>NC_081342.1:64789433-64910912 GCF_029784015.1 Lycium ferocissimum
GAATAAATAATAACACAGAGGAAAATTGCGAAAGCAAAGGGAAGTAAAGAAATACTCACGATAGAAGTACTAGTCGGGTTAATAGCTTATATTTTCATCCAAATATATCTGAGTTCTCAATCTTGAGACCTGTTCTTCATTTAAAAAAAAAAAAAAAAAAAAGAAGAAGAAGAGAAATATGCATGTAAAAAAGAAAGAAAGAAGGAACATTAGAACCAGAGAAATGAAAAGAAAAGGCAAAGATATTTGATACAGCAACAAGACTTAATTTGCTCTTCAAATCCAGACCTTGAGTGGAAATTCTTGTAGCATCCAAATTATTCTTCTTTCCTTCGGGCTGGAGTGACTCATTTCTTCGCATATCTAGTTTATACATTGATACAACAATGTGAGAAACAAAACTAAAACCAAAAAATGAAAATAGGAAAGAATTGTAAATGTCACATTAAAGCATGAAAATAAATTTTGAGCAGAAAGTAGAGATGAGTTTTTTTTTTTTTTTTTTTTTCTTTTTTCTGAAGGGCTTATTCAACTCCCAGAAATATAGGCTTCTGAGAAGATAAACTGAAAGACTCATAAAACTTGAAAACAAAATTGGAGAACTGGATGAAATTTAAGGGAAGGGCTTGGATGAGATATTTGCCGTGAAACTTCAATGTAGGCTTTTCTCCATTGGCGACTACCCCAAACATTACTCGATCTCCTTCCTTTAAGCCATTAGCAATGCAGAAGTCACGCCATCCACCTGCAATGCAGGTGTGTCTGCCAGACGAATATAACCTAAATGTCCATGACCTTTGCTCATCTCTTATCATTATCGCACATTTCCTGTTCCTGAGACCGTTTAGCCTTGCAAATGGGCTTGGAAGTTGCTGAAACAGTTTATAACCAGTTTCACATAAACAGTTCATATATTTTTTCTGAATTCTTTTCATAAGGGAAAAAGTTCTTACCATAAAATATTTTGAAAGGTTATATGACTTCATGGTACAAATGAAATGAGGGTGACCAAGAGGAATGTCCTTAGCAGCTTCTACATTCAGAACAGCTTCGCATGATGATATGATGTTGGGCTTTGACTTTTCTGTTACGTTTGTTAATACACAAAAAATCATGTAAGAAATATATGTGGGAAGGATACTTACGATATAAGAACAGAACAACATATCAATATAGAATCTGTTCTACTATCACATCTGGTAGAAGTTAACTCTGTTTACCATTACAATTAGCTTAGGTATTAGAACTGAAACGAAAAAATGGATTAGATAGAGCGACAAAGATTTGCTCGTAAATTACAGACCTTGAGTGGAAACTCTTTCAGTATCCAAATTAGTCTTCTTGCCTTTGGGTTGGAGTGACACATTTCCTCTCGGATCTAGTTTTTAAATCGACAAAAACAATTAAAAATGTTAGAACTGAAACAGAATATGAATCTAAAACCAAGAAAGGAACTAGAAGAGAATTGTTATAGTCACAATAAAGAAAGAATAATAATTGAGGGATTAGGAGAGACGAAAAGTATTTCGGAAGGGCTAATTCAACTCTCAAAAAAAAAAAAATCACTTGAGAAATAACTTTTTCAAGAGCTACTGTAAGTGGCTCGAAAAGCCTTCTTTGACACTTTTTTTCTTCAGTAAACTGTACTCTCAAGAAAGGGAAAAGCTTTTGTAGACTAGTAAAAATTATTTATAAACAACATAAATTTATGACTCCTTATAAGTAAGAATCTCCCATTAATCCGCTAGATATATTTTTGTCAGTTGATGGAATTGGGCACTTGAAAGACTTCATAATAACTTGAGGACAATACAGGAAGTTTGTGTCGAGTATTTTAAAGGCATAATACATAAACAGGCACTCAAACTTGGCCTATACTCGAACTTTGAGAATGCAAATCTAAACACCTTAACTCGTCTCCACTGTGTCGGTTGACCACTCCAACTTAGTCTGGACACCTCCAAAATTGATGTGCCACGTCAGCATCGGATGTCCATGAGACACAACAGGGACAAGTTGAGGTGTCTATATGTGCATTTCCAAAGTTGAGTGCTTACTTGCCAGCTGAGGCCAAGTTTGAGTGTCTGTTTATGTATTATGCCTACTTTAAAATTCAGGTAATAGAAACTACATATGAAGACATACGAACTGTAACAAAGAGAAGCTTTAAAGAACTAGGGAGGATCCGTATAAAAAAATATTATGTCATTGTATTTATACTTAAAGGAAGAAACAGATAAAAAGTTAAAAAACTGTGGATGAAATTTTAAGAGAAGGGCTAAGATGAGAAACTTGCCTTGAAACTTCAGCATAGGCTTCTCTCCATTGGCTATTATCTCAAATAGTAGGCGATCTCCTTCCTTTAAGCAATTTGCAATGCAGAACTTACGCCATCCACCTCCAATGAAGGTGCCACAGCTACAGGAATATAGACTAAACGTCCATGACCTTTGCTCGTCTCTTATCGCTATCGTACATTTCCTGTTGTTGAGACCATTTAGCCGTGCAAATGGGCTTGGAATACGCTGAAACAGTTTATAACCAGTTTCAAGGAAACAGAACACATGTATGCTTCACACTTTTGAATTTTTTTTTTCATAACAATATGAGTTCATCTACTTTTCCTTTTTTATTTCTTTTTGGGAGTACAACAAATGGAGGTTGAATTTAATTTTGATAACTTACCAGAAAACACTTTGAAAGGCAATAGGATTTCATGGTACAAATAAAATGAGACTGGCTGAGATGCAAGCCCTTAGAAGCAGATTCTACATCGGGAACAGCCTTGCCTGACGACATGATGTTGGGCGTTGGTTTCTCTGTTTGCAGAAAAAGTCAAGTAAGACATGTGAAATAGGATACTTCCGATACTCAAACACAGAACATATGAATAGTTCATCACGATAAAGCCGAGAGGTGGAGCCAGGATTTGAAGCTATTGGTTTGGAATTTTAGTAACTAAATAATTTGTACATACTAAATGAGTTTATTAAGACAAATACACGGTTTAAACCAAAACTACCGAGTTTTGCCGAACCCGCTACCTACACTCTAAATCCGCCCGTCTTACTTTATGAAGATATTTTGCATAGTAAAACTACTTTTCAATCTATGAAGTTGATTAATCTACTATTTCAAAATTCTCCTGTACCATGCTGTCATGGTTTAGTTAAACTTCAAATGCTTACTTTTTGAAAATCAAATACTTTTCTTGATTTTGGTTAATCAACTATATTCAGCATTCGTCGTGTCACACATCCTTCATGAAAAGAAAAAATCCCCATGTACAACTCCCACTCAATTAATACTCCTAGTTAGTATTTTCAGTTTACAAGCATATCTTAGCACAAACTTTTTTATCATGTAACTCTTGTAGTATATCACATCTATGGAAAACCTAAATAAATACCTTTTTAGCTCTGTTCTGCTATTAGACATTTGGTTAAAAGTTCTATTCACCATTAAGTTGAAGTAGAAACTATAAGGGTGCAAGAGTTATGAAGAGAAACTTTAAGAACTGGACAGGATCCTTATAAAAAGACAATGTAATTTCATCATAATCAGAACATTCAGACCTCCAGTGGAAACTCTTCTAGCATGCAAATTAGTCTCGTTTCCTTCAGGATAGAGAGACGCATTTCCCCTCAAATCTAGTATTTAAAATGAAACAACAACGTCAGAACAGAAAGCTGAAGATGATTTAAGACCCAAAAAAAAAAACAACTTAAGTAAGAAACAATTGAGTATTATCGTAATTTAGAAAGAAAATAAATGTCATGTGAGGAAATATAGGGACAGACACTTACGATATACACACACAAAAAAAAAAAGAGTATATCAAATGCTCAACATGATAGGATCTCCCTTGGAGGCTGTTCGTCGATCTTTCCTACTATATGACGATTTTTTTCATAGTAAAACTACTTTTTGAGCCATGAAAGTTGATTGATATACTATTTCCAGATTCTCTTGCACTATGTGAGTTTTCTTAAATTACAAATGCTTCTTATACTTTGTTAATCAGCTATATACAACATTCCTTTTGCAATACATGAAAAGAAAAAATCCTTGTACATTTCTCTCAATTAGCTCTAAGGGAGGCCTCAAGCCAAGACCTTAGTAGCTGTTTTCAATAACCACACGTTCAGTTAGAAGTTAACTCTATTTACCATTACGTAATTAGCTTTGGTATTAGAAATGAAAAATATGTATTAGATACAGCAACAAGGATTTGCTCGTGAAATGCAGACCTTGAGTGGAAACTCTTTCAGTATCCAAATTAGTCTGCTTTCCTTCGGGCTGGAGTGATGCATTTCCTCTCAGATCTATTTTTTAAATTGACACAAACAATCAACAACGTTAGAAATGAAACAGAATATGAATCTAAAACCAATAGATGAAGCATAAAAGAATTGTTTTAGTCACAATAACCAAAGAAAATAAACTGAGGGGAAGAGGAGAAAAGAATATTTCACAAGGGCTACTTCAACTCAAAAAAAAAATCACTTGAGAATGTACTTTTTCGAGAGCTACTGTAAGTGGCTCGAAAAGGAAATCTCTGACACAAAATTATTTTTCTCAGTAGCTGTACTCTCAAGAAAGGGAAAAGCTTTCATAGAAACTGGTAAAAGTTATTTATAAACAACACGAAATTAAGACTCTTTGTAAGTAAAACCTTCCAATAATGAGCTTGATAAATTTTTGTCAGTTTATGGAATAGGGCATCTGAAAGACTTCATAAAAACTTGAGAACACTATTGTTCACACAGAAATTTCATGTCGAGTATTTTAAAATACAGGTAATAGAAAATACATACGAAGATAAGAACAGTAACATGAGAAGCTTTAATAACTGGAAGGATCCTTACAAGGGGATATTATGTCATTGTATCTATACTTGAAGGAAGAAACAGATAAAAAGTAAAGAAACTATGGATGATATTAGAGAAGGGCTTAGATGAGAAATTTACCGCGAAACTTCAATATAGGCTTCTCTCCATTGGCTATTGTCTCAAACATTAGGCGATCTGCTTCCTTTAAGCAATTTGCAAAGCAGAAGTTACGCCATCCACCTCCAATGTTGGTGGTGTAGCCAGAGAAATATAGCCTAAAGGTCCATAACCTTTGCTCGTCTATTATAATTATCGCACATCTCCTGTTCCTGAGACCGTTTAGCCGTGCAAATGGGCTTGGAACAGGCTGAAATAGATTATAACCAGTCACAAGAAAACAGAACATATGTATGCTTCACACTTTTGAATTTTTTCTTGTGACAAAATGAATTCATCTACTTTTCCTTTTTCTTTTTGGAGTATAACAAATGGAAGTAGAATTTATTTTTGATAGCTTACCAGAAAACACTTTGAAATGCAATAGGATTTCATGGTACAAATAAAATGAGAGGGACTGTGATTCAAGCCCTTAGCATCTTCTACATTGGGAACAGCCTTGCTTGACGACGTTATGTCGGGCTGTGGTTTTTCTGTTTGCAGAAAAAGTCATGTAAGAAATATGAAATAATATACTTCCAATAGTCAAACACAGAACATATCGATAGTTCAAGATAATAAAGCCCAGAGGCGGAGCCAAGATTTGAAGCTTATGAGTTCAGGATTATAGTCCTTTTAAGTTATTGAGTTCTAAATTAATTGAGTTTCTTAAGACAAATACAGGGTTTGAAACAAAACCACTGGTTCTTCCGGACCCGCTTCCAACACTGTAGCTCCGCCCGGATAACGCTGTCTTGAAGACTATCTATACATTTTACTATATGCATAGTTTTTGCATAGTAGGACTACTTTACAATCTATGAAGTTGATTAATCTACCTTCTCCAAATTCTGCTGTACTATGTGATCATGGTTTAGTTAAACTTCAAATGTTTAATATTTGTGAAAAAACATTCCTTGAGTAACACATCCTTTATAAAGAGAAAAAAGTCCTTTCAGCTTAATAGCAGATCTTAGCACAATATTTTTATCATATCCTTGTAGTATGGAGAACCTAAAAATGATTATTAGCTTTGTTTGCTATCACACATTTTGTTAGAAGTTCACTCCATTCACCATTAGGACTTTGTTAATGAGCTGAACATGTTGCTCCTTTTAAGCTCATGCCAAGAAATTAAATATGATAAAATTTGGGTCGAGAAAGATAGATGGACAGGCCCATTATCCATCGAGCTTTTGAACGATGCACCAGTGGCCCTCAGGTATTTCTCGGTAACCAAAGAAAAAAAAATGGAAGTCAAATACGACAAGAAATTCAACTGTAGATCAAATGAGCCCTAAAGAACTTTACCTTTCAAATAAAATTTCTTGGCAGTTTCTTCTTCATGCATGTATTCTCTGTCACAATGACTTGAATCAAAGATGGAAACCTCAAATATCATGTCTCTTTCATGTTTGAACACTAAAATATCTCCCAATTGCAAATCATGTTGTTCTACAAAATCTTTCCAATCACCCTCTTCTAATCGACTGCCATTCACCTTCACCAGCCACTTTTTATCAGCCCTTCTTAGTATTGCATGCTCATACTGATCATGTCCCTTCAGATACTTCAAGAAACCTATTGGTATTTTCTGCAATACATCATATAATAATCAGTGTAGCTAATGACTAGCAATAATCCTCTTACAACCTAAATAATACTATTTCTACCCAGTGGAGGATAGAACATTCTTTTTTGCATGTAGGCTTTTAGCACATATATATACGTGAAAATTTACTAAAATATCACCAAATATCATATTCTGAACTCATAATTGCAAAAGCGCAATGTGTTCAGTGGTAAAATCTTTAAAGGTTGAGCCTATCAAGTTTAAATACTTAATAATCATCTTATGTTCCTTAAAATGAATCAATTTTAGGAATTTTCATCTAGTCGATGGTTTTTTTCTGTGATAAATTTCCTTTCACTCTCCTCTACCTTGGGGTCGTTTTGGTAGTGTGTATTAATTAGGTAGAATAATGCTGGTATTATAGCTAGTATAATGTATAGTTGTAAATTTAAGTCTATTACAATTAACAACAGTATTACTTATACACCCTATTCAGTATTGTTTTTATAAATAGTAAATCATGGCATTAACAATATCAGTATTATTCTTATACTTATACACCCTATTCAGAACCAATTAGAAATTATCCAATACGTACAATAAAAAACAATTGATAAGAAATAATGCCAGCATAACTAATTCCAACATTACTAATCCCCGCATAACTCCCTTATGGGGCCGGTTTGGTTTAGCTTAGAAAAAGCAGCTTATAAGCTGAAAACAGCCTATAAGCCAAAAAAAATAAGTTGGGCTACTCCAACTTTTTTTTTGGGCTTATTTTAAGCGCAAAATGGCTTATAAGCTGGTCAGCCAAACACTCAAAAAAGCTGAAATAGTTTACATATATATACACGCCAAAATGTAAAGAAAACTTACAGGTCACATCATCAAATGGTAAAGAGACCTGATAGTGTGATAATCTTTATACTATCAGTGTATGTTAAATAAACTCAAGAATATGTAAAAAAAAAAAAAAAAAAAAAAAAAAAAAAAACCTTTATACTATCAATGTATGTAAGTTAAACTCAAGAAAATGCAAAAAAAAACTTTCTATTATCAGTGTATGTAAGTAAAACTCAAGAATATGTTAAAAACTTTATACTATCCGTGTATGAAGTTAAACTCAAGAACATGTAAAAAAAAAAAACTTTGTTTTATCAGTGTATGTAAGTAAAACTCAAGAATATGTTAAAAACTTTATACTATCAGTGTATGGAAGTTAAACTCAAGAACATGTAAAAAAAACTTCATGTAAAAAAAAAAAACTTTGTTTTATCAGTGTATGTAAGTAAAACTCAAGAATATGTTAAAAACTTTATACTATCAGTGTATGGAAGTTAAACTCAAGAACATGTAAAAAAAACTTTATACTATCAGTGTATGTAAGTAAAACTCAAGAATATGTTAAAAACTTTATACTATCAGTGCATGGAACTTGAACTCAAGAACATGTAAAAAAAAAAAAAAAAAAAATTATGTTATGAGTATATATAAGTTAAACTCACCATTCCATGCTTGAAGCCAGGCAAAATAGGTTTGAAAAAGTGAGGTTTCTTAGGAGGGACTTTCATGGTGGACAAAAATGAGTACTACCATTAGTTAGTGTTGAAATAAGTAATTATTAGTAGTAGTGTGGCTTGTGCTTGATATAACTGAAGGTTTGAAGTTTTGGTAGTTTAAAATTTAATGCTAAATTCTAAATAGCGACGATTCGTATGTCTAATACTTGACATTAAATGGTGCATTTCAAATCAGCCAACTCTAAGAGTGAGATTGTGTGTGTCATTAATGTTACTTAATTATTTGCACCATTCACATCACCTTAAATATGCACGGCCATGTAAAACTATTTATTACTGGTTAACGTTTTATCTTCCATCCTGTGATGTTCCCAAAGCAATGATCTCTATAATTTCTATGTTACACATGTGAAGGGTTATTTTTTGATTTCATCTGGTATTACTCTCTCCGTCTCAAAATAAGTGTCACGTTAGCAAAAAAATCACATCAATTTTAAGAAATCAATAAACACAATGTAGAATTTACTAAACTACCCCTATTTATTAGATTTGTTTTTCTAGAATTGAGCAATATTTTAAGAGGACTACTTCTTTAATGCTAAGTGTATAGTTAGAAACACTTGCCAATTTTTGTCTTGAATTCCTAAAGTGACACGTACTTTGATAATTTTTTTTCTTTGCTAGGATGACACTTATTTTAGGACTGAGGGAGGGAGTAACAACTTTATCATTTTTAGATAATAGTAGATAGAAGCAAAGTTGTAACTTGTAATGAATCCTATTAAAACTGAAAAATATATGTCATGTTACATAAAAGATAATTATAAATAATTTTATTTAATTAGCATTAATTAACAATCTCGATACCAGTTTGTCACACCCTAAAACCGGAGGGGCACGACTGGCATGTAGGCCTTACTTTACCGAGCACCGACATGACATACACATGTAACCATACCCAAGGGAGGATCTACTAAGGTGGAGGGAGTGCCACATCACTCGCATACCTCGATCGAAATCCTGTATATATGTGTGCATATAGGAAAGTGACAATACATAGATTGGCACTCTCCTTAGCAAATAGTTTGTCCCGTGCCACTGGCCTTGCCTGAGTTTTCTGCGCCCAGCACACGGGATCGATCCTCACGTACAACATTTTTCAAAATCTACAATGTCTACATTTAAAAATTACAGGATATTTATTCTCCTCTTTTTCCATTTTGCTTCTTCTTTTCTTTCTTTTCCTTGTTTCTTCATTTCTTTCTTTATATTTGTTTGCTGCTGATACCTTTTTTTTCTTTCAATGAGCTACTATTGACTTTATAAATTTAATTAATTCTTGATTTTGGTTTATAGTTCAAAGTGTTTACTAAGTTTTTGATTTGAGTATCTAAAAATGCATCTACAATGAATTCTAATTCTAGTTTTAATTATCTATTCTTGTGTCAAAAGATAACTCCAGAATATGAAAAAATTCCTCGAGGACAATTATAAATGAATAATATATTTTTGATATAGTACATAATACTCCCTCCAGATAAAAAAAAAGTGTCCACTTAGTCTTTTTTTTTCTTGGGTCAAAAAAAGTGTCCACTTATTAAATCAAGAAACAATTAATCTTATCTTTCCAGATTTGCCCCTATTAAGTGTTATATGATCAAACATCAATGCTATTTAATTAGGGGCAATTTAGTCAATTTACATTTTTTTCCCTGAAGTGAGTAGTTTCTTAAAGGGTGTGCAAATGGCTAAGTGGACTCTTTTTTTGATCTGGAGGGAGTACTATTGAAGTTTTATGCTTTGTTCAAAATTCTCATTATTATTAATTTATTTCGTTTAGTCGACTTGTCCATATAAATCTAAAAGACGAATAACCCGAACCGAAGCTAAGAAAAAGTCAAAGTCAAATCACAAAATAGTGTGGTAATCCGTTCGTCTATGTATACCCAAAAAATGAATAATCTGAACCGAAAAAACAAATAATCTGAACCGAAGCTCAAAATAGATCATGTCAAAGTCTAAATAGTGTGGCACCCGGAACCTTAAAATCCTGGATCCGCCTCTGACCATACCAACATACATAAGTGGGCTGGAAGGGCCATCATACGATAATCTGATAAATCATAAAAGATTACTCGACAATAATCAACCCAAAATGGTGTATACACATCTAGACATGAAGGTACAGGCCAACAAGGCCGTCATGATCCTCTGTACAACAAATTATAGGCCGACAAGGCCATACAAAACATCTATATGCAGGACAATTGTTTACAAGCCTCTAAGAGAATACATGAACGTCATAAGATCGGGACAGGACCCCATCATACCCGTAATGAATATATAAAATCATAACAAAATAAGAAAGCAACTCCAGAATAAGGGCGTTGCTCCAATACAAACGCTGAGCAAGGTAGCCTACTGTGTAGGATAAACAGCAAACCTATTATGACATGTTAAATGATTCTGATGGGATTAAAAAAATTTAAACTACATAGAAGAATATAGGCTTACATTAATGTTCGTTTGGTTTCATTTATGTGGCGGAATTCGAAATACGAAAGTTAAATTCTTATATTTTTTGTGAATGCAGATATACCTTTTTTTCAAGTTGTTTGATTTGTTTTTACATATGTCATCAAGAGCATTAATGCTACATATTTACATACACCGTTCCGTTCACCTAAAATAGGCACGGCGATGCAAAATATATTTAAACCCTTCGGATTATCTAAAAAGTAATTGCAAGTAATCTTATTTAATTAGAATTAATTGATAATCTAAAATAAATGGAAAATAACACATCATAATAGGTTAAATAACATTGATGGAGTAAACATAATTGACAATGTTAAGTATATAAGGTAAGTCGGGCCTTTTAATTATTGGTAACAAATAGGTTTTAAAATTGAGTTGGGGTAACTCTAGTTTTTTTAATTGAGTAGGGGTGATAATTTTTGGATTAGTGATTAGGGAGTTTTGACTCACCCCAAAGTTATATTTTTAACACTTTGACCCCAAACTTTATTTTTTACACTTTGCTCCCAAGTTATATTTTTAACACTTTAACCCCAAGCTTTATTTTTTACACTTTTCCCCCAAGTTTTATTTTTAACACTTTGACCCAACCCATATAAACCCTACAGAGCCAAAAAAAATGCGCCAAAATTTCTGTTTGCCTGCGCCGTTTCCACCATTTTTGGCTCTTCTTTTTTGCTTCGTTTCTTCTTCTTCTTGCTGCTTCTTCTTCTTATTCTGCTGCTCGTTTCTTCTTCTTCTTCTTCTTCTTCTTCTTCTTCTTCTTCTTCTTCTTCATCATCATCATCATCATCTTGACTGGATTTTGCTCAAGAAAGAAAAAAACAAGACCACCTGATTTTGCAATTTTTTTACTGGATTTCATTCGTGTAGCACTGGGAATTACTTCATAACTCATTCCATTGTTCTGCTTTCTTCTTCTTCGTCCGCCATTGTTGCTCAAGAAAGAAAAAAACGTGACCACTCGAGTTTGTAATTTTTTGACTGGATTTTGTTGGTGTAGCACTGACAATTACTTCATAAGTGTTTTCCGCTCATTTGGTAAGTACAACAATGCTGTTTTATTTCAATTTTTCACCTGGGTATAAATCTACTGATTTTCCAACAACTTACGATGTTTGTTGTAGGCATTGCAACATATAATGTGGTTGTTGCAACTTCTCAACAGTTATGAAGTTGTTGTAATTGTTAAATAAATAACCTGCAACAACTGAGTGAGTTGTTGCAACAGGTATTCCACTTGTTGTAACAACTCAACGATCTATTGGAGTCAGCTTCAGTTTTTGTCTGAAACAGAACACAAAAACTGAAGCCGCTTCCGACGGTTTATTGACTTGTCGCAACAAGTTGTATAATTGTTGCAACGGTGTTCCACTTGTTGCAGCAACTCAACTATCTGTTGGAGTCAGCTTCAATTTTTGTCTGAAATGTAACCCAAAAAACTGAAGCTGCTTCCAACAGATTATTGACTTCTTTCTGCAACAAGTTGTATAGTTGTTGCAACAGTGTTCCACTTGTTGCAACAACTCAACTATCTGTTGAGTCGGCTCGATTTTGTATGCCAAACGAACCCAAAAACTGAAGCTTCTTCCAAATGCATTATTGACTTGCTGCAACAAGTGTACCACTTGTTGCAACAAATAATACACTTGTTGCGAACAACTCGATAATGCGTTGGACATTTTCAACGATGCGAAACATTACCCCAAAAAGCGAAGGTCGACTCCAACGGATTAGTGACTTGTTGCAACAAGTTTATTACATTGCAACAAGTAGTCCACTTGTTCCAACAAGTCAATAATCTATTGGAACAACTACTTTACTTGTTGTTTCATTTTGTTATAGATTGGTATGTACTCTCATGACCAATTTTTTGTTAAACAAAATATCTTCGGTACCTCGAACACCACTAATAGGGGACTCGATAACAATGGGGTTGATTTCCATGGTGAATGGATCGAGAAGAACAATCGATATATTTGGCGATGGAAGGGTAGTGACACGTTAGAGACGATAGCGATGACTGTCCAAAGAGATGTTATGTTCGATGATTTTGTGAACCTAATCATCACCTATTGCGAATTAACTTGTGAACCAAAAGATCTTGTCATCACTTACATGCACAGCTCTTTTGAAAAGCAGAGGGCAACTCCATTTAAGATAACTGGTCGGGTTCGTTTGTGTGCTTATTTGAATGATGTAGCTAGGCCCATTTTAAGGGTATACGTTGTTGGAAGCCCGATAGAGAACCACAATTTATCTCAAGACCAACAAGATGTGTTAAATGATGAATTAGATGGGTGGATATGGATATCACAGAGATAATGGAAGTGGGGCGACCCGATTCCTATACCCGAAGTTGCGAGCAATACAGTGGGCACTACACAATCAATACAGTCTAGCCATGTTCAAGATGATGAAACAGGTTTTTATAAAGGAATGTCATTCAAGAACAAGGAAGAACTAGCCACTTGGTTGAAACTTGCTTGCTTGAAGAAAGATTTTAGAATCAAGAAGGTGATTGGTTCGCGTCTGCGTATGTGCTTCGGTGTGTACATCCGGAGTGCAAGTGGTGGCTGAGGGCTGTGAAGCTTTTAAGTTCTGACAGATTTTGTATCAGAACCTACATAAAGCATCACACATGTGGTTCTGAGCACATTACGAGCCATAATCCACATGCTACTGCGAAAGTCATTGGTGAATACTTCAAAGATAAGTTTCCTTACGGTAAAGGCCCATCTACAAAAGATATGAGTCAATCAATCCGTACAGACTTGGGTTGTAAGGTAAGTTATTGGAAGGTGTCGGAAGGGCATGGAGATTGCAAAGGCTTTGACAAGGGGGACACGTGAGCACGGGTATGCGGTACTTGATGCGTACCGTTATATGCTTCGTTACGCAAATCCGGAAGTAAGACGGCATTGAAGGTTGATGAAAATGGGAAGTTCAAGTACTTTTTGTAGCCTATAAGGCTTGGATGCTTGGTTTTGCACAAATGAAAAAAGTCATAGTTGTCGATGGGACGTGTAGAGAGCAAGTACGAAGGAGTGTTGTTGTACGTGATCGCACAAGTGCGATCATATTTTTTGAAATAAGATGAACAAGTAGTTGGGATCGTGGGGAAGTGGGTTGGAAGGAGTTTTTGTATAATGTGTGTGGGTTGGAAGAAGTTTTTGTATAATGTGTATGGGCTTTTGTGTATTTTGTAAAAGATTATAAGTTTTAAAAATTATAATTCAGTCCCAATTTTAGTTAATCACATTTTTAAGACAAGTTTGACCTTGGCTGGTCAAATTAGTGGCCCTTAGTTGTTTCTCGGTTATCAAAAAAAAAAAAATGGAAGTCAAATACGACAAGAAATTCGACTGTAGATCAAATGAGCCCTAAAGAACTTTACCTTCCAAATCAAATTTCTTGGCAGTGTCTTTTTCATGCATATATTCTCTATCACAGTGACTTGAATCAAAGATGGAAACCTCAAATATCATGTCTCTTTCATGTTTGAACACTAAAATATCTCCCAATTGC
This sequence comes from Lycium ferocissimum, assembly GCF_029784015.1. Lineage (NCBI taxonomy): Eukaryota > Viridiplantae > Streptophyta > Magnoliopsida > Solanales > Solanaceae > Lycium > Lycium ferocissimum. The sequence goes on from NC_081342.1 coordinate 64,803,581, forward strand.
AAATCATGTTGTTCTACAAAATCTTTCCAATCACCCTCTTCTAATCGACAGCCATTCACCTTCACCAGCCACTTTTTATCAGCCCTTCTTAGTATTGCATGCTCATACTGATCATGTCCCTTCAGATACTTCAAGAAGCCTATTGGTATTTTCTGCAATACATCATATAATAATCAGAGTAGCTAATGACTATCAATAATCCTCTTAGAACCTAAATAATACTATTTCTACCCAGTGGAGGATAGAACATTCTTTTTTGCATGAAGGCTTTTAGCACATATATATACGTGAAAATTTACTAAAATATCACCAAATATCATATTCTGAACTCATAATTGCAAAAGCGCAATGTGTTCAGTGGTAAAATCTTTAAATGTTGAGCCTATCAAGTTTAAATACTTAATAATCATCTTATGTTTCTTAAAATGAATCAATTTTAGGAATTTTCATCTAGTCGATGGTTTTTTTCTGTGATAAATTTCCTTTCACCCTCCTCTACCTTGGGGTCGTTTTGGTAGTGTGTATTAATTAGGTAGAATAATGCTGGTATTATAGCTAGTATAATGTATAGTTGTAAATTTAAGTCTATTACAATTAACAACAGTATTACTTATACACCCTATTGATTGTTCTTATAAATAGTAAATCATGGCGTTAACAATATCGTATTATTCTTATACTTATACACCTATTAGAACCAATTAGAAATTATCCAATACGTACAATAAAAAACAATTGATAAGAAATAATGCCTACATAACTAATTCCAACATTACTAATCCCCGCATAACTCACTTATGGGGCCGGTTTGGTTTAGCTTAAAAAAAGTAGCTTATAAGCTGAAAACAGCCTATAAGCCAAAAAAAATAAGTTGGGCTACTTCAACTTTTTTTTTTTTTTTTAGCTTATTTTAAGCACAAAATGGCTTATAAGTACCAACCAAACACTCAAAAAAGCTGAAATAGTTTACATACATATACACACCAAAATGTAAAGAAAACTTACAGGTCACATCATCAAATGGTAAAGAGACCTGATAGTGTGATATCTTTATACTATCAGTGTATGTTAAATAAACTCAAGAAAAAAAAAAAAAACCTTTATACTATCAATGTATGTAAGTTAAACTCAAGAAAATGTAAAAAAAAACTTTCTACTATCAGTGTATGTAAGTAAAACTCAAGAATATGTTAAAAACTTTATACCATTTGTGTATGAAGTTGAACTCAAGAACATGTAAAAAAAAAAAAAAAAAACTTTGTGTTATCAGTGTATGTAAGTAAAACTCAAGAATATGTTAAAAACTTTATACCATCAGTGTATGAAAGTTAAACTCAAGAACATGTAAAAAAAACTTTATACTATCAGGTGTATGTAAGTAAAACTCAAGAATATGTTAAAAACTTTATACTATCAGTGTATGGAACTTGAACTCAAGAACATGTAAAAAAAAAAAAAAAAATTATGTTATGAGTATATATAAGTTAAACTCACCATTCCATGCTTGAAGCCAGGCAAAATAGGTTTGAAAAAGTGAGGTTTCTTAGGAGGGACTTTCATGGTGGACAAAAATGAGTACTACTATTAGTTAGTGTTGAAATAAGAAACTATTAGTAGTAGTGTGGCTTGTGCTTGATATAACTGAAGGTTTGAAGTTTTGGTAGTTTAAAATTTATTGCTAAATTCTAAATAGCGACGATTCGTATGTCTAATACTTGACATTAAATGGTGCATTTCAAATCAGCCAATTCTAAGAGTGGGATTGTGTGTCTCATTAATGTTACTTAATTATTTGCACCATTCACATCACCTAAAATATGCACGGCCATGTAAAACTATTTATTACTGGTTAACGTTTTATCTTCCATCCTGTGATGTTCCCAAAGCAATGATCTCTATAATTTCTATGTTACACATGTGAAGGGTTATTTTTTTATTTCATCAGGTATTACTCTCTCCGTCCCAAAATAAGTGTCACACTAGCAAAAAAATCACGTCAATTAAGAAATCAATAAACACAATGTAGAATTTACTAAACTACCCCTATTTATTAGATTTGTTTTTCTAGAATTGAGCAATATTTTAAGAGGACTACTTCTTTAATGCTAAGGGTATAGTTGGAAACACTTACCAATTTTTGTTTTGAATTCCTAAAGTGACACGTACTTTGATAAAATTTTTTCTTTGCTAGGATGACACTTATTTTAGGACAGAGGGAGGGAGTAACAACTTTATCATTTTTAGATAATAGTAGATAGAAGCAAAGTTGTAACTTGTAATGAATCCTATTAAAACTGAAAAATATATGTCATGTTACATAAAAGATAATTATAAATAATTTTATTTAATTAGCATTAATTAATAATCTTGATACCAGTTTGTCACACTCTAAAACTGGAGGGGCACGACTGGCATCTAGGCCTTACTTTACCGAGCACCGACATGACATACACATGTAACCATACCCAAGGGAGGATCTACTAAAGGTGGAGGGAGTGCCACGCCATGCCACGCCACTCGCACACCTCGATCGAAATTCTGTATATGTGTGTGTATATAGGAAAGTGACAATACATAAATTGGCACTCTCATTAGCAAATAGTTTGTCCCGCACCACTGGCCTTGCCTGAGTTTTCTGCGCCCGGCACATGGGATCGATCCTCACATACAACATTTTTCAAAATCTACAATGTCTACATTTAAAAATTACAGGATATTTATTCTCCTCTTTTTCCATTTTGTTTCTTCTTTTCTTTCTTTTCCTTGTTTCTTCATTTCTTTCTTTATATTTGTTTGCTGCTGATACCTTTTTTTTCTTTCAATGAGCTACTATTGACTTCATAAATTTAATTAATTCTTGATTGTGTTTTATAGTTCAAAGTGTTTACTAAGTTTTTGATTTGAGTATCTAAAAATGCATCTACAATGAATTCTAATTCTAGTTTTAATTATCTATTCTTGTGTCAAAAGATAACTCCAGAATATGAAAAAAATCCTCGAGGACAATTATACATGAATAATATATTTTTGATATAGTACATAATACTCCCTCAGATAAAAAAAAGTGTCCACTTAGTCTTTTTTTTCTTGGGTCAAAAAAAGTGTTCACTTATTAAATCAAGAAACAATTAATCTTATCTTTTCAGATTTGCCCCTAGTAAGTGTTATATGATCAAATATCAATGCTATTTAATTAGGGGTAGTTTAGTCAATTTACATTTTTCCACCGAAGTGAGTAGTTCTTAAAGGGTGTGCGAATGGGCATTAAAATTAATTTCTTTTTGATCGGAGGAGTACTATTGAAGTTTCATTTTTTTGCGTGAAGTGCCCTTCGTTTGGGGTGGTCTTTAAATTTTGCCCCTCATATTTGAAATCTTTAAAATTTGCCCTTCGGCTAACACCCAAAGGTTCCGGAGTTCGAACCCACGCGGTCAAAAAAATTTTAAAAAAAAATTCGCAAGGCAAGTTTAAATTTCGCTATCTTGGGACCGACATACTTTTGTTAAGGAATTACCAAAGTTATGCGGGACCCGCATACTTATGCCTTGTGGGCGACTTGGCATAAGTATGCCGGGTCACGGTGATAACTTGATAATTCCTTCACAAAAGCTTATGCCGGTCCCATAAAAGTTTGCCCATTAAAAGTATACCCCAAGAGCATAACTTTGTGAAGAAAATTATCAAAGTTATGCGGACCGACAGATACTTATGCCTTGTAGGCGACTTGGCATAAGTATGCCGGTCCGCATAACTTTGATAATTCCTTTCAAAAAGTTATGCCGGTCCCAGGCATAAAAAGTACCCATTAAAAGTATCCCCAGCATAACTTTGTGAAGGAATTATCAAAGTTATGCGGACAGACATACTTATGCCAAGTCCGCAATAAGGCATGAGTATGCTGGTCCATAAAATGTGTAATTCCTTAACAAGTGTATCTTTGTTGGCGGCATAGCGAAATTTAAAGCGCCTTGCGAATTTTTTTAAAATTTTGACTGTAGTGAGTTCGAACTCGAAACCTATGGAGTGTTACTTGAGAAAAAATTTAAACATTTCAAATATGAAGGGCAAAATTTAAAGACCACCCCAAAAGAAGGGCAATTCTGCGAATTGCCCTTGAAGTTTTATGCTTTGTTCAAAATTCTCATTATTATTAATTTATTTCGTTTAGTCGACTTGTCCATATAAATCTAAAAGACGAATAACCCGAACCGAAGTTAAGAAAAAGTCAAAGTCAAATCACAAAATAGTGTGGTAATCCGTTCGTCTATGTATACCCAAAAAATGAATAATCTGAACCGAAAAATCGAATAACCTGAACCAATAAAACAAATAATCTGAACCGAAGCTTAAAATAGATCAAGTCAAAGTCTAAATAGTGTGGCACCCTTTAACCCAAAATCACGGATCCGCCCACGACCATACCAACATACATAAGTGGGTCGGAAGGGCCATCATACGATAATACGATAAATCATAAAAGATTACTCGACAATAATCAACCCAAAATGGTGTATACACATCTAGACATGAAGGTACAGGCCAACAAGGTCGTCATGATCCTACGGCCACAACAAATTATAGGCCGACAAGGCCATACAAAACATCTATATGCAGGAAAATTGTTTACAAGCCTCTAAGAGAATACATGAACGTCATAAGATCGGGACAGGACCCCATCATACCCGTAATGAATATATAAAATCATAACAAAATAAGAAAGCAACTCCAGAATAAGGGCGTTGCTCCAATACAAACGCTGAGCAAGGTAGCCTACTGTGTAGGATAAACAGCAAACCTATTATGACATGTTAAATGATTCTGATGGGATTAAAAAAATTTAAACTACATAGAAGAATATAGGCTTACATTAATGTTCGTTTGGTTTCATTTATGTGGCGGAATTCGAAATACGAAAGTTAAATTCTTATATTTTTTGTGAATGCAGATATACCTTTTTTTCAAGTTGTTTGATTTGTTTTTACATATGTCATCAAGAGCATTAATGCTACATATTTACATACACCGTTCCGTTCACCTAAAATAGGCACGGCGATGCAAAATATATTTAAACCCTTCGGATTATCTAAAAAGTAATTGCAAGTAATCTTATTTAATTAGAATTAATTGATAATCTAAAATAAATGGAAAATAACACATTATAATAGGTTAAATAACATTGATGGAGTAAACATAATTGACAATGTTAGTATATAATGTAAGTCCTTTCTAACTGATTTTTTAGGTTGCGTTATATTATATGTTTTCTATAATGACAGATTAAATCACTTTGATGGAGTGAAAAGGAAAGCCTCCCAACAATTGAAAGTATCTAGTTGAAATTTGTTAGTTTTGTTAAATTCTATGTACTACTATTAGTGCAGAAAAATATTTACACAATCAGATAACTCATAAGATAATATTGTACGTAAATCTTCATGAAACACTTCAACTAAAACCAAGGTACATTTTTTTTTGTATAAGATATGGGGTAACATATACTAAATCCAAAAAAGCATGAAAAATTAACCTAAATAATCGCACACTTAACAGTTAAAACTAAAAAAAGACTGTGAATGTGTAATATGTGCATAATCGTGATTCGTGTATATTCTGTATAATATGTGTATAATCGTGTATTCATTATTTACTAGGAAAAGTAAATAATGAATCCGGCCGGCTATTTGTGTAAAGAAAAAACATTATAGTCTTCTATGCTCGTTCTCTTGCAGATCACCAACAGCTGATTTGCCTTGTCAATGGCTTCTCTGAAGCTTGCCATCCTTCCCAGAATATTTACCTGTATTATTTTTTAAAAAACAAACTAAACTTCTCCTTGTTGTGAATCTTAATCTTGCAGACTTGATTGTACTAAACCACTACATAATCATTGAATCTAAGGTAGATTTTTTCATTCGGAAAATTTCCTAAAGCGATACATCCTAACTATTAAAACCTTCCATAAGAGTTGCACAACATTTTCAAGAATCTCACTAGCGTTTGCGGTATGTGGCACAATAGTATGGTACCATCACTACTATAGATGGATTTGTTTATAGTGCCACAACGTCGACCATTTTCTATTAGTCTAAGTGGCAAAGAAGAAGAAAAATAAAACATGTATAAGTTGGAGGAAGGTAATAATGAAAAGAAAGGGAAGTAAATATATACTCACAATGGGATTATGCTATAGGCAAATGTTCCATTGTCGATGAGTTCAAACTTATATGTATCACCTACTTTGACACCGTTTGCTTCTCTGAACTGTTGCCACCCCTTGGTAATTGCAAAGTGATGTCCCATTGTTCCTAGCTGCACCGGCCATGATCTCTGTTTCTCATCTCTGAGAATCATCTGACAACGTCTATTCATCACGCCATTTGATTTTGCAAAAGGCGATGGAAGATACTGCTCAAGTTTATCACCATATGTAGATCAATGTCGCGTTATCACACGGAAAAAAAAAATACTGAAGATCTTAAGCATTAAGGGCTTATCTAAAGTAAATTCAAATTACTTACGAGAACATTTCTGCTGATATAATAAGGCTTAATAGTAGAAATAAATTGGCGGTTAGCATTAGCAATTATCAAAGCAGATGCATTTGCTTCTTTCCTTCGGGCTGAAACTCTTTTAGCATCCAAATTAGGCTTTTTTCCTTCAGGCTGAAGTGATGCATTTGCTCTCAAATCTAATTTAAATTGAAACAAAAATGTCAGAACTGAAACTAAAGACGAATTTCAAACCAAAAGTAGCCAGTTGAAGTAGTAAAGAGTGTTATTGTCACAACTCAGAAAGAAAATAATGTTCAAGTGGAGAAGAGATAACGGAATTTCGGAAGGGCTAATTCACTCTTGATAGTAGTAAAGAGCCCAAAAATCTTGAGATTACTTTTTATGACCGAGAAATCTCCAAGGACCAGTGGTGCACGGTTCGAAACTAGGTGGGTAATGGCTCGTCCCTCTACCCTTCTCCACTTAAAAATCTTGAGATTGTTTTACAGAAGCATTTATCACTGCAGATTGATTTGAAAATTTAGAGGGAAAAAGACCAAAAGGAAAGAAGCCTCGTTAACAACTGTGTGTTTACCCCGATTAATCAAAGATAACGCAAAAACACCCCTTGTAAAGTAGCATTTGTTAATTACACAAATGCTACTTTTAAGTCAACGAAGTTCATGAATCTACCAATTTGTTAGTTACTATTTTGTATAGTAAAACTAATTTTAAGTCCACGAAGTTCATAAATCTACCAATTTCAAATTCTCTTGTACTTCAGTTAAGATCTTAACTAAAATTAATTCTAACTACTTGCCAAAACAGAGCTGCTGATGATATAAGGTTCTTAACAGTAGAATGAAACAACGCCAAGAACCGAAAAATGGAGATGATTTACACCAAAAGAACATTACAGAAGCGAAACAGAATTGTTATCGTCATAATTCAAAAAGAAAATAAATATCAAGGGGATAAACGAAAGAGATCAAAGAAGAATTATGGAAGGACTAATTCAACTCTAATGGTAGTGATGAGTAACAAAAAAGACTGTCAGAAGAGCATTTCTCACTGGAGATCACAATGAAATGATCCTGGTTAACTGTTAAAACTGTGGAATCTAAGGTAAATTTTTTCGTTTGGAAATTTCCTAAAGCAATATATCCTGACTATTAAAAACTTTATAGAGTTAAAAAACATTTTCAAGAAGGAACCCCTAAACTTGACACAATTTATTCCGTGCACACTACATAAACATTGAAATCTAAGGTAGATTTTTTCGTTCGGAAATTTTTCTAAAGTGATACATCCTGACTATTGAAACCTTTCAATAGAGTTACGTAACATTTTCAAGAATCTCACTAGCACTTGCAGTATGTGGCACAATACTATGGTACCAATTCTGAGGATACTTTAGCCTCGACTCTCAGTGGAAATGGAAAATTCTCTACCAAATACAGCTCTTTATTAATCATATTGACTCTCCTGAACATCAATAGGAATTTCTACTAGATCTGGGGTCTTAAATACCCCAATAAAATAAAGTTCTTTTTTTTGGGTGATGAATCATGACAGACTTGCCACAAGCTCCTACCTTAACTCTATTAGCATCACCATCCCCAACAGCCCTGAGAATGTGAACCACATTTTCTTTGATTGTTTATTTGCTAAGAACTAAGACCAGATGAGTTTTTGTTTAACCCATTTCGACCAGCCCATATCCGACTCGACCCGCCCATTTGCCACTCCTAGCTCTGACCAAGATCTAAGGCCCAACCTGATCTATAATAATCATAACTGGGACAGCACATGGAAAGAAATCCAGAATGCCCCCTACAACAATCTTCTCCTTTGGGACGACCTCATTCCTTTCTGTTTTTGGCACATCTGGTTAGCTAGGAACAATAATCTATTCAACAAAAAGAGGGACCCCATTTTCCTTAGCCACACTATCGCTAAGGCTGCTGAGTACAACCTCCTAACTTGCAAAGATGACAGGAATCAGCAAATCCCCTCATACATGTCAAATGGGAGCCCCATGAGAGGGACATGCATAAGCTAAAAACTGATGGCGCATGCTTAGGAAATCCTGGGACGGGAGGCATAGGAGGGGTCATAAGAAATAGTAATGGGGATTGGATTGTTGGTTTCATGAAATGCTTCCCACATGCTACTAACACTCTCACAGAGCTTCTGGCCACGTACAGGGATTAAAAATTGCTCGTGAAAACAACCTAACTCCTTTGAAAGTGGCTACTGACTCATCCAAAGCAATAAGGATGGTAAATGAAGGACATGGTACTTATAACCCTTTAATTAATGAATGCAAGTTGGTGATACAAGCATTGGGGAGTCCAGAATCAACCATACTTTCCGGAAGCAGAACCAAGTTGTTGACCTACTGGCCAAAGAGGGCGCAAGAAAGAAAGTTTTTTTTTGGGAAGGGCATGAATTTTGGTAGTTCCTCTGCTATTTGCCGCTAATGCAGTCTGAGCAGACATCCTAGGAACTTTTTTGGAAGTTTTGTAAAAATATCTAATTTGAATGTGCGGGGACACATCTTCTTTCTCTGACGGGAACAATGCTCCCCCTAATGTGTAATTTCAACAATTTAGGTTTTTATATATATTATCTATCCAGTTAACCAAAAAGGAAAAATTAAAAAAATTGGAACATGTATAAGTTGGAGGAAGGCAGTGAAAAGAAAGGGAAGTAAACATATACTCACTATGGAAATATGCTATAGGTGATTTGCCATTGTCGATGAGTTCAAACTTATAGGTATCTCCTACTTGGACATCATTTGCTTCTCTGAACTGTCGCCATCCCCTGGTAATTGTAATGTGATGTACCATTGGTACTAGCTGCACTGACCATGATTTATGTTTCTCATCTCTGAGAATCATCTCACAACGTCTATTCACCAAGCCATTTAATTTTGCAAAAGCTGATGGAAGATACTGCTCAAGTTTATCAAAATATGCAGATCAATGCCGCGATATCACAAAAAAAAAAAAAAAAAAAAAAAAGAAGAAGAAGACAGAGAAACTAATACTGAAGATTTTAACCATTAAGGGCTTATCTAAAGTTAATTCAAATTACTTACGAGAATATTTCTGCTGATGGAATAAGGCTTAATAGTAGAAATAAATTGGCGCTTAGCATTAGCAAATATCGAAGCAGATGCATTTGCTTCTTTCCTTCGGGCTGAAACTCTTTTAGCATCCAAATTAGGCTTCTTTCCTTCGCGCTGAAGTGATGCATTTGCTCTCAAACCTAGTTTTTAAATTGAAACAAAAATGTCAGAACTGAAACTGAAGACGAATTTAAAACCAAAAGTAGCAAGTTGAAGTAGTAAAGAGTTGTTATTGTCACAACTCAGAAAGAAAATAGTGCTCAAGGGGAGAAGAGATGACGGAATTTCAGAAGGGCTAATACACTCTTGATAGTAGTAAAGAGCCCAAAAATCTTGAGATTGTTTTCTTCGTTTTTATGAGTGAGAAATCTCCGGCGGCCAGCAGTGCACGGTTCGAAACTAGGTCGATAATGGCCCGCCTTCTACTCTTCTCCACTTAAAAATCTTAAAATAAGGCAACACACCCCTCGAAAAGTAGCATTTGTTAATTACACAAAATGTCATGTCAAAGATTTGAAAAGAATACTTCACGAACAAAAGAACTTATTAGTAGTTCAACATTATAGAACTGTCATGAAGGCTATCATTCCTACTATATGCAGCTTTTTTGTATAATGAAACTACTTTGAAGTGTACGAAGTTCATGAATCCACCAATTTCAAATTATCTTCTAATATCAGTAAAGATCTTAACTAAAATTAAGAGCTGCTGATAGAAAGGATATTAATAGTAGAACGAAACAACAATGCCAACCGGAAAATGAAGATGATTTAAAACCAAAAGAATTAATAAAGCAAAACAAAATTGTTATCTTCATAATTCCAAAAGAAAATAAATATCAAGGGGATAAAAGAAAGAGATCAAAAAGAACTATGAAAGAACTGATTCAACTGCCAATGGCAATGGTAGTGATGAGTAACAAAAGAGATTGTTTCACACAAGTACTTCTCACTGGAGATTGATCTTGAAAATCTTTCAAGGGGGTAAAATCATGATGAAATAATCCTGGTTAACAACTATATTCAAGAATCTCACTAGCATGATACCATCACTATTCCACAACGTCTACCACTTTCTAATAGCCTTAGGTGGCAAAGAATGAGAAAATGAAACATGTATAAGGTGGAGGAACATAATGGAAATAAAGGGAATTAAACATATACTCACAATGGAAATACGCTATAGGTAACGTTCCATTGTCAATGAGTTCAAACTTATAAGTATCTCCTAATTGGACACAATTTGCTTCTCTGAACTGTCGCCATCCCCTGGTAATTGCAAACTGAGGTCCCACTGGTCCTATCTGCACTGACCATGATCTCTGTTTCTCATCTCTGAGAATCATCTCACAATGTCTCATCAAGCCATTTGATCTTGCAAAAGCCAATGGAAGATGCTGCTCAAGTTTATCCAAACATGTAAATCAATGCCGTGTTATCACAAAAAAGAGAATGTACTACTGTATTCTTAAATATTAAGGGCTTAACTCAAATGACTTTAAATTAAATAAAAACAGAAAAATTAAAGTTAATTCAAATTACTTACAAAATAAGGTCTGCTGATGGAATAAGCCATAATACTAGAAACAAATTGACTGTTAGCATTAGCAGATGTTGAAGCAGGTATATTTGCTTCTTTCCTTCGGGCTGAAACACTTTTAGCATCCAAATTAGGCTTCTTTCCTTCGGGCTGAAGTGATGCGTTTGCTCTCAAATCTAGTTTTTAAATTGAAACAACAATGTCAGAACTGAGACAAAAGACGAATTTAAAATTATGAGGATAGAAGCAGTTAAAAGAGACTAAAATAACTGGACGGATCGCATAAAGAAAAGTAATACTATCATTTCATCATATTATGATTTAAAGAAAGAAATTGATAAAAAGTGGAAGATGGACGAAATTTAAGAGAAGGAATCAGATGAGAAACTTGCCGTAAAATCTCCAACAACAACACCCAGCGAAATCCCACAAAGCGGGGTCCGGGGAGGGTAGATTGTATGCAGACCTTACCCCTACCTTGGGAGGTAGAGAGGTTGTTTCTGGTAGACCCTCGGCACAAGAACAAGCAATTTAAAGCTGTATACATAATATAATCAATGGCAAAATATTATAGAGCTTGATAAAGCTGACTGGAAAAAAAAAAAAAAAAAAAAAGGCCGTAACTAACACAAAATAATACAATAATTGAAGAACAAAGAACAACAGATAATACAAGTAACAAAAATCGAAGGACAAAGAACTACAAGAATAAAGGTTACTAGTATGAAAGGATAGTACTCGACTACTTACTAACTTTCTACCCTAATCCGCGTCCTCCATAACCTCCTATCTAAGGTCATGTCCTTGCTAAGCTGGACCTGCGCCATGTCCTGTCTAATCACCTATCCCCAATACTTCTTCAGCCTACCTCTGCCTTTTAGAAAACCGTCCATAGCCAACCTCTCACACCTCCGCACTGGGGCATCCATGCATCTCCTCTGCACATGCCTGAATCATCTGAGACTCGCTTCCCGCATCTTATCCTCCACCGACTCCATTCCCACCTTGTCCTGGATCTCTTCATTTCTAATCCTACCTCTCCTATTATACCCACACATTCATCGTAACATCCTCATTTCCGCAACTTTCATCTTCAGAACGTGAGTGTTCTTGACTGGCCAACACTCCGCCCTATACAACAGCGTCAGTCTAACCACCACCCTGTAGAACTTGCCTTTAAGTTTTGGGGGCACCTTTTTATCACACAAAACCCCATATGCGAGCCTTTATTTCATCCGCCCTACCCCAATACGATGTGTGACATCATCATTAGTCTCTCCATTTCTTTGGATAATAGACCCAAGATACTTGAAACTTCTTTTTTGTTGAATGGCCTGGTCACCAAGCCTCACTTCCATGCCAGCCTCATGCGTTACATTACTGAACTTGCACTTCATATACTCTGTCTTGCTTGTACTCAATCTGAGCCCTTTAGACTCCAGAGTCCGTTTCCAAACCTCCAGCTTAGCGTTGACTCCACTAAAAGTCTCGTCAATCAAAACTATGTCATCCGTGAATAACATACACCATGACACCTCACCTTGAATTTGCCGCGTCAGTCCATCCATAACTAAGGCAAATTGGAAAGAACTAAGAGCTGATCCCTGATGTAACCCCATCACCATCGAAAGTGCTCTGAATCACCTCCTACTGTCTTTACCCTGGTCTTGGCTTCATCATACATGTCCTTGATAGCCCTACCTCTAGCCTCCAAGCATCGTCATAGAATCTCCCTTGGAACTTTGCCGTATGCCTTTTCCATGTTGATAACGTCCAAATCCACTCCTCAAAGAAAAAGTGTATATGGCCGTCACAATATAATTCATCCAACTATGAGTCGGGGTCGAATCCACAGGGAACAATATAAAGGCGATTTAAATAAGGAATTATCACCAACTAAGCTAAGCCAAACACTTTTTTAACATTTGATTTTTGGTTTAACAACTAACAAAGATAAAACTAACTAGAAAGCGGGTAAAATGATCAATGACCACAAGTATGGATACAAAGGAAATTACGCTCAAGTAACGATCCAATGTATTTCACGATTTTACAACTAAGAGTGTGTTTATGCTAATTAGATAATGATTTCTAAAATCTCATTGAAAGTCTTCCAATCAATTCAATGAATTTCACTCTAAGCTTTTCCAAGCCTTAGAGTGTGATATCACGCACAATCAATATAATCTCAAGTAACTATTCTATTCCTAGCTCAAGTTATTAGATGGGTTTTAAAGCTCAAATTCTTGTTAATTAATTTTTCCCAACCTCAATTTTCCTCTTCCGAGTTCAAATCAAAGTAAATGGGCGGGTCTTAGGGTTGGCTAATCCCTTAAGAAACATTAAAGAACAAGATTAATTAAAACAACATTAACTCACTTCATTAGCAATAAAAATCATTCAATATATATAAGTAAAAAAAGAGTTTCATCCAACACTTTAATCATAGAATATTTCCATAAGCAAGATTCAAGTGAAGAAAATAAGTACTACACACTTAGATATTCATTACAAAGCAAGGAATCAAAGAAATGGAGAAAAGTTTAAGAAAGTTCTCAACCCAAATCTTCAAATCTTCAACCCCAAAGTTTGGTGTAAAAACCCTAGCCTCCAAAAATGTGTTTTCTACTAAAGATGTCTCTCCAAGGAGCTGTGGTCGAGTTTTATTTGGTTTGGGATAACAAAATCGTGAAATTCCAAAACTGCCTGAATTTGCCCAAAATTACTTCATCGCGATCGCAGGAAGGTCCCACGCGATCGTGCGAAGTATGACACGCGTGCGATCGCAATTGCGCGAGTCGACATCGCGATCGCGAAGGGTATTTCGGCGGCAGAAATTCCAGTTCTTCATTTCAGCTCTTTTTGCCTCGCTTTCACTTGGTTTGATCCTAATTCTCTTCATGACTCGATGCACCTGAAATAGCAAAGAATACACACCAAGCAATACACACAATCATAGCCTCATATCCTAGATAAAGGACACAAAAACCAAAGCAAAAAGGCTATAATAAGTGGTAAATTCGCCACTTATTAACACCCCAACTTAAAGTCTTTGCTTGTCCTCAAGCAAATCAAAAACCAAAATCTTAATGAGGATCCATCAATACAAGCATAGGTAGTACTACTATCATTTTCAAAGCACATTCTTCAACTAAGCACAACTCTCATGGCTTTGGTTGGTACCAACAATTAGGCTACAAGCATGTGAACTTTAACCAAATAACTCTCTCATTTCAAAATACAATTTCCAGAATGCAATGGAGGTTCAAAACAATCAAGCATCAACACTCAAGCCTCAATAAGTGACTCACAACCACTAGCTTACTAGATATGCTCACTTGACTCAACTCGAAATTTGTCAACCTCACCAATCTTTCATAATCCATATGCCCTCGCAAGAAAGAAAGTCCCAAAATCACTATATTCACAACAACAACACGAGGGACATATACATAAAGTCACTCACACTCAACAAAGAAATTCTAGTGCTAACAAATATCACACCATAAGCTTGTCCTTATTTTCATTCATCACTAACTCAAGAACATTCGGTTGGAGATCATATAGGGACTTTTTAAGCTTGTAACGTAAGCTTAGGGAAGGGTAGGTTAACTATTTGGGATACAAGTGATTACGCCCTCCTTGAACAATACACAATATCTTTTGTCCACTTTCCTCTTCATTTCAAAACATCACTCCTTCCTTTGCATACTAGTTTCCCAAATTATTCCAACTTCTTTTTGTGCAACCATTTTCTTGATTTCTAATATTTTTGTTCTTTTCCAATTCCTTTTTCACACAGATACATTTTTTTGCACAAAAAGTCTGCAACCTTTTTGTATTTTTTTCTTTTCAAATTTCCGTCATTTCTTTTGACTTTTCCATAACACCAACCTTCACCACTTCTCAAGCAACATTAACACCCCCAATGTAGGCTTTTGGCCTCAAATTCACAATTTAATGTTCAAGGAGGGAAAGGTTCAAAAGAGAGAATTTCATCAAAAAGGGTAAAAGCTCATAATGTGGCAATCAAAGAAAAGGTCATAGGCTGAAATGGGGTTACTAGTAAATATTATTTATGCAATGGTAGGCTAAAGAGGCTTTTTCAAAAATCAAAAAGATAGCCCAAGGTCATCTCTCCAACCAACATAGCCAAAATTGGCATTGAATGACTAACCGGGCAAGTTCTAGATGATAAAAGTAAGCACAAGAATTGTTCAACAAACACTCACCACACATGGCATATGAACTGGTCAAAATAGATGAATTTCACTTCCTATGCAAGAATAAATAGACCAACATCTCATCATCCCAATTAAACTCATCCAGTAAGTAAAGAGTCACAAAATGAGCCAAAAAGCGCCACAAAGATCACTCTCCATGCATCTTGCTTTTCATTTCACTAAAAAAAAATCGGAGTGGTATGCTCAATTGAACTCTTCACATGCAAGAGACTACTCTATTAGTACCAAACAAGCCACAAGTTTCCACAGTTTGCTCAACGGAGAACCTACACCTAAACTACTAAGACTAATAAAGAAACTACTACAGAAAAATAAAAATAATAAAAGAGAGTAATCCACAACTACACCAATTATCACAAAACAAGCCCAACAATATCCATACATAACATAAAAGCCCGGCAAGGGCACAAATCAAGCATAAACAAAATATAATGTGCCACTACATGCCACCTCCAACTAAAAACATTGCAGTGTCCTCACTGCACAATATCAAAACAAAACATAAACCAGTTTGAGGGACTCCCTGAAGTCTGCATCAGACTAACCGACAACAGGAGAGGCTAATCGCTATGACATGTGCATCACTCAGAGCTGGAGCTACTAGGCTCGGATAGGACAATGTCGTCCTCATCTACATCATCATCCTGTGCTCCACAGAACTATCGCAGTGTGCTCATGAGCTTTGTTAGCAACTTGCTCTTTTTCTTTTCATGCTCTCTTTGCTTCTTCTGTCTCCTCTCAATCTTTCTCAGTCTTTCTTTGATGTGTTGCTGCTCCTGCACAACACTCAATAAGGTCGGAACATTCGATCCAGACAGAAGTGTAGAAGAGCCCTCTCTAGTTGGGCCCGAAGGGAGACCAGCCACAAGCTGGCGAATATGTGTGTCCATATCATGGACTTGAGTGGAGATGTATCTAAATGGCATGGCACCATCTCGAATTGGTTCCATGGGCTCTACAGCTGCAGTCGAACCAGTTGTCTCACCAGTAGAGTCAGGGAACTGACCAAATAATGGAGATGTCACATCAATTTTCCTTTTCTTCTGTGAATTCCCTGCCGCTCTTTTCTTCAACGGATGAATCGGCTTCTCGGGACCCTTCTCCCTATCACCATCCTTTTTTATTACCCCATCTTGCTGGCATAGATATGTGATCAAGGATGGAAAGAATAGGCTCTTGGTTCTCTCCATGACCACCTCATGAATCTCTTGCACAATGAACTGGCCAACATCAACCGGCAACCCATCCATAACTGCACAAATTATTCTAGCCCTCTCAAGTGTCACCTCTGTCTCGTTCTTTGACGGCAGGACTCGAGCACACAAAATGGAAAGCCATGTCCTGGTTTCAGCAGTAAACTCAGAGGACTCAATCTTCAAATTGTTGGCTATCCACTTTGGCATTTCCCCCCCGTGCAGATTTGTTACAAACCATTTTGTACCCAACTCTTTGCCCCTTGCCCTATGCACATCATTGTCCCCATTTGGAAGGTTGTAATGTGCATTTATTCTCTCTGAATCAAATCGGACTTGCTTGCCTCGGACCGTGACGACTAAGTCATTGGAAAAGTCGCTCTCAGTTGCGTTAGCATAAAATTCACGGACAATTGTGTAGTTGGCTTTGATTGGTTCCGCAGCAAAGCACATCCAACCACTCGTCATCAACCTTCCATAGAAATCAGGCCATCTTGCTTTAAGATTATCCAAGACGATGCCTCTTTCCTGGTAATGTTCTTCGCCAAATTTTTGTTGAACCACCGGGTACATTTTGGCGACTTGAATGTTTCTTGGTCAAAGTACTCTTTTTTGGCCACTTGGTCGACATTTTCTTGAACATTTTCATTTGATACCGAAGCCATTTTCAAGCTCAAAGTACCTACAAAATGAGTAAACATGTCAAACACTTATATGGGCATCTAAAGCAATGCATTATGAAGCAGTTAGGCTAAAGAAATGGGTCAGAAAGCTTTCGGGAAAGTCTGTGCGAAGCTACTGTCAGATTCTTTCCTGATTATTGTGTTTTTGAAGACCTTCATACAGGGAAGAAGATTGGCAGTGGTAGATTGCATGATGGCTTATATTTGATCGATGGAACTCGAGACTCTGGTCAGGCCTTTTTTGTAGGAAATAAGGATGTCAACCGAGAAATAATACAGTGGCATAGACGGTTGGGGCACCCATCTTTTTTTGCTTTAATTATACCCCAGTTTATTTTCTAGAACTGAGTTTGAATCTTTGTCTTGTGATGCATGTGAATATGCCAAGCACACTAAAAACTCTTATCCTCTGAGTGACAATAAAAGCACAATTCCCTTTTCGACTATTCATTCTGATGTCTGGGGTCCTACTCAAACACTTTCTTTGTCTGGTAGTCGATGGTTTGTTACTTTTATCATTATTGCACTACAATGACATGGGTATATCTGTTAAAAGCCAAAAGTGGAGTTTTCTCCTGTTTTCAGTCATTTCATAAGATGATTTGTACTCGGTTTGAGGCTAAGATAAAGATATTTCGAACTGACAATGACACAAAATACATGGATAAAACTTTTGGAGCTTACTTGGAGTCTTTTAGGATAATCCATCAAACTAGTTTCCTTATACTAGTGCACAAAATGGAGTTGCTGAAAGAAAAAATAGGCATTTGTTAGAAGTAGCAAGATCCCTTTTGTTTACCATGAATCTGCCGAAGCCTTATCGGGGATGCCATTCTAGTAGCTGTCTACCTCATCAATAGAATGCCACTTAAAACTCTTAATTTTTAGAGTCCTTTAGAAGCTTTAAAGTGTAAAAAGGACTGTACTGTTCCTCCAAAGATATTTGGGTGTGTTTGCTTTGTTCACACTAGTAACTTTGGGAAACTTGAACCTAGAGCTCTTAAATGTGTCTTTATTGGATATTCTCCAACACAGAAAGGGTACAAATATTATCACCCTCCTTCTAGGAGATTCTTTGTCAGCATGGATGTTATCTTTTGGGAATCTGAGCCCTATTTCAAAGATTACACCATAACTTCTTTAGGGGGAGAATTATAAGGAAGAAGAGATGATTTTTCCTAGTTCCATTGTTGAAACTACGGCCACAAGGGAAAGTGAAATTGGAGAAAGAATTCAGAGGGAGATTGTTGAAACTACCGCCACAAGTGAAAGTGAAATTGAGAAAGAATTCGGGGGAAGATCGGGCGTTTGGATAGGCGATTTGATAACTTACTCGAGAGAAATAAAGCGAAGAAGCCATCATGCAACCCGCCGAAGCCGAACCTTCTTCTTCTCGGCGAGTTATCTATATTTCTTAATGAGTTAGATTTGCCTATCGCGCGGTGAAAGGAGTCGATCTTACACTAAACACCCTTTATCTAACTTTTTTCCTATAATTCTTTGTCTCCCTCCTATGAGCCTTTGCCTTGTCTATTTCTTCGTGCTTATTCCCGTAATCGAGGGAAGCTTTGCAGATTCTAAATGGAAGCAAGCTATGATGGAAGAAATGAAGGCCTTATCAAAGAATGAGACTTGGGAACTTGTCGCATCACCACCAGACAAGAAGTTGGTTGGTTGCAAATGGGTCTTCACTATAAAACAGAACGTTGATGGTTCCATTGAAAGATTCAAAGCAAGATTGGCGGCTAAAGGATTCACTCAGACTTAATAGAGTGGATTATCAAGAGACATTTGCTCCTGTTGCAACAATGAACACTATTAGAATTCTTCTGTCTTGTGTAGCTAATCTGGACTGGGACTTACAACAGTTTGATATGAAGAATGCATTTCTTCATGGAGACTTAGAAGAAGAGGTGTACATGGAGATTCCTCCTGGTTTTGGTACTGAACAAAGTCAAGGAAAGGTGACTGAAAAAAGCCTTGTACGGATTGAAGCAATCTCCCAGAGCTTGGTTTGACAGATTCTATAAAGCAATGATCTCCTTTGGTTGCCAACAAAGCAATGCGGATCACACCCTCTTTATAAGACATTACAAGGGTAAACTCACTCTTCTCATAGTTTATGTTGATGACATAGTAATGACAGGAGATGACAAGAGGAGATGACCCGATTGAAGAAGTTGTTGGCGGAGGAATTTGAGATCAAGGATCTAGGAAAACTGCAGTAATTCTTGGGAATTCAAGTTGCTAGATCAAAAAGAGGAATCTTTATTTCTCAAAGAAAGTATATTCTGGATCCCTTGAAAGAAACAGGTATGATAGGTTGCAAAACAGCAGAATCACCCATTGAAAGCAATCACAAACTACAAGGCGGAGTTGGAAAGTCAGTTGACAAAGAGAGATATCAGAGGCTAGTTGGAAGACTCATTTATCCCTCTCACACTAGACCAGACATAGCCTATTCAGTCAACTGTAAGTCGGTTTATCACGATCCTCGAGAGATCCTCATATGTGTTGTCTTTCACATTTTCGGTATCTAAAGTCCGCTCCAGAAAGGGCTACTTTTACTCAAGACATGGTCACCTCCAAATAGAAGCCTTTACGACGCGGATTGGGGTGGATCTCTAGATAACGAAGGTCTACATCCGGTTCTTGTACACTCGTGGGAGGAAACTTGGTCACTTGGAGAAGGTAGCAAAGTGTAGTTGCTAAATCAAGTGCGGAGCGAATATAGCGTGGCCCGTGGTGTTTGTGAACTTTTGTGGTTGCAAAAGATACTAGAAGAATTGAGATTGTCTGAAAAAAGGAAACTTTCCTTGTATTGTGACAACGCCGCTACAATCAGTATAGCTCGAAATCCAGTCCAAAGATGACCAAACAAAGCATGTTGAAATTGATCGACACTTCATCAAAGAAAAAGTCACGGGTGGTGTCATGAGTTTGTTCCATGTGTCATCGGAAAAACAATTAGCTGATGTGTTTACCAAAGGCCTCAACAAACGGACTTTTCATACACTGGTTTGCAAGTTGGGCATGTGCGACATCTTTGCACCAACTTGAGGGGGAGTGTTGATTTGGTATTAATGATTAAGATTAAGATGTTGATTTGATATTGATGATTAAGATTGATAGCTTAATTATAGGAATATATTGTATTAATGTAATTGACTAGGAATTGATTGTGTAATATTGTCTTTCCTTATTTAGTCTTAAAACTCATGTATAAGTACCCATTCTTATGGGTTGTATAATTATTCATACAAGAAGCCTTTTCTTCTTGCTAAAAATCTTCATACCCAAAATAAAATAAGGTAAGAGTTTATAAAATTGAAAACAAATAAAAGAGAGCTGAAATAGAGACCAAATTACCAAACCTTGTGATGTGAAATTCTTGCAAGTATGATTGATTTCCTCTTCTCCTTCATTAACTCCTTCCGAGTCTGTTCATACTCTCTCTCACACTTATTTGAACCAAAGATGGAAACTTCAAACTCCATTTCTCCTTCATGTCTAAAAACCAAGCAATCTCCCAACTGTAAGTCATGATCCTCTGCAAATTTTCCCCAACCCTCTTCTAATAACCGTCCGTTCACTTTTACTATCCACTTATTACCTCCTTCTCAATATTGCATGTTCTTGATTACATCCATTCAGATACTTGGAAAAAGCTATTGGTATTTTCTGCAAAATAATGATACATACTAGTAAGTGTTTAAAAACATTTCAATAGACAAAATATAAAGAGTTTAATAGTACTCCTTCGTCCAAACTTATGCGACACATTTCGACTTTCATGATTCAAACAAGTCTTTCTTTGATTGTAATTATTTCATCTATCTTTTAAATATTTTGAATTGTCAATCACTGTGACTTATAGTGTTTTCGACATAGTTTCCAAATATATGTAAACTTGAAGATTCCGGCCTGAATTCACGGTCAAAATTAAACTTTTGACTCTCAAAATCCGAACGTGTTACAGAGGAAGTAGTATATATATCACACTCGAAGAAGCTTATGTAAGTACTGATTGAAGCTACAGTCAAATATTCCCTCCGTCCCAAAAAGATTTTTTTTTAGTTTGATTTAGCATAAAGTTTAAGAAGTAAAGAAAGACTTTTGAAATGTGTGGTCCAAAACAAGCCTTAGATATTTGCGTGGATGTAAATCATCTCATAAAGTTAAATTATTTCTAAAAAAAAAAAATGTGTCAATCTTTTTGAGACAAACTAAAAAGGAAAGGAAGATAATCTTTTTGGGACGGAGGGAGTAATCATTAAATCCCTAATAAAGAATTTCAGCAATTCACTGTAATTCTTTTAAACTCTTGAAAATATAGCTTAAATGAAACTATTATAAATAATCTTTAAATCCCTAGTACAGAATTCTACATATTACTACTACTTCTAGAATCTTGACATATTATAACTTGAATGAAGCTATTATCAATAATCTTTGAATCCCTAATACACAAAATTATACCACTCACTACTTTTTAAAATCTTGACATTATAACTTGAATATTACTAATGTCTTTCTTTTTTTTTTTTTTTTTTTTTTTTTTTTTTTTAAAGAAACCAATTATGGGCTTATATATTAAGTGTAAGCCCCATTAAAAGGAAAATCTTTCCTTGATAATTCTGTTTTTCTTGATCAGTGCTTTAACATGATAGATTTTGAAGAAAAAAAAAACTTTTCCTTTATCCCATAATTTCCAGTTATATGAGGTTGCAATAGCAATGGCAACCCCAACAAATAATTTTTTTTTTTTTTTTTTGGGAATATGTTACATGAAAATAATGAAAGACTTACAATTTGATGCTTGAAACCAGGCAAAATAGGTTTAAAGAAGTGAGGATTCTTTGGAGCAACTTTCATGGCGCTGTATTTTTTGAAGCAAAGATTACCACTTTTCTTTTGGGGTCCGTGCCGTAGTTACTAGAAGTACTATTTAAAGTGTTTGACTACATTTATACTCGCTCTATCCTAATTTGACTAGGCACGAAATTTTAAGAAAAAAGAAAGACTTTTGAAATTTATAGTCCAAATTTTTTCATTAATGGTAAAACGAAAAGTTTCGAGTTTAATTATTTTTAAATATAAAAATATATTTTTTTTAAGATAGACTAATAAGAAAAGTATATCAGAGTAACGTTTTTCTTTTTAAAATTAGGGAAAGCCCCGTACGAGCTGAGACTAATCAAACTAATTTATCAGTAAGTACTTCTGGCTTAATGATAAATAAAAAAGAGTATTTATAAAACAAAAATTAGTTAAAAGTTACTTTCTCTGTTTCGAAATGTTTGTATTAATTTCTTTTTTAGTCTGTTTTAAAAAGAATGATTTTTTATTTTGGGCAATTTTTTAATTTTAGGTTTTTACACGTCATGTTTAAGACCAAAGACATTTTGATACATTCTACATATCTTAATTTAAGACTATAAGATTCAAGAGTTTTCTTTATTCTTTTAAACATCGTATTTTGAGTTTTTAGTTTATAAAGAATTTTCGTCTGATAAAGTCTTTATTTACTATTTTATCTATAATATATGTTGTATTTTTGAAATACTCTATATAATTCTCTAATTATCTCCTAATCTATTTTTGTCATTCGCCTTTTTTGAGTAAGAGATACTTTTAAATTTAATTTTTTTTATAAACAATTTTAAGAATATTTCGGTCATTTTAAGAAAAGAAAAAAAGCACCAATCAACTTCTTCTTACGAAACTCATAAAAGGTTTATTACTTCAACAGTTCTATTCAAGCACATAATAATTTATTTATAAATTAAATTTCAATATCAAAAAATACTTTTTAGCACTCGACTTATCACATATTTTTAGTCAACTAACCCGAGCAGACTCTTAATCATCATTTTACTGCCGGAAAAAACACAAAAAAAAAAAAAAAAAACAAAACAAAAACAAAACAAAACAAAACAAAAAAAAAAGCAATCTTATCTGCTCCTGTGGTAGAAAGTATGTATTCCACTACTTTTTGGGCTGTTCATTGGTTCAGTGCAATTTAGAAAAACTTTCGGTTCAATATTTTCCGATTTTTAGTTCTTAAAAATACTATTCCCTCTGTTTCAATTTAATGAATCTATTACTATTTAGAGAGTCTACGAGGTGGTTTCTTTTACCACGTTTTCCTTACAATTTTTCTAATTTATTTGAATTATAAATTATGGTGACTTATAGTACTTTTTATGTAGTTCCTAAATATATAAATTTTATTTTTACAAATTTAAAATATTCATGTCAAAATTTACAGTCAAAGTTATAAAGTTTGATCCTCGTACTCCAAAAAGGTTCACCTAAATTGAAACGGATGGAATATTTATCATAATCAAACCTAATTAATGCAATCTTCGGTTGATGCAGTTTGAGTTTACACCACAATAAAAAGGGTTTTCAATTTTGAGTTTATACAGATTGAGTTTACACCACAACAGAAAGGGGGTCACAAACGATAATATGAGCATGTCGTATTATCATCTAATATTGTGATGAATACAAGGGTGGTATTAGGGGTGGCAAATGGGCCGTTCGGGCTAATCAAGATGGGTCAATCCATAAAACGGGGCTTAACGTTCAACCCCGCTTTGAAAGTGCGTTGAAGTGGACACGCCGAAATTTTAAGACAAGAACATTTAAACGATGTAACCCAACCCGCCCAACTTGACCCAATTCTTTACAATATTCTCAACTTTTAAACAAATCAAAAATTTATAATAAAAAATTTCTAGTAAAAAATTTAAAATAAGGAAATTAAAAAAAAAATCTAAAAATAAATATTTTTAAAAGTAAAAATAATTACAAATATAAATCTAAATAATAATTAAAAAAGAAGTTAATCATGTTTTGTAGCTTTTATACATATGAATGGAGGAGACAATGGAGTGGGTTTGGGGTACCATTTAATGGGCTAATTTGGGCTGATGATTAGTGATGGGTCAACCCAGCTAACCTAAATCAGCCCATCTTCAAAATTACTACTTAAACCCATTAAAGCTCATGCATTGGACGGATCAAATGGGTTTGATTAATTTGCAAGTACCTTCCTGGTGGTATTAAGTTAAATATGGTTACCTATAGTCAATAACGAACACGGTGAATAGACTATCACAAATTAGAGTACAATTTTGTGCGACGATCCTTTCAAGAAAGCCTTGTGAGAAAGAACATTACACAATAGTATGCTGAGGGGAAATACAACATGGTCATAAATAAGACGATTGAGCTGATGAAGTTGCTTGATATTTTTAAAATTCATTGCTTAATATTTTTAAATTTTATTTATAACACGTGTGAATATTTATTAATGACAACGATTTTCTAACTGTTTGCTTCTCTTTTATATATCCGAACAATGGAAGAGAAAGTCACAAAATCTCTTTGGTTTACTAGTGAGGTCATTGATTTTTGGACTCTTGCACTCGGGAAATGAAATCTAGGCTCTTGGTACCGAATTTAGCAAAATTAGAACTTACGATGTGCACCTAATCCATGCATCACTTGTTGCATTCTTACCACTAGACAAAAAGCCGAGGACGGGAAGCTTGAATTAAGCTAGCAGTTCCTGACTGGGATTATTGCCCAATACACTAGGATTCCGGGCAGGAAATTACACTCAATGGCCTTGGAAATGGGTGGTCCTGAACTTCTGGATCCCGCTTGCCCCATGAGCAAACCTTCAACGTCAAAAGTCAAAATTTGTTGAACTTGATGTTTTGCTCATGGGACAAGCGGGGTCAAAAGTTCAAGACCAGCAACCTCCACGGCCATTCTTGTCAATCACTCTTTAGGTGAAACCAGCTAATGACAAAAAGCAACAGGCCAAATTTAAGGAACTAGGAATTTACGAGCACAACAAACATTTGCTCAAAACTGTAAAATACATATTGCATTTGCAGGACAAGAACTAATCTATCAGTATCACTGGCCAGATATCTGTTTAGCAGAAAATCGCATTGCGTGATGTACATTACTGTCTCACTCAACTGAAAAATCCTTAAGATAAACTTGGTATTATCCAAAGTGGCAGTGAGAATGCAAAGTCAGATTTATTTTCCTGAAGAAGAGGTTTCACCCTGCCATTCTGAACGTTGTAAATACCCATATCATAGCCATGTATTGCATCGTAATAAGCTCCAGAGAAGTCATCTGTGAAGTATATACAATTACTCTCACATTCTGGGTAAGCTGAGCACGAAAATGAGAAGGAATGATTGCTTCCTACAAAAATAGACCAATCACCCAAAGATTTCACTTCTTCCCACTTCTCGTTGCAGACGTCCAACTTGTAAATTTTGAAACACCAAGTGCTTAGGCAAGGGGCATCTGTAATTCTTGTATCAAACAAAAGCCTCATTATTGCATGTATTTGGCCCTCTATCTCGGCAAGATATGTAGTAACATACGCCAAATTATCCATATCGCGAGATGGCGTGAAAGCTATTTTCTTCAAGAAAGAGCCCGAAAAGTCCCAAATTAGAACTTCGCCAAAAGTGTCGATAGCATAAAACTTTCCGTCATGACAGATGGCATCATCAACATGGCCATGGATGCAACTCAAGGGAGTCCAAGAAACATCACCTGGCTTTGCAAATGCCATTTTCCAATTATCAGAATAAATAGCAAAAATTACACAATCCGCTGAGCACGGACTAGCAGACAAGATAACTTTGTACACGAACGAGTCGCGAAAGCTCTTTCCTGTACAAACTAGATTCAAATTAGGGCATTTATGCAGTGGCGGGAGTGAAATTTGGCCCCTTGATAATGGATTCAGCAAGTGCATCTCAAAATTAGCACCTAAAGTGACTAACCAACCATGAGAAGAACCCCAACAACGCTTATCTAGAACATCCGGTAAACATATATCATAACTCTTACAGTTGAAAGGACTATAACATGTGCGCAAGCTTTCATTTTTCCTCTGAGGAAGCATCAGCCAAGGAAGGAATGAGCATGAAGAATTGCCATTTTGTAGTATACCAATTCTCCATGACTTACAAACTACACCAAATCGCAAGCAGTCTTCAGCAAAATGCAGCCGACTAGCAATTAACCCCACAAGTTCCATCGGCAACTTTGACCAATCCGCAGTTGACTGAAAAAAAAAAAAGTTACAGAAAGGTGAACTAGAACTTCTAAAATATCAGTGATATGCAAGATGATAAACTATGCATTTTGATATGTCAGACAAGTTTTATTCCCTCGTTGGAATATCAAAACTAACTCTCCTAACTATAGGTGTGGCCGCTATGGAGGAAAATGTTTAAGAAAATCATCCTCAAATACCTCAGAAGAATTTTTAAAAGATCATTTTGAAGTGCTTGGCTGGATATGGAAAGTTGGTAACACATGGTAATCATACAATTTGCAGGATAAAGTATAAATATTGTCTTTTGACGATATTATTAAGTACCAAAGGTTGATAATAATGAACTGAGTGATATGGAGGATACGGACAAAGGAAAAATGACTTCCGCCCTAATTTTTGAGAAACCGCTTTGCATAACTTAAGGTAACTCTTAAATACCTTTTGCTTTCTCATTCCTCAAAGTAGTAAGTGGAAACCTTACCATTATACTACTGAACTGCCGAAAGAGTCTGCAAGGTTTTGCTCTGAGAATCTTGAAATTCTGAAATAAATAAATGAATAAAAGATTTAGACCCAAGATACAACATATTTGGGAAGACAAATTGGCCATTACAACATCTAATCCTATCACAAGTTGGAACAACCTCGAACTTTGCTTCAAAAAATACATACAGAAAAATTCATCAACAATATTAAGAAATGCGTAGCTAAATGATGCCCAGAATTAATTTTGCATCAGGAATGTGCATATGACTAAAATATGTACTCATTGACTCTAAAATCTGAACTAACATCAAGTCAAACCTAAGAGCCTTATCAGAAGCCTAACTAAAGGCTAGGTAAAACCATTATTTTGGAGGGAAACAAATCCCACCGTATACTAGTGATATGATGGGTTATGAGAGACATAACTCTGATCTAGGTGCATAACTAGAGGAGCATTCCTGCCGCGACTTCCATACAGACATTTTATCAAACAATTGGGCGACACTAAGGATCTCAAGTACATGGATGAACCAACTTCTAACAGAGGCAAAGTTAGACCTTTTTGCAAAGTACAAGGCAAAATGGACCTTTACCCATGAATATTTTACTCATTCTGAACCTCATTGTCGCTAAATTCTGAAATAACATAATACCAAACCCAAGACCCTTATCAGAAGCCCAAGTAAAGACTGATATCAGTGCAGAGGCGGAGCCAGGATTTGAAGCTTATGGGTTCCACATTCTAGTTCCTTAAAGTTACTGGGTTCTAAACCAACAATTTTTTTGAAACAGGTAACATAGTTCTAAACTAACAATTTGTACATGTTCAATAAATTTTAAAGACAAAAGCAGTGTTTGGATCAAAGTTACTGGGTTCGGCCGAACCCGTAAATTGTATGCTGGCTCCGCCCCTGGCTATTCAAATTCCACCTCATACTAGTGATCTAAGTTGCTCGGACTCAAGTGCGGGTACACGAGTGTTGGATTCGGCAAAATCTAAATTTTAAGATTCGGAAGTGCGGGGATTTGGCTAAGAAAATTCAAAATTATAAAAAGTAGAGCTATAAATATTTAGAGATATTCAATGAAAACTTACATGTATATTGTAGAATTCAATCTCCAAGATGGGCATTATACTTCCATTCTCGTACGAACAAAACAAAATATTAACAGTACATTACAATAGAAATATAATTAAAAGAATAAAAAATGTAAAAAGAAGAACTAACCGTTTATCCAAGAACACGAAGGGTGGCATAACTGTTGAATAAAGAATGTAACTTGTGTTGTACAAATAAGATCTTACATAAAGTGAAAGTGTGAAAGTAGAAATTCAAAATTTAAGACATAAACAAATATAGTCATTTCATCCACAATTTATCTATTCATAATTAACGAATTGCATGACTAATCAATAGTTCAATACACCAAGTAGAAACCCATCCTTTTACCACAAAAGGCAAAAACAATAGAACATATTACTCAAGTTAACTACTCTTAGGCCCCAACTTTCCTCCACAACACCTTCAACTTCTTCTCCAAAGATCACTCATTCCAACTGATGATCATCCATTGATACCTCGGGTAAACCATCAATTGTCTTATCAATATCAAATTGATCTCCACATAAAGTAACAAAAAAAAAAAAAATAGATATATTAGAAAGTTCTCATGAAAAGGAACAAGTGTTATACAAAATAAATAATTGAGGAAAATGTCAAATTAAAAAAATGTAGACATATCACATAACGAAATCCCAATACTTGCTCGGTCCAGTTGTATATTTTTCCTTCTTGCGAGAAAGTAACCGCAGATTATAGTGTACAAAAACTAAATCTTTGGCTCTTGAAGTTGCTAATTTATTTCTTTTGATGTTGTGAATCAAAGAATAAGTGCTCCAATTTCTTTCACAACAAGAGGAAGAAGCCGGTTGAGTAAGCAACTTGTAAGCTAAGCTTTGCAAGAGTGGAGCCGAGACACCATGATTTGCCCACCAAGAAAGAAGATCCTCATACATCATAACCTCAATCACATGAGGCTCACCAAAATAACCCACCCAACTACAAAATGCTCCGTACGTCAACGAGACTTACTTCAATTCATTATCTTTAAAGTATCTTCAAAACAATGTGACCCTATTCATTGAGATTTCTTGATCTTCATTAGGAGTTGCCTTCAAATTCCTTTTTCACCATGAAGCCACGATAGTATTTTGAAATCAAAGAATGTGTCAAACAATTACTTCTATTCCACCTAGATACAAGAATTACATTAAAAAGGTTTGATTAACCGGAAATGAGATCCTTCCCCTTCTGCTCAAAGATAAAAAAATTTAACTCTCTCAATCAGTGTGTCCCACATATCATAAATGAGATGCAATTTCCGACTATCAAGATCGACGCTTCTAAGCATATCTACAATAGGATCCGTAAACTTCAAAAAGTAATCAACGCTATCCCACCATTCATCATCCATTATAAGAGATTTTATTTCACGTACTTTAGCTTCTAGTCCGTTATCCCCCTATAATACATCCATTCATCACCATCTTCTCTAATGACGATTTTACTTTTTGAACACGAGTGGTCATAATAATGTGTGAGACAAATCTTGTTTTGACAACTTTCAATAAGCACAAATTAGAATGCTTTTGAAAAAATTGCAAGTGCCATGTCATGATTCACAACAAAGTTCTTCAAATTACTCACTTGACCAAGTAACTTTAATACCCATTCGCAATTTGCAGAGTGAGTTGAATTTCCCGAAGTTTGGCACATACTTTTCAACGCTAGATTTAAACAATGAACAACACAAGGAGTCCAAAATATATGAGAGAATGTTTTCTCCACGGTAGAACCAAAGATTTTTCATGTTACTTGCGTTATTCGTAATAACTTGAACAATCTGGACCTACATTTTCTATTGCTTCAATAAACAAGTTAGCAATATATCCCCAAATTGTACGACCCCACCAGAATTGATTGAATTTTAAAATAATGGACCCCCACTAAATGATGCCGTTATATTTACCAAAGGTCGTCTCTTAATGTCGAACCATCCACCCGAACAAATCGATAACCCTTTCTTTCTCCATGTATCTTTAATTGGTTGCAACTTTCTAGCAATATTAGTCTTTTCTAAGCCGAAAGAGTTCTCAACCTATTATATGACGAAGGAATATAACCAGGAATAGAATTTTCAGCTAGAAACTATGAATTTTTTTTTGAAATAGGGAGATCTTGCAAGATTAAACGATAGACCTGATGCGTAAACTGTGAATAATTTTCTTTCAGCTTGTTCATGCTCCATCTTCAATGTTTTACACATCAGGTATATCGTTTAATCTTGCAAGATCTCCCTATTTCAAAAATTATTCCCAGTTTCTAGCTGAAAATTCTATTCCCGGTTATATTTCCCCATCAAATAATAGGTTGAGAACTCTTTTGGCTCAGAAAAGATCAATATGCTAGAAAAAAGTTGCAACCAATTAAAGATACATGAGAAAGAAAGGGTTGTCGATTTGTTCGGGTGGATGGTCCGACATTAAGAGACGACCTTTGATAAATATAATGGCATCATCTAGTGGAGGCCCATTATTTTTAAAGTCAAACAATTCTAGTGGGGCCGTACAATATGGGGGATATATTGCGAACTTGTTTATTGAAGCAATAGAAAATGTAGGTCCGGATTGTTCAAGTTATTACGAATAACGCAAGTAACATGAAAAATGCCGGTTCTACCGTGGAGAAAACATTTACTCATACATTTTGGACTCCTTGTGTTGTTCATTGTTTAAATCTAACATTGAAAAGTATGTGCCAAACTTCGGGAAATTCAACTCACTTTGCAAATTGCGAATGGATATTAAAGTTACTGGTCAAGGTAGCACTAAGAACTTTGTTGAATCATGACATGGCACTTGCAATTTTTTCAAAAGCATTCTAATTGTGCTTATCGATTTAAAGTTGTCAACGAGATTTGTCTCACACATTATTATGACCACTTGTTTCAAAAAGTAAAATCACACAGAAGATGGTGATGAATGGATGTATTATGTGATAACGACTAAGCTAAAGTACTAAATAAAATCTTTATAATGGATGATGAAATCGCTGATAAACATTATTACTTTTTTCGTTTACTTGATCCCACAGATATGCTTTAAGTTATCGATCTTGATAGTCGGAAATTGCATCTCATTTATGATATGTGGGACACAATGATTGAGAGAATTAAAAAAAAAATTATCTTTGAGCAGAAGGGGAAGGATCTCATTTCCGGTTAATCAAACCGTTTTAATGCAATTCATGATATTCTGGTATCTAGGTGGAACAGAAGTAATTGTTTGACACATTCTTTGGTTCCAAAATACTATCATGAATCATGGCTTCATGGTGAAAAAGGATTTTGAACAGTTCCTTAAATTAAGATCAAGAAATCTCACCTATCGTGGTCACATGCTTTTTTGAAGATACTTTAAAGATAAATTTAATCACAAGTCCCAAGTAAAAGCAGCATTTTGTAGAAATGGGGTGGCTATTTTGGTGGGCCGCATATGATCAGAGATATGACGATGAGAATCTCTTCTTGCAAGGAAAATCATGGTGTCTCCCTACCCACTTGCAAAGCTTAGCTTACAAGTCGCTTTACTCAACCGGCTTTCTTCCTCGATGAAAGAAATCGAGCACTTATTATTTGATTCACAACAACAAAAGAAATAAATTAGCAACTTCCAGAGCCAAAGATTTAGTTAGTGTACAGTATAATCTGCGGTTACTCTCTCGCAAGAAGGAAAAATATACAAGTGAACCGAGCAAGTATTGGGATTTCGATATGTGATATGTCTACATTTTTTTAATTTGACATTTTCCTCAATTATTTATTTTGCATAACTCTTTTTCCTTTTCATAAGAACTTTCTAATATATCTATTCTTTTTTTTTCTTTTTTTTTTAACTTTATGTGGAGATCAATTTGATATTGATAAGACAATTGATGGTTTACCCGAGCTATCAATGGATAATCAACAATTGGAAGGAGTGATCTTTGGAGAAGAATTTGAAGATTTGGAAAAAGTTGAAGATGTTGTGGAGGAAAGCTAGGGCCTAAGAGTAGTTAACCTGAGTTACTTGACTATGTTTTGTCGGTTTTTGTTAGTTAAGTTCAAATGTTTTTGCCTTTTGTGGTAAAAGGATGAATTTCTACTTGGTGTATTGAACTATTGATTAGTCATGTAATTCACTAATTATGAATAGCTAAATTGTGGATGAAATGAATGTCTTTGTTTATGTCTTAAATTTTGGATTTCTACTTTCACACTTTCACTTTGTGTAAGATCTTATTTTAACATTACAAGTTACAATCTTTATTTCAACAGTTATGCCATTCTTGTTCTTGGATAAACGGTTAGTTCTTTTCTTTCACTTTACATTTAATTATTTTAATTATATTTGTTCTATTGTAATATACTTTTTTTGATGACATGGGAACCCGCAGCCGCTACCCTTCGGGTGCGCACAGGGTAAACCCAGCTTCTGTGCAATAGCTCGCAAACCATTCTATTGTATTATACTTTTAATATTTACTTACTATTTTGTTGGGTTCGTAGGAGAATGGAAGAATAATGGCCATCTTGGAGAATGAAAGATTGAATTCTACAATATACATGTAAGTTTTTCATAGAATATTTCTCAAACATTTATAGCTCTACTTTTTATAATTTTGAATTTTCTTAGCTAAATTCCCGCATCCCCAACCCCGAATCTTAAAATTTAGATTTTTCTGAATCCGAACTCGGATCCGTACCCATTTCGGGTACCCGCACCCGAGTCCAAGCAACTTAGTGCCCCGCATAGCATTTTTTTTTTCTATTCTCAACCCGCCCCACCCCGCCCCACAGCACCCCACCCCACTTAAAAAATTTCCCCACTTTATTATTGACATATACAAAAATTTCAGAGTTTTACAAATCACCATTTTATATTTAGAATAATTTAACAGTACATTAAAAACTATTGTATCAGCTAGCAACATTTCGTGGATAAGGTATAATAAGGCTGTGAAAAGAGGAGATTCTTATATGTGAAAAGAAACAAACCCAGCTAGATGAACTCTAAAGAGACAGAAAAGAAATTAGGAAGAGATGAATTTTTTTTTATTTTTTTTTTTAAAAATAAGAGTTAAAGTACATTATCGTGAGTCATGTAGCTTCAGGTCAAATGTTGTATTCACATCCAAATACTGGTTTTCATATGGTACTGAAGAAAATAATATAATCTAATGATTTAATATAATCTATCCTAAATCCTAAATTTCAAAAAATTCTTTTACACCCGCCCCGCCACGTCCCGTTGCCATACCTACAAATGGACCTTTTTCCAAATTCCATGAATATATACTCATTTGGAACCTCACTGACTCTACACTCTGAACTAACACCAAAGGTATGTTTGGTATGACGGAAAATGTTTTCCACGGAAAGAAAACATGTTCTCGGATAATAAGTGATTTTCCTACTTATTTTCTTGTGTTTGGAGTGCAAGTTGAAAAATGTCATTTTAAGAAAGATTTGCATATATTCAAAGCAAAACACTATGGGATATTTGAATTCAGAGTGCAACTTTTGGTTTGGGGGTGGGTGGAGTAGGCAGCTAGAGGAGTTGGGTGGATAGTGCGGTGTGGGGTTGGGGATTCATTGGTGTTTTTATTGATCCGAAAAATGTTTTCCCCAAATTTTCAAGGAAAACATTTTCTCCTATATCGAGGAAAATATATTTCAAGATATTTAGTGCAACCAAACAAGGGAAAATAGGAAAACATTTTCCGTCATACTAAACACACCCCAAGTATAACCCAACACCCTTGTTAGAAGCCTAAGTCTCGTTATATAACGATCTTATTTATCAATGCAGGTTATGGATGAAGAGGTTGGGGAATCCGATGATCCGCCACTGTTTTAGAGAAGGGAATCAGGCCACACATCTCTTGGCACAACAAGGTTCTATTGAAGAAGAAGAAGAAAGTCAGCAACTGTTTTTGGAAATATTCCACCAGCTTTTGTAATGAAACAAGTACTAGTTAATATGGAAGAGCTATATATTCTATATACTACTAGAAAAATCTCTTCCAATGCTTGTAGTAATCTAATGAAGTTAGGCAACCTAAATGTTATCAATGCTAATGCAATCTCTAACTAGTAGTAGTGGTTATAAATAAATAAAATGTTTGGTCAGTTCAAAAAAAAAAAAAAAAAAAAAAAAAAAAGGTACCACTCTCCCTGAAACAAATCTCACTTCATACTACTGAGCTGATGAGTTAGTTATAAGAGAGAAATTCTGACCTGGGAGAATAAAAAAGGAGTCTTTCTACAGCAACTTTCACACAGACATTTTATCAAACAGTTGGGCGACAATAAGGACATAACAAAATTTCTAAGTTTTAATGGGAAAAAGTTTAAAAAGGAGAAATGTCCTTTATAGACCCATTTTATCCACAAATCATGTTTTACATCCTTTAGGTCCACGAGCCGTTTTGGACCTGATTTGAAATCAACAGATCAAATAACGTTTGGACATGTAATTTAAATTTCTTAAATTATATTTTTTGTCATAGATATAAAAGTTTCACAAGTTGTGAAAATCATCAAAAAATTTTAAATTTTGAGTTCATAACAAAATTAATACGTTACTAGAATAACTTTCTGAAAAAATACAACATTCATTGATCAAACTTTAATTTAATAAAATGAAAAATTGAATATGAGTTGTAGTGTAACTACTCTTTAATATAACCCCACACATGGTTGGTAAGAGTAAATTTGTTATACATATACTACCAACTTATAGATTTTTTAATATTTGATATAAATGGTTGGTAAATATATCTACTAACTTATGGATCTATTTTTTATAAAATATAAACTTATGCGTCAAGTTTTACATTTAAAATTTTGAAATCATGATTTGAAACTCAAACTATGTCTTTTTGGATGATTTAGAATTTCCTCTCAGATTTCATCTCATAAGATGAAATTGCATGTCCAAACGCTGTCGCATGTCCAAACGCCTACTAACATTGAGGTTAAGGTGTTCCTGGTTCAAATTTTTAATTAATTTTTTTAACCATTAAAATCAACCAAACCAAACATCACACAAACCATTAAAAAATTAAAAGTACACTTAATAATCTGATGTCTGAATAATTCAGATTTAAATATTCATAAATGTAAATAAATGAAACCTAAGTTGAAGAAAGTACATAAAACAAAGTTAACCACCAGTGAAAAGGAAAAAAAAATTAAAAAAGAATATCGAGTTAAAAAAAGTATATTATAAAATGGGAAGTTGATATTTTAAAGGTTAGAATAATACTACTACTCACTCCGTCCCAATTTATGTGATACAGTTTATCTAGTCACGGAACTTAAAAAAGAAAGTAAGACTTTTGAAATGTGTGGTCTAAAACAAGTCATATATATTTGTGTGGTTATAAATCATTTCATTAAGGATAGAAGGGACAGCTTTAAATTAAATTATTTATAAATATATAAATTTATAAGAAAGTGTATCACATAAATTGATATGGATGGAGTATTAGTTTTCTAAAATCACTAGTCACTGACCGATGGTTGAGGTTTCCGCCGGGTAAAGTTTGAGGGGAAATTTGATTTTTTTACACATACTTAGAGAATGAAGATAGTTATCACCCAACCCAAATGCCCTATGAATGATATATACAGAGCCAAACGCCTTACAATCAGCTAATAGCTTTTGGCATGATGGAAAGTGTTTGACCGTAGCAAGTGATATTAGGGCCAAAATCATAAGTTCAATTCCCACAAACAACACGTTACACGTCACAGGTGGAGAGAGGGGAAAATTGTTGGATAACACCAACATCTATCTATGGCGAGGCCCAAGTGCAAGCGAAGAATGATCAGTTGAAATCATGATCGAACATGCCGCATGATAGGCTTACTTGAATCCTCGAACATGATGCATGATAGGCTTACTTGAATCCTTAACTTAATGGCAATGCGGCTATTCAAACATCAATTTGTACCCTTATGATAACATAAGTATTTGTATTTAAGTGCTTATTCTATTAGGTTGCTAAATTTAAAAACTTCCAATTATTTTCACAGGAATTTTGGTACAAAACCATACCATTAGGTTAATAAAACTTTCATACTTCATCGAACTAAGGATATATTCGAGCATAGATGCAAAATGCAGAACAACCAGATGGTTCTTCTAAACTGAATATTGTCTACTGTTAAGTCGTTGTTATGATGTCATATATCTCTTGGTTCAATAACATAGACAATTTTCCTTGTGTTCTCCCTTCATTTAATGTAGCAATATTTCGAATTACATTTTCCCTCCTCTCTGACAATAAATCAGCTTATAAACATTAGCATGTACAGAGCCTACTGGATACATCATATGGCTAATAGGTTATTCCAGAAAAAGAATTCTCGGATCCACCAAAAAGGCTACCATACCCATGTCGGATCCTCCAAGGATGGATAACTTTTGGAGGATCCAACACATACCTGACGGTCTTTTCTAAGAACCCGAGCAACATAGTGTCAAAACATGTGTTTTCTCCCAGGACAAACTGCTCATGGGATACACATCAATATTTTTCTCCACATTCTCTTGAGTTGTTTCTTTGTCCGTCCCAGCAGAGCTTCCTTCAATGTGTGCGGCAGAGTCCACTGTACTCCATGGTAGTTAAGAAATAAGCAGCATATCTGCTATGATCTGTTGCAACGCAGAATTAGAAGAGTCAACAATGACAAAATTTTTGTACCACACAAGCCATGAGAACTCCAAGCTGTTCTTCAGTTGACTCTCTCAAAAAAGTAGACGATTCATAACTCAGCAATCTTCTTTGTAGATGATTGGAAGTAAAAGGGAAAGAAAATCATTGACTTTCTCCATTGGTACTTCCTAACATGCCTGTCTTCATGTCCCACATGGATCGATAAATCGCAACCATATAAGTTTTCATCGACTCGAAGATAGCAGGTGCAAAGAAAGTTAACTTTTTGATTTAGCTTGTCCATCAATCAACCTGTTATAAGTAGCAATATCAGGTATAAACCCCAAATCCAACATCTCTTCCACCAGAGCTTCTGATTCCTTCTTTTTACCCTCCCTCTTAAAACCTGATATCAAAATATTATACGTTACAGTATCAGGATCCAAGCCCTTGTTTAAACCCAATAACCTCATCTTATTTGCTTCCTTCGCTCTTCCTGTATTGCACATGTCAGTAAGTAGACAATTAAACGTTACACTATCCGGAACCATACTTTCCTGCAGCATTTTGTCCATAATTTCAGATGCTTCGTCAATCTTTCTCATTCTCCTTAGACCTTCAATCAAGGTTGTACAAGCGATTAAGCTTGGAGAATCCCCGTTCCTCCATAACTCATTCACCAATTCCATTGCTCTTGCCACGTTTCCTTCACTACAAAGCCTCTCAACTAACTCAAAATAATCAAATGTTCTTGGCAACACCTTTTTCCTTGAAAAGTCTACCAATAAATCGCACGCTTTTAACACCATTCCCTTCCTGCAAAGCCCATCAACCAAAATCTCACAAGTCACCGACGAAATCTCCCATCCCATCTCAGTCATCTCATAGGCCATCCCGATCCCCTCCTCAATCTTGCTATCCAATAGAAACCATTTGATTAAAGTATTAAAACTAACTACATTTGGAGCACATCCATGAGTTTTCATCTCCTTAAACATTTGCAGAGCCAAACCCAATTGTGAGTTCTTACAGTACCCAGAAATCAAAGTATTGAACGTAATCACATCAGGCTTTACTCGTTCTCCAATCATCCTACGGTAAAACTCCAAAGCCTTATCAAAATGCTTAAACTTCACAAATCCATGAATTATTATATTGCAAACAGCAACATCAGGCTTCCCGTCAATCAATCTCCTCATCGTATCAAAAGCTAACAACGCATCATCAAATCTACCAGCTTTGCAATAAGCATTAATGGCAAAACGGTAAATAGGTTCAGTTTTGGGGCAAGAGAAAATACCATCAGCACATGGGCAGGGGTTAGAGGAAATAAATTGGAGGAGAGTAGTAAGATATTGGAGGCGGTGGGTGGTGGCAAGCGTGCGGGCCATCCACTCATAAGTGGTGTGATCATGGCGGAACGAGTCAACGGAAGCAGCATAGTTGAAGAGGTAGAAGTCAAGGTTAGTGAGGATAGGGTGGTAATGGATGCGGTTTTTGAGAAAAGAAAGAAAATCTTTGGCTGTGAAAGACGGTTTAAGGTGGGTTTCCATGAGTTCATTCAGTTGGTTTTGGGCAACAGGGGTGACATTGTTGGTAGTGCACAATGAAGAATCTATTGTTCTCACCGCAAGAGGTAGCAGTGAAGTTCGATCAGAGGCGGTTGATTTTGGAATGGATTTGAGAAATTTCTGAAATCCCATTTCTCTTTGTCCTGCGTCTCTTGGCTGAATTTATCTTCCCTCGTTTCAACAGTAGCTAAATTTTCACGAAAACCCTGTAATGTGAAAGTATGTCATTCTAAAATCAATCTAACAAACAGTTACTTTGATCAAGAAATTACTTTAGCTAGTTCTCTAAGAAGAAACTTCAAATTTCAACCATGGTCAAACAATTTAAATCAATTCCATTCAACTTCAATAACGATTTAGTTCAACTCAACTGACACATATTAGTTCAATTTGACGCCAATCACAAGCCCATTTAGTTCAACCTATAAACTATAAATCACAATTCAATTCAATCCCAATAAAAATCTAAATTCAATTCATTCCCAAATCAAATTGTATTCAATTTAAGTTAGTTGGGAAGCTGAGATGGAGCAGTTAGTTACAAGAAGTCGGGATTATACACTGATTATACAAGTCAATCAGGAGGATCTGTTGCGACAGAGTACTTAGCGTTACAATTAGGAGTTGCAGTTCCAGTTAGAAGGAAGATTTACATTGTATATAAATACATGTTCCTGATATTTAAGTAGGTGAATAATATCAGCTTGTTCCTCATTTAATTTCCAGTTTCTTTGTGCCTTAATTCTCGATTTCAATCATTAAATTGGCCACTAGAACCCCAATAACTCTATCTTCCTGGTTTCAGTGTGACAGTTCAATTTCACAGATCACAGTTTCAAGTTGCATACTGGAGTGTGAAGCTTGAGTAGAATCAACATTGTTAAGAGCACAAAGAGCTTCTAAAGGCACTCTAATAGTCCAATTTGCTTCGTCAAACTGAGCTCTATTGATAAAAGATAGAATAACATTAAACCAATTATCCTCACAAGTCGTCGAAAGATTTGCAAAGGACCAATTGTTAAACCAATTTATATCCAACTGCCACTCATGAGCAGCAAAGTATAACGAAAAGCAATGTAAAACGCTCTCTTAGAGTATGATTACATTTCATTTCAGTATGACGAAATATCGATTACATTTCATTTCAGTATGAAGAAAAGCAATGTAAAACGCTCTCTTAGAATATGATTACATTTTTTTTTTTTTTGAGGTAAAGGTAACTTGAGTATGATTACATTTCATTTCAGTATGAAGACAAACAAACGAGAAGATTTAACAACAACACAACAACAACATACCCAGTGTGTGGGGTCTGGGGAGGGTAGGGTGTACGCAGACTTTACCCCTACCTTTGTGGGGTAGAGAGGGTGTTTCTAATAGGCCCTCGGCTAAAGAAAAATGATTTTCAAAAGAGTTTTGAAAATGCAAGAGTAAAAAAAAAAAAAACACTATGATGGAAATATTGAAGAGAGAAGATTCATTCCAATTAAAATATCATATGCTGCTCCACCTCAAGGTAACCGTCTTTTGCTTCTTTTTAAGTAGTTAAATAATATTACAACGGAGGCAGTTTCTTCCCATCTGCCAAGCCTTGGTGGTAACTCTACTTATATTGGTGGGAGGTAACAAGTATCTGGTGGAACAATCGAGGTGTGGATGCCACCATCATAAAAACGTAGGAGTAGTCAAATAATATGCAAAACCTATACTACCATTTCTGGAAAATCTCCACATTCTTCCTTTACCTTTATTAAAGAACCAAGAAGTTGAAGTAGCAACTATACTCCACCACAAGCGAAGTTAATAATACATCCTTAAGACCCGAGGGAGTAGCATAAAAGCTAACCCTCCATTTCAATTTGTTTGTCTTACTTTCTTTTTTAGTCCATTTAGAAAAGAATGTCTTTTTCTCTTTTAGTAACTCTTTAATTCCAACTTTCCACATGACATGTTTACAACCAGGCATTTCGGTACATTCTATATATCTTTAATTTAAGACCACAAGATTAAAAAATCTTCTTCACTTTCTTAAACTTCGTGTCAAGTCAAAACCAGACAAACTAATTGAAACGGAAGGAGTACTAAAAACAGCAGATAATTTGAAATGAGGATTACCTTTAAAAAAAAAAAAGGTGAGGAAAAGTTGAAACTTTTTTTGTTAGTAACAGTTTGCTCTTTCAAACAAGATGATTAATCAGATAAGTCTATTCCAAATACCAGAAAGCAAATTAAATACAATCCCTACTCCTTAAATTCATCAAGAAAAGGACCCATAGCCACAAAATAGCAAAAATCAAAACCATTATATGAAATCCCCAATCTTTTAAACAGTAGTTCAAGATTGCAAAACCCAATCAATATAGTTACAAATTTTCATCTAAGGTGACAAAATTGGAATAATAAAGGTAACAAAATAAAGGATAAAATTAACTTTTGAGACTATGTAAATACCTTGAATGGTTTCAAGATTCAGGTTGGAAAGTTGGTGACCAAAAACCTCAAAAATCTCCATTTGTGAGGACTTCTTCGAGTAATTTCCAGCAGCTGATGCAACAATTGTTCTGACTCAGGAATATAGCCCCTTAAGTCTGGGGATGAGTTCAAACTGATCCCTTAAATATACTTATGAACAATTTTGGTCCTTTAAATTTATTAAAAGTGATCCCTTTGATTTTCGACAAATATTTAGGAACTCTAGTTATTAAATTTAACTCATATTTAAATTTTGTAAATAATATTACTCCCTCGGTCATAATTTATGTAATGTAGTTTGACTAGGCACAAAGTTTAAGAAAGAGAAAAAGACTTTTGAAACTTATAATATAAAATAAGTCCTAGATATTTGTGTGATTGTAAATCATTTCATTTAGTGCAAAAGAGGATATTTTAAGTAAATTATTTCTTAGTATAGAAATGTATCATTCTTTTTTGGATTGATTAAAAATGAAAGAATATCACATAAACGGGACAGAGAGAGTAATATTATTAAAATAAAATTTTGAATAAATAATTATACGTGAAAGAATAATGTATAAGTTTATGCATGATCATCGTATAGTGACTTGTTTGTTGAGTCAAGATGATTGTATCTGGGCCGAAACTGCGACGAAGAACAATAATCAAAATATAAATCCGACAGAAAGAGACATTTCTTTAATAATACTATTTTCTACTTTCGGTCACCGTTATAGCGTGAAATTATACACGATCAACTGAGTTAGGAACATATTGCGTAGTTCGTTTACGATTTTCTCCATTTGGTGTATTCATTTATTCTGTTAATAAGGCTTCTCAATATTTTGAGTCATTCATGTGTCATATCTTTTTTCTAAGAACGTTGATTATTTTTATATGTTTGATCGACCAGTATTTATTTTGTTGTCGCCGGATTAAATACCTTATTCAAATAAACGTTCATTGTACATACAAGTAGACAAAATATATTCAAATTAAGACCGTAAAAGTCGAAATTTATATTGTGTAAGGATGTGAATTATCACGTTTGAAAAGATTCTTTAATCTAAGTATTATTACAAACAACAACAAGAAGATACCCAGTATTATTAAACGGAAAAGGGCCAAATATAACCCTGTACTATCAAAAAAGGGCCAAATATACCCTTAGTTATACTTTGGGTCCAAATATCTTTTTCTTAGTTATACTTTGAGTTCAAATATACCCCTCCACGGTTAAAGTTGACTCCAATCCCATGTGGCATTAATATTTTGCCCATCAGTGAAACCTAGTAGAAGGAACGACTAGTAGCTTGTATTGCAGAACCAACGAATAGTCCAATCCAAAGGCCCTTTGCTTTCAGATTTACAAGGAAACACATTACGGCAGCAGAAATTTCCCAATAATTAATGGTGGTAGGCATAAGGACGGTAGTACTACAGGAGTAGGTGTGGTGGAAGGAGATAGGGAGGAGAGGGAAGGGGTAAAATTGGGCTTGTAAGTGAGGTGGCATGCCACATAATATTTATTTTATTAAAATATTAATGCCACGTAGGATTGGGGTCAATTTTAATTGTGAAGTGGTATATTTGGACCCAAAGTATAACGGCAGGAATATATGTGAACCCAAAGTATAACGAAGGGTATATTTGGCCCTTTTTCGATAGTACAAGTTATATTTGGTCCTTTTCCAATTATTAAATCGCATATTCCACTTATCCCATCAAATAATGCTTTATATTCTCGTCACTTCTCTCAAATCTATTTCATTCAATTTTTAATTCATTAACTAATTTAGATATTCAATCTCTATGAACCAACTTACTTTCAAGTTTACTCAATTATAAAAATAACTAACAAAATTCAAGTTGAAGTGAACTACAAGTTGATTTCGCCGGAGAATATATTGTCAGAAATTTAGAGGAAAAGATAGATGGACAAAATAGTACCAGGACCGCAACTCTAACTATCAACTCCAAGAGAAAAAACCTGTGGGAAAAAAAAATGGCCAAGGAAAGAGACATCGGTCTAGTGAAAGAACCGTAAAAACTTATATTACTTTAGATTACTTTACTACTATACATAAGAGCGGATCTCTAAGTTTTGTAACCCTCACATGAATTTTTTATCTCTTTTTACCTCTAATTGAAGTTATAATTACTTTGCGAATCTTGAAACATTTTGATAAATGTTAAGAACTTTAAGGACTTTTGTCATGCCATTAAAAATGATGACGCCGTGGAAAAAGTTGTGGCCCCCCA
This sequence comes from Lycium ferocissimum, assembly GCF_029784015.1. Lineage (NCBI taxonomy): Eukaryota > Viridiplantae > Streptophyta > Magnoliopsida > Solanales > Solanaceae > Lycium > Lycium ferocissimum. The sequence continues at coordinate 64,846,510 of NC_081342.1, forward strand.
CAAAGCACACTCATATATATTTGAGTCTTTTATGTGAAACAGTACTATTTAAACTTATTTTAAATTATATTTTATCTTTAAAAAAAAAATGGCCAAGGAAAGAGACATCGGTCTAGTGAAAGAACTGTAAAAACTTATATTACTTTAGATTACTTTACTACTATACATAAGCGCGGATCTCTAAGTTTTGTAATCCTCACATGAATTTTTTACCTCTTTTTACCTCTAATTGAAGTTATAATTACTTTGCGAATCTTGAAACATTTTGATAAATGTTAAGAACTTTAAGGACTTTTGTCATGCCATTAAAAATGATGACGCCGTGGAAAAAGTTGTGGCCCCCCACAAAGCACAATCATACATATTTGAGTCTTTTATGTGAAATAGTACTATTTAAACTTATTTTAAATTATATTTTATCTTAAGAATTTATTATAGACATGTAATAAATTATCATGTCATTTAAATTCTATCTTAATATAGGATTAATTATTGAGTTAAAATATTATTCTTATAATAATATTTATTATTTATTGATATTATTTACCATTTATCATTTTCTATTTTAAATTTTTATTCATTCAATTAAAACATATTTTTTTTATTTCATCATGTAATTTTGGGACGTAGGTGCTGGCAAACAAAAGTAACTAACAAAAATATCACTTAAGGTAGGATTAAGTTTTAAATTAAAAAAATAAACAAAAATAACTTATATCATTATTAAATACTTTCAAAAGTATTAAAAATGTAAGTTATAGTCTTTTCGTCCCAATCGAAAAATGGATTCCAAAGTAGGGTAGTTAATTAATCAAATTTTACGTGCACACACTTTCAACGTAAAAATTATCTAACAAATTACTACATATTAAAAGAGGAACTATAAAATATAATTTTTGTATATATTCCGAATTTTTTTGAAAAGAAATTGTAGTCAATTGTAAGAAGTGTATATTTTACTTTAATATTAAAATATTTTGCAAAATACCGGATATTAACATCTTATACAATTTAGGACAAAATAGTAAAGTTTAACATGAAAAAGTTATTTCAATGTAGATATCATAAAATGGTTCATTAAATTAAGAAAAGAAGTTATTTTACATGCATCCTTTGGAAGGAAAGAAAAGGAAAAAAAAACTTGAAGTAAGAACAATTTAATTTCATTGATTTTTTTTTAGTGTGGTTTAATTTAAAAGAACATCTACAAATGTATCTGTCAATACCAAAGCTATTAATAATTTATATTTATTTATAAGCGAACTTTATTAATTTCATCATATAGCAGTATTTTTGAAAGTGTCGAATTGGAAAAAACTGACCTCCCCGAGGTCAGTTTTTTTTTTTTTTTTTTTTTTTTTTTTTTTTTTTTTTTTTTTTGGGGAAAATATCGACCACATGAGGTTGGTTTCAAAATTACATAATTATAAAAAATGCACCATCCACGAACTGAATCTTCGTCTTGACAGTGATAGGATACATTTCCACACTTTTAAAACGCACTTCCATGAGCTTTAACAGGTACGCGACTTGATCTCGCTTTCTTATATAAATTAATTTATTGTTATTTCATAAAATGGCGTCTCACAAGTTACTTGTACATACAATATTCAAAATTCACAAGTATTTAGTAGTAGAATTTAATAGGTTTAATAGTAGAAGTACATAGTAGCGCAAAATTGTATCTAAAGTTTTGTGTTTTATCTGATCCATCCCCTATGGAGTTCAACCACAGCGTTTATTTGAATTTTGAAATAGCCAGAAAATACTGTAGAATTGAATATGCTTAATTATTTAGAAGTCTGTCTTTAAAGTTAAAGAAACCATTATATTTATTTGTTTCTGCCTCTTTTTAGTCTTAAATCATATCAAAATATTCTCAATTGGGGGAGATTTGGGTGTTGCTATATTTGCCTTGTTAGTTTTACAGAAAAATCGGGTAAAAAGCAAATTAACCAAAATAATTAAGAAGTATTTCAAGCTCAAGTACTATGAAATTTATTCTTAATTAATTACTATGATAGTAATAGTTTTTTCTCTTTCACTGTTCCAGGAGATAGGGAGGTAGTTAGAAGTTGGGTTTGCAATACTGATTAGGCTATTCTAACTAATAAAACAGAGCTTATAAGTTAGAGATTTTGACCTTTTTAAAGCATAACAAAGATTTTATTTCATTCTTAAAACACTACATAGGGAAAGAATCAAATCAATATAAATACACTTAGCAGCCATACAATGCAAGTAATAGCTAGGATTTTGAAAGTTTCAATTTATAGAGCCACAAGTAGTTCTTATGATCCCATTTCGACCAGTTAAGGGACTGATATCTCCCAATCTAATCATGGCAGCAGCAAAATCAGAGGCAAATGCTCGAGGAGAGTTGCTATATTCAGAAACAATATTATCAGTAGATACTCCACTGAATAAGACTTGATCTGATTGAAGAAGACCTTTTCTTTGTATCAAGTTCTTAAAGTAATTGTTGTCCAAAACATTAGGTGTAACCAAATCGAGTGGAGCTAGGTTTCCGTTCTGACCTTCTTGAGGACACCGACCTCTTCTAGTTCTTGCAAATCCAACGTCGATGTCTGTTCCATTGCTATAAATCCTATCACGGAAAAGTAAACATTATTGTGCTTGGCCAATTGAGTGAGCTCCTGAAATAAATAGAATTTAAATATTATTGTTAGAACTTCAACTATCTATGAAAATCTTGGTGATCGGTTTTCACTTACCTGACAATGCAACCATATCCCTTGTGCTAAGACCCTCGCTTGCAATGCCAGAAATAAGTCTTTGAAGAGGATCAGAAAAATCAGGAAGGTCAGTATTTGCAAGATCACGATTTGCGGTGGTTGAATCTCTTCTTCCGAGTTTCACTGTCCAGGATGGACCACCAACCTGAATATTATTAGCATAATGTTGAGTTAGAATGCAACAATACCTTGTATACATATCATAAAAGTATTTCTTCTATAATGTGGAAAAGAAAGAAATTCGATCGATGAATACTTACGAGAGCCGATGCACCCCTAGCAGCGACAGTAAGAGCCTGTTTGGATGAGCTTAAAATAAGCAGCTTAGAAGTTGGAAACAACTTATTAGCCAAAAAAAAATAAGTTGGGGTAGGCTAACTTATTTTTTTAACTTATAAGCTGTTTTCAGCTTATAAACTGCTTTAGATAAGCTAAGCTAAACGGATCCAATTATTTTTTTAGGCTTATTTTATGCACAAAACGCGAACTTTAAGTTAGTGGTAAAACACTCAAAAAAAGTGTTAAAACAACCTTTATAAAGAATTTATAAGCCCAATCCAAACGGGCTCTAAGTATGTCTGCACATGATACAACTCCGGGACGTGTTTTCTCAAGCTGTCTTTTTGCAGCTTCTATAACACCATAACCTCTAGCTGACCCAAGATTTGGCAACGCAGTTTGTTCACTAACAATTATAGGGGTCTCGTCGAAGCATCACAACCCTAGAATTAAAGCAAAAATTTAGCATCCACATTCAAACCATTCAATCTTTTATGAGTACATACATAGAGAACACAAAAATCTATACGTATGTCTAACCAACCTGAACAAAGCAATCGTGAAAATGAAGGCGAATAAGGGATGCAGCCATGTGACGCTCACGTGACACTGCTTGTCTAACACTTATACTAATCGTGTTGAGCGCATTAGGACAAGTTCGATCATAGAATGTTGATGAAAGTTGTGCATATCATTGCATGCTAGAGAGCATGAGAATAGAAAATATAGCAGCAATGGCTACAGAAGAGTTGTTTGAAATACTCATTTGGAATACGTATATGTATAGACTATAGTGATATGATGTACTCAGGAAATTATAGAATAGATGTTTATTTTTTGCTTTTGCTTTGTGATTGACAACGGAATTTGGCACTGAAATATTTAGGGTCCGGAACAAAAATAACCCCAAAAAAAAGGATATGAACCAAAATAACCCAGGAAAAAAAACAGGTACAAAAGTACCTTTAACGCATGATTTTCATGCGTTAAAGGACTTAACGGAGAGGGACCCGTTAAGTCCTTTAACGCACTATTTTCATGCGTTATTGGACTGTCAATAATTTCAATCCAATAACGCACTATTTTCATGCATTATTGGATTGTGTTTTTTTTTTTTTTTTTTTTCTTTCTTTCTTTCTTTCTTTCTTTCTTTCCTTTTTCCTTTCTTTCACACTTTTTTACATATTTTAGCCATAGATTATTCATGCTTCGAGACTCCGAAACGTCAACATTTTATATAGAACCTGATATTTTTTTCTGCGTACTATAATGTAGGCTCGATACATCAAGGATACGTAAACGTTCGGATCGTCGTTTTAGGGGTTGAAAAGGTGCCCGAAGTAAGTTTTGTTTGAAAAAACTTAGTGTTTTTTCCATACTTTAGCCATAGATTAATCATGCTTCGAGACTCCGAAACGTCAGCATTTTATATAGAACCCGATATTTTTTTCTCGCGTACTATAATGTAGGCTCGATACATCAAGGATACGTAAACGTTCGGATCGTCGTTTTAGGGGTTGAAAAGGTGCCCGAAGTAAGTTTTGTTTGAAAAAACTTAGTGTTTTTTACCTACTTTAGCCATAGATTAATCATGCTTCGAGACTCAAACGTCAACATTTTATATAGAACCCGATATTTTTTTTTACTCGCATACTATAATGTAGGCTCGATACATCAAGGATACGTAAACGTTCGGATCGTCGTTTTAGGGGTTGAAAAGGTGCCCGAAGTAAGTTTTCTTTGAAAAAACTTAAGTGTTTTTTACATAATTTAGCCATAGATTAATCATGCTTCGAGACTCCGAAACGTCAACATTTTATATAGAACCTGATATTTTTTTCGCGTACTATAATGTAGGCTCGATACATCAAGGATACGTAAACGTTCGGATCGTCGTTTTAGGGGTTGAAAAAGGTGCCCAAGTAAGTTTTGTTTGAAAAAACTTAGTGTTTTTTACCTACTTTAGCCATAGATTAATCATGCTTCGAGACTCCGAAACGTCAACATTTTATATATAACACCGATATTTTTTCTTTTAACGTACTATAATGTAGGCTCGATACATCAAGGATACGTAAACGTTCGGATTGTCGTTTTAATTAGGGGTTGAAAAGGTGCCCGAAGTAAGTTTTGTTTGAAAAAACTTAATGTTTTTTACATACTTTAGCCATAGATTAATCATGCTTCGAGACTCCAAAACGTCAACATTTAATATAGAACCTGATATTTTTTTCTGCGTACTATAATGTAGGCTCGATACATTTAGGGGTTGAAAAGGTGCCCGAAGTAAGTTTTGTTTGAAAAAACTTAGTGTTTTTTACATACTTTAGCCATAGATTAATCATGCTTCGAGACTCCGAAACGTCAACATTTATATAGAACTCGATATTTTTTTTCGCGTACTATTATGTAGGCTCGATACATCAAGGATACGTAAACGTTCGGATCGTCGTTTTAGGGGTTGAAAAGGTGCCGAAATGTAAGTTTTGTTTGAAAAAAAAACTTAGTGTTTTTTACCTACTTTAGCCATAGATTAATCATGCTTGAGACTCCAAAACGTCAACATTTTATATAGAACACGATATCCTTGATGTATCGAGCCTACATTATAGTACGCGAGAAAAAATATCGGTTCTATATAAAATGTTGACGTTTCGAGTCTCGGCGTGATTAATCTATGGCTAAAGTAGGTAAAAAAAAGCACTAAGTTTTTCAAACAAAACTTACTTCGGGTACCTTTTCAACCCCTAAACGACGATCCGAACGTTTACGTATCCTTGATGTATCGAGCCTACATTATAGTACGAAAAAAATATCGTTTATATAAAAATGCCGACGTTTGAGTCTCGAAGATGATTAATCTATGGCTAAAGTAGGTAAAAAACACTAAGTTTTTTCAAACAAAAACTTACTTCGGCACCTTTTCAACCCCTAAAACGACGATCCAAACGTTTACGTATCCTTGATGTCGAGCCTACATTATAGTACGATTAAAAAAATATCGGTTCTATATAAAATGTTGACGTTTCGAGTCTCAAGCATGATTAATCTATGGCTAAAGTAGGTAAAACACTAAGCTTTTTCAAACAAAACTTACTTCGGCACCTTTTCAACCCTAAAACGACGATCCAAACGTTTACGTATCCTTGATGTATCGAGCCTACATTATAGTACGCAAAAAAAATATCGTTCTATATAAAATGTTGACGTTTGAGTCTGAAGACGATTAATCTTAATTGATAAAAAAGTGTGAAAGAAAGGAAAAAGGAAAGAAAGAAAGAAAGAAAGAAAAAAAAAAAAAAAAAACACAATCCAATAACGCATGAAAATAGTGCGTTATTGGATTGAAATTATTGACAGTCCAATAACGCATGAAAATAGTGCGTTAAAGGACTTAACGGGTCCGTCTCCGTTAAGTCCTTTAACGCATGAAAATCATGCGTTAAAGGTACTTTTGTACCTGTTTTTTTTCCTGGGTTATTTTCGTTCATACCCTTTTTTTTTGGGTTATTTTTGTTCCGGACCCAAATATTTATAGGGTCTCAAACGCGTAATACAATTAAAGCTCATTTTGGTCACTATTGGCTGCCATCGCGCTATTAATGGCTAGCTTTTGTGTTACTTCTTGACTTGCCCTCAATGGATCCAGCTCCAGCTCCCCTCCAGTAGGGGATCCGTCCAGTTGCTCCGGTGCTACCCGAAATAAGCTACACGTGTCCTTTTAATTGTTCAAAGGACGAGATTCATTTCGCTAACCCAGATATTAACTATGGTTACATATATCTCTCACTTCCATCTTTCCTTCTCACCGCAAGTAAAACCTTTTCCTTAGCTATGCAATCTCTTCGAAAAGTAGAACAACAAGACGATGCAGACTGCTCACACAATATCACTCCTTTTCTTAATCACTATTTTCACAAAAAAGAAAATACAGTTCATCCGATATCTCTCTATAAGAAGAGGAGAACAAATCTAAAAGATGCACAGGGTTTAAAACATTTTAAAAATCTTAGCAAGGAGAGTGTATTCAACTACTCTAAAGCTTAGTTTTGGCAGAAATGGAGATCCAACAGAGCTTTGTTGACTTCTTCGGTACAAAAAATTCAACTTGGAGTTTCTTAGAACTATAAAAGCCAAATAGAGGACCCAGAGAAGCCATGAAAATTGAAAAGAGAAGAAAAAAAATGGTTGATGCACTTGGATGCAGAATTTGGGGTTTCTCATGAAATACATAATTTTTTTCTTGGGTTTTCTTTTTCTCTTATTGTATTCATAATTATATTCTTCAATTGAGACTACTCACTCCGATTCAACATTTTTCCTTTGAGATTCTCCCTATTTGTTCCAATTATTTGATTTGCATAAGTAAATATTACATCTACCTGCTCTGTTTTCTAGATAAATTTGGGAGCTTGGGATGTGTTTCTTGGTAGCAGCTAAAGGTAAACGAAGAGAGGAGAGAGAATTATTGGTAACTATAGTTAATACTCTGTATTAGTTATTGAGTTAGCAAAATGATTATGGTCCATTAAAAAATTATAAGGACACGTGTAACTTATTTAGGGTAGCACTGCAGCAACTGGACGGATCCCTTACTGGAGGTGAGCCGGATCCGCCCCGAAGCTAGTGCCCTTTGCTACCTACATTTGAAAGGTTCTTCGGAGTTCTTATATTTACAGAGACCTTTTGTTTAGTTTTTTTTTTTTTTAATAATAATCAATGGTCACGGTGTCTGAATTTTCATTAGGGAATTTTGTAGACGCCAAAATTGTATCGGATTTTAAATATGATTTTACAAGATGAGTCCAATCCGTTTTCAAACTCTAAGGTCCATTAGGGTTTCTTGGAGGCTACTCTACCCTAAACCCTAGTTGGCTTATAAAGGACACATATTCCCTCAAAAAGACATCTGAATATCGCACAAACTCCGAAATATTCATAAAGAGATCAAGGCATCAAATCTTGTTTTTCTCAAAGCTCAGCTTGATGTTCTTGGAGACAAATACATCACAAGAAGTCTTCATACGTTCGAGAAATACACTACTAACGACCCTCGAATCACGGAGAAAATTAGGAGAGAAGAATCAAGGGAATAAACAGAATTTTACCCGCATTCTTTATCAATAAAATCTTTGTTTTAATATATTTGCTTGTGATATGCAGTTTATTTCTATCACTTAAAATTTGTTGCAAACAAATTTATAATATAAATTGAAAATAATGAACAATTCAAGGGGGATTCAATACATATAGTATGCATATACATAATATAAAAAAAATTAATTAACCTATCTGCATGGTGTAATTTCTTAGTAAGGAGATGTCAATTAATTAAATCCCCTTGGATACAGGTGGCTTCACTCCTAATAATGACATCCTCCCACTTATGTCTAATATAATTTTCAGTATTATATTATTACTAGATATCTATAACATTGGTGAGAAGTGGGGTAAATTATTTAGTCCATGTGTAAGCAAGCTTGCGTAGAAACTACTCTTTTTAACCCCTTTCACCAGGAGATCCGAACCCTCTTTTTACTCCTTTGGTGACTCGAACCCACAATTATCGGGTTGAAGGTGGAGGGTGCTTACCATCTGAGCAATCCCTCTTGTCATACGTCGACACTACTATATACCCATTAAGAGAATTTTCTTTAAAAATAACATCCTCATGTTTCAATGTTTAATAGTGATCCCTCAATCGGAAACTTCTACGATTAATTATACCCTAAACTCCTGAAGTACCTAGTCCATCTTCTTCAAAAGATACTATAAACTTGCTTCAATTACTAATTTGAAGCTTCACTCTTGTGAGTGTTGACCAACTTCTAATTGTTTATTTAATTTTTAACTTGAACTGACAATATTTAGCTGAGTTACCTCCATGCATCTTAATTAAATATTCAGAAATAAAATACCTTACGTACTTTTACCTTGTCGTTATGTATATTATATTACTTGAATATGCTAATTATAGTACTATTCAAGTTATAAAACTGAAAATAAAGGAGGTACTAAAATGTCAAAGGTCAAAGGACCACTATATTAAATTCGAACAATTGCCATTTTAGGAGAATAAGCCTTAAATTCAAAAGCGTTCTAAACTCGATTCCAGCTAGACTTATACATAACACCCAAATAAGAACATTATTCATGCATGTATTAATTAATTACTTGTCCATGTTGCACTTGGAATTGGATAAGGTGAAAAGGATCCGTACACCATGGCAGCTTACGCCTATAGACTTTTCAACCTCATAATTTGAAAAAAGGGTTTTACAAATACTTTTTAAAAAATACAAGAAAAAATCTAGTTAGATTGAGGAGCAATTAAATCCATGAATATAGAAATGATCAAAGTCAATGGCAACACACCGAAAACGGCCATCCGCCATATGTGGGCATGCAAAACTTACAAAACGAACTTCAAAATAATATTTTAAATTTTTTTCCAAATCAAAAATTCAATTTTGTTACTTTTCATAAATATTTTTAGAGACTATTTCCTCAAACAAGAGGCAATTGCTTCCTTTTAAATAATAGTACTAGAAGGCAGAACAAGAAAGGGTCCATCACAATTTTGGTCCATCACAATTTTTAGTCCCTTACTATAAACCTTTTAATTAAAAGGTCAACCTGCATGTCTACAACTTTCAAGTGTCAAAAAGTTCAAAGTTTCAACCATTGACATAACTCGCAAGTTGGGAATAATGGTTACAAAAGGGAACAGAGAAAAAGAAAGGAAAAAAAGCTCATTTTGATATTAATTTGAAGAAAGTACGTAATCACGTGGCGTTTTATTTAACGGCCCAGAATAAAACGACAAATACGTACAGAATTTAACGTGTGTTTGGTATGATGAATTGTTCCTGGAAAATATATTTTTAAAACGGAAAAGGGTCAAATATACCCCCCTTACTATTGGAAAAGGGCCAAATATACCATTCGTTATATTTTGGGTCCAATTATCTTTTCTTACCGTTATCTTATTGGTTCCGAATATCTTGCTCAAGTTAAAGTTGTCCACCTTGAACATTCTATCCTACATGACAATGACATTTAATGAGGTGGATGTCACGTGGCATTGCCACCTCATCACCCCTAACCCATTTTACTCCTTCCCTCTTCCATCACTAAAACTTCCACCTCCTCCACCACCATTACCGCCATATTATCCTTCGATCCCACCTGAAATTTGAATTTAACGCTTGAGATTTAACTTTTCTCAACTAGAACTTGAAGATGGCTTAGGTATTTGTTTATATTTATGTATTTTTCAGTTTATTTTCGTTTTTGTTCTTTTATTGATGTTCGATATCAATTTCAATAATCCGATAATATATAGCCTCGTTGATGTTCCTCCTATCTCTATAGTTTGATTGCCCAAATTTAATCCCACCTCTAAACAAAAGGGGGTCTTTGACTTCTTGTATATATATAATTGGTATTACGCATTTTCTGCTTGTTACATTTTTCACTTTCAATTAATATGTTTATGCGGAAAATTCCCTTACTTTAGTTGCTTTACTTAAGACTCATATCTATATGTGGAGAAGTACTTGGCTAACAACCTAGCATAATTAGGACATTGATGCTAAATTCCACATGAAAATGGTGGTATTGGAGGTGGGATAGAAGGATAATATGGTGGTAATTAATGGTGGCAATGGTGGTGGAGGAGGTGGACATTTTAGTGGTGGAAGAGGGTAGGAGTAAAATGGGTTAGGGGTAATGGGTGGCAATGCCATGTGGCATCCACCTCATCAAATGTCATTGCATGTAGGATAGGATGTCCAAGGTGGACAACTTTAACGGAAGAGGGGTATATTTGAATCAATAGTATAACGGCAAGGGTATAATTGGACCTAAAGTATAACGAAGGGTATATTTGGCCCTTTTCTAATAGTACGGGGGTATATTTGGCCCTTTTCCGTTTTTAAAAAGTAAGTGATTTTCTTACCCTTTTTTGTGTTGGTAACTAAACAAATTAATATTATCCCAATGCTAATTTATGAAGGAGAAAAAAAAATTATGGGTGAGGAGTTCGGGTTTTTTTTTTTTTTTTTTTGGGGGGGGGGGGGTGGTGGGTGTGTTTGGTTTGGGAGATGGAAGGAGACAATGATTGAAATATGACTTATGGAATGACTTATGGAACTTGTTTTCCTTACTCCCATTAGAGAAGTCATTTTCTTGATTTTTAAGGAATTTGTTCATGTTTTTTAAATAAGTTGAATTTGTTTCCTTAGAAGACCAACAAAACATAGAAAAATTGAAAAATATTTTCTCCTCCATTCCAAACACGCCCTTGGATTAGCATATTCCGGAAGTATGATCTTATTATATGCATACATTTTATTGTATATGGACATATTTAGAATCACTAGTTTTGGACATGTGTCTCGCAAGTGTATACTTAGCACCCACCATTGCTTAACAGGTACAAAAAATAATAATTTATTACTTGTTTCTAAAAAAAAATGAATTACCTAAACTGCATATATATTCTAAAATATTTGAGTTTAAACTCAAATTTATAGCGTACCAAAAAGGACAAATAACACCACTTTCGGTTGTAAATACTTGTATGTTAAATCCTATATGTTGTCTTTTTCAAAAATATTATAATCACATTACACTATAAAGAACAAATTAATTAGTGGGAATCCTAAAATTAGTCTTTCAGAGGAACCAACTCCCTATCTTCCATAACTGACAAATCTTCGTAGCGCAACGTATCTAGATGGTAGTCTTCATCATCCATGAAGTTAGAAGGTGATAGGAGTTGAATCTAGCGATTATTCTGAATCTGACATCCATTAACTATACATGTTTCTCCATATATCAATTTCTTTAATTTTTCGCAATTTTTCTTTAAGGGGGAAAGGAAAAGGATAGAATAAAAGAAATCAAAATGAGAGATTATATTCACTACAAAAGAACAAGCGATTAGCTATGGAATTTGTCGATAATTCTCAGCTAATCCATCGCTAAATAGCTTCTAGCTAATTGAATTTTCTTATAATCCGTCGTTAATCCGTAGCTAAATGGGATTAGCATGGAACTTTTATTATTTAGCTACAAAATTTGGTCCGTCACTAATTCCTTGTTTTCTAGTAGTATTAGAAAAAGTCTGCTAAACTAAAAACTGTCGTTGAGAAAAATGTAAATCATTTCTTTCCTTTATATAGTTGTTCCTGATTAATGTTCTTTGGACTTTTCTTTCACATATTTATTAATTGAATTAGCCTACATTTAATTTGTTAATGGCTCTTCAAATTCTACAGGCTATTTACTCTTGATAAATAATAATTTCCTTAATTATATATGTTGTTAGCCTCTTTCTATACGTGTTCAATGTTAATTAAGCTTTTATTTTATTTTTACTTGTTATTAATAATCTTGAATTATTTGTATTTAACCCAAATATTATATAAACATACATTGAATTACTCTATAACTTTTCACCTTCTGCTATTTAATTGTAATAACTTTTCACCTTCTGCTCATTATTCTCGGCCTTCAGATACGTACACTTTGTTTCCACGATTCACAAATATGGTCATTGATCATTTGGTAGGATAAATGCACAAAAATTAAGTTGGCTATTCATTTGGAATCCTATTAAATCTAAATAATGACTACAGTGACTGTTACTTCAACAAAATACAGATGTACACCAAAAGTCTTACGTTAACTTTGCTATTGATTTTCTATTAAAATTCTGATTTCAAAATGTTGCACTTATATATACAAATGTCCTTTGATTGGAAGTAAATTTGCTATTGATTTCCTATTAAAGATACATTAAATTTCATTTTACTTTTCATTTTTGTACGTTAATGCCAAGGGTATGCATGCTGAATGGGTAAAATTGTACAACATTTTAAGGATATTAAGGTCTTACATTGTGCGATTCTAAATTAGTTAAACCTCAAAAGAGAAAATGATTAACTTGTACTGACGTTGCTTAATTAAAATGAAAGAAAAAAAAACATGTTTCTGCTTCCAAATGTACGTGATCTTGATTTAGGTATCACATGCTTGATCTTCAAACATAATCGTGAATCAAGAAGTTTACATTTGTTTGAACTTACACATTTGCTTGAATCATGATTCATCACTCATCAGTCATGCAAATGTGCTATCTTAGAATAGCAGAGCTTCTTAATTAAATCTTTATCTTGCCAGGTCAACTTCTCTTTAAGTAATGTCTTTCTCTTTCATTTTTTCAGGTGATATGGAAGTCGTAGAAATTTGAATTTGTATTTTCAATATTGAAGCTATTCTAACTTAACCAATAGAGCTTATAAATTACATTGTGAAACACTAGCTAGAATTATTAACTTCCTTAAAAACATTACAACGAATTAATTTCATTTTTAAAATATTACACAGGGAAAGAATCAAATCAATGCAAATACACTTCACAATTATACAAGTAATAGCAAGCTAGCTAGGCCTTTGGAAGATCAATTTATAGAGCCACAAGTAGTTCTTATGATCCCATTTTGACCGGTTAGGGGACTGATATCTCCCATCCTGATCATGGCAGCGGCAAAATCAGAGGCAAATGCTCGCGGAGAGTTGCTATATTCAGAAACAATATTATCAGTAGATCCTCCACTGAAAAGGACTTGGTCTGATTGAAGAAGACCTTTTCTTTGCATTAAGTTCTTAAAGTAATTATTATCCAAAGCATTAGGTGTAACCAAATCAAGTGGAGCTAGATTTCCATTTTGACCTTCTTGAGGACACCGACCTCGTCTAGTTCTAGCAAATCCAGCATCGATGTCTGTTCCATTGCTATAAATCCTATCACGGAAAAGTAAACATTGTGCTTGGCCAATTGAGTGTGCTCCTGAAATGAATAGAATTTAAATTGTCAAAACTTCAACTATTTATGAAAATATAGAATGAAATATGTGTTCAATAACTTGGTTTTTAATTACCTGACAATGCAACCATATCCCTTGTGCTAAGACCCTTGCTTGCAAAGCTAGAAATAAGTCTTTGAAGAGGATCAGAAAAACCAGGAAGGTCAGTATTTGCAAGATCATGATTCGCTGTGGTTGAATCCCTTCTTCCGAGTTTCACAGTCCATGATGGACCGCCAACCTGAATATTATTAGCATAATGTTGGGTTAGCATGCAACAATACCCTGTATACATCATAAAAGTATTTCGTCTATAGTGTGAAAAAAGAAGGAAATTCGATCGATGAATACTTACGAGAGCCGATGCATCCCTAGCAGCGACAGTAAGTATGTCTGCACATGATACCACTCCAGGACATGTTTTCTCAAGCTCTCTTTTTGCGGCTTCTATAGCACCATAACCTCTAGCTGACCCAAGATTTGGCAACGCAGTTTGTTCACTAACAATCGTAGGGGTTTCATCAAGTAAAATCGAAGCGTCACAACCCTATAATTAAAGCCAAAAAATCAGCATGCACATTCAAACCATTCAATCTTTTATGAGTACATAGAGAACACAAAAATCTTTATGTGCATCTAACCAACCTGAACAAAACAATCATGGAAATGAAGGCGAATGAGGGACGCGGCCATACGACGCTCACTCGACACTGCTTGTCTAACACTTGAACGAATCGTGTTGAGAGCATTAGGGCAAGTGCGGTCATAGAATGTTGATGAAAGTTGTGCATGGCATTCCATGCTAGAGAGCACGAGAAGAGAAATTATAGCAGCAATGGCTGCAAAAGAGTTGTTTGAAATACTCATTCGGAATATGTATGTGTATAGCGTGATATGATGTCAAGAAATTAAAGAATAGGAAGCTTATTTGCTTTTGCTTTGTGATAGAGAAGGGAATTTGGCACTGAAATTTATAGGGTCTCAACACGTAATATAATTAAAGCTCAATTTGGTCACTATTGGCTGCCATCCGCGTTATTAATTGCTATATAGCTTTTATGCTATTTATTGGCTTGCTCTAAAGCTAGTTGCTAGGCTACCTACTTTTGAAAGGTTCTTCTGAGTCCTTATATACACACACATAAACATAATAACTATAATGTGAGAGTGTGTGTGTATATATGTCATATATATATATATATAGTAGTTATAGAAACATTTTGTTTATTATTAAATCAGCGGCGGCATTAAGATTTTTACTAAGAAATTTAAACTATAAACAAGTAAACATGCAAAGAAGCCAAGAGAACACAATATATTGTATTTATGAATAACTAAAAGAAATCTATATCTATATATAATTTAAAGCTAGGTGAAGGTGATGTGGCACCTCTCTATGGCCTAGAAACACAATTATCTTTTTTTCTCCTTTTTTGGCCTTTTCTCTATTTTTTTGTCATTTATGTGCTATTTTTACAAAACTCAAAAGTCACTCCTTTAACTCTCTTAATTATGTTAGATATGTTATGTTAAAAAACTAACGCTCAATTATTAAATCCAAATAATTACGGTCTAATTGCGGTTCTTTAATAACTAATGAAACACGAAGAGCACCGTTTCTAAATTCTCTGTAAAACCACCGGTTCCAAACCAAAACCGTTTTCAATTTTAATCCAAATAATTGATGTTTAATTGCAACTCTTTACTAAAGCTAGGCAATAGAAGAATGGTGTGGCACCTCTCTATGGCCAAGAATCCTATTTATTTATTTTTTTCTCATTTTTTTGACAATTTTTCCTCCTCCAGCCTATTAGTTTAGCTTATATTAAAAAGCATAAAAGTCTCTTCCCTTCTTAATCATTATTTATGATTCTCTAATTAAACACAGCAATAAATAAATATTACTACCTATGTTTTTTTTCATCTTCTTAGTCGGTTGTTTTTTGCACATTTTGCCGTTCATAGGCAACAACCATTTTAATCTCCAATTAAATTGAATAATTAATACCTATTAGTGTCCATTTATGTGATATTTTGTCTACTAAGGTTCATCCATTATATAAGTTTATTAAGTTGAGAAAAATAATGTTGTACAGTGCTCCGTAACTCATAGGGATCCTCCTCTTCCATTTGGTTCATCCAATTAAAATAATGCATAAGATAGAGTAGAACTGTGGTCATTATTCTTTATTTTTGGATGCATTTTGTTATGTTTTGTTTGATGTGTTGGTTTGATTTCTTTATTTTTTATTTTGGATCTATCTGTTGTCTTTGGTGTTATTGCAGGTTTCGAGATTGCTATGTGTGATTGTGGTTGGTGACTAGATGTTATACTTTTAATCTTAACGATTTATATTTTCCTTTGCCTATTCCGACAAACAAGAGAACCTGAGAAGATTGGGTAGCTTTGAGGTGAGGATAAAAAAAGATTTTGAGAACTATCATGATTCAATTAAATATTGCTTGGTTTCTTTTATCATATATCGGAATAAACTATATACCAGTTATTTCCAGTTCTGTCCTCTTTTTAGCGGCTGTGATGACAAAGATATACCTGAACTTTTAGATTTATAACTTTGGGGTTCTGTATTACATGTGTGGTCCATTAATAATTTGTTGTTATGGTGTATTGAATAATTATATATGAGCAGAGAAGGCAAGCAGAAAAGAACGGTCAAGAAGAAGCCTATGTCAAATAAAGTTTCCGATGAAGAAGAAGGCCAAGGCTTTGAAGAAGCTTCTCAAAATGGTGCTTTATGTTGCAGCCACCAGTTCCTATTTTTAGAATACTAAATGTTGAATACCATGAAATGAACTTTCATATAAGTTGTATGCTAACTATGAGAGTATGAGTATCATCTTCTTACCTTTCAAATTTTTTTATAGCAGTTTGTACTCCAAATATTAACTGAAAATTATTTTCTTAATTCAGCAACTACTATACTTCATCAATATATTAATGAACGTTGATTGGTACACACGGAGGATACATGAGTTTAGGGAGTTAAAATATGAGGAAATAGTTGTTGAAGCAGAATTTTTCCCAGCTTTCATTAGTTCAGTACTTTTGTTTTAAAATTTTTATTATTTTCTGACAATGTTACTTACATTATTTTTGTTTTTGAAATATGAGTAGATTTGTAGTACTTCACTATTCACCACTTTTTCTCATTAGTTTAACGTGTATTATTAAGAGTTTTCAGACCATTAATTTTGATTTACTTTAAAGAGTTCAATGAAGTTATTTGCTTGACAGATATATGTTATTATTCTCCTTTTAAAAAAAAAAAAAGAAGCTATGTACAATTATAACCTTTCTAATAATGGAAGAGTAGTTTTATTTAGATGAAGCTAGAGTGTCATATTTGAAGTTTTGATTTGAAAATTGCTTAAAGATAGACTTTAATTAAACTATCATTAAAAGTATAAAAGATGAGACCACATTAACATATACCGGTTATAATATGCTATTCATATCACATGTTGTAATGTTTCATGGTAGAATCACAAAGATATATTTGATTAATGAATATTAATTTTTTTATAAAAACTAATGAAATATTTTGATTTTTGCTCACGACCGAGCAAAGCGCGGATCAATTCACTAGTGAACATATGTACACAGTGTATTAATATTTCAGGAAAAGAATATCAATTGTCTTTCTTTGTACAAGGAGCAACTCTGACCCTCATAATGACATTCTCATACTACTATCTAATATAATTTTCAGTGGATGGTATTATGGGATGTCTATACATTAGTGAGAAGTGGAGTAGATTATTTAATCGGATTGTGAGCAAGCTTGGCTCGACATTATACCCATTTAACAACCTTCAGTTTCAATACTCCTCTGTCCCATATTAATTCGTCTGTTCCGTTTTTCGAGAGTCAAATTGACTAATTTTCTAAGTTAAATTGAATTTGATCAATTCAATATTTTAAAATTATAATTTAGATAATTAAAAATTACACGAAAAGCACTATAAATTGCAATTTTCGCATAATAATATGGTGAAACATATATCTCAAAATGTTGGTCAAAATTTATATAGTTTGACTTTTAAAAAAGGAAAGTGGACAAGTAATATGGGACGGAGGGAGTATTTTATAGTGATCCCTCAATCGGTAACTTCTACAATTAGTACTCTAAAGTTCACGTAGTACATTTTGTTGAAAGAATAACTATTAAATTGCTTCAAATATATTTGTTACTTCACTACCATATCTCAATGTGTAGTATCTTACGTATCTTTACCTTGACGTTAATTATGTATATTACTTGAATATGCTAATTGTACTTGTGATGGAAAAAAAAAACCTACTACTATTCAATTTAACACACGCATTTGTAACTTGAAAGTATGAAGTAGGAACATGTCAAAGGTCAAAATTCATATGGGCCACTACATTACTATTTAATTTAATACACATTTGTAACTTGAAAGTATGAAGTAGGAACATGTCAAAGGTCAAAATTCATATGGGCCACTACATTAAATTCTAACATTGCCACGAGAATAAACCTTAAATTCAAAAGCATTCATAACACAAACTCCATTCCAGCTAGATATATGTAGCAATTATTCATGACTTAATTACTTACTTATCCATGTTGCCATTAGGATTGGATAAGGTGAAAAGGATCGATCCACTTGGACAGCTTACACCTAGATTTTTCAACCTCATGATTATTCGAAAAGCTCTCTCTTTTTTTCTTTGTTTTTTTTTTTTTTTTTAAAAAAAGTTGTTAGATTCAAGAGCAATTAAATCCATCGATTTGGAAATAATCAAGTCAGCGGCAACACACCAAATGTGCCCATCCACCACCGATTGGGCATGCACAACTTGAACAAAGAACTTCAAAAATGAAAATTAAAAGTTTTTCTCAATCAGAAATTCAATTTTATTAATTTTTTTTTAAACAATTGTCTCTGCTACTAACAATCCGACTACATTTAAAAAAAAAAAAAAAAAAAAAAAAATCTTCAAAATAACATTAGAAAGAAGAACGAGAAAAAGTCCGTTCCTTACCATGAACCTTTTAAAAGGTCAACGTATGAAGTGTCAAAAAGTTTAAATTATAACGGATATAATGGCAGGCAAGTGGGCTGCATTTATGGCAACAAAGGAACATAGAAAAAGAAGGGGAAAATAAAAGGCACCTTGATATCACTACAAGTTTTTTGATTTTTTCAATTAGTTCCATGTCCAGGCTCGAACTCGAAACGTTTGGTTAGATTAGAGAGTCCCTATCCTTCGCACCACAATCCTTGAGGGTCCAAAACTACTAGTTGGCAATAACATTCTTGAAAGCGTGCAACTTGCTAAAACTAGTCAATTACTCTACAGGATACGATGATATTGAACAAAACTAAAGTGAAAAATTTATAATGAACTATTAACATAAACGTTTCAAGAAACTTGTCAAATTTGAGTAACTTTATGGGCAAGGACGGAGCTAGGGGATAGAATGAGATCATCCGAATCCCCTTCGCTTGAAAATTACAATGTATATGCGAGGTCAATTTTTAATTTTTATGAATATATACATTAGTCTCTCGGTGAAAATTCTGCCTCCGCCGTTGATGGTAGGACAATATATCATGTCCGAAATTCTCAGTAGAATGATACCATCTTCTGATCAACAAACATGGATTAATCAAATTTTGGGTGAAATCAATTGTTCTTCTAAAAGAAACGTCTATACAAATACTTGGTCGATGCACTCTAATTATCATCTTCTGTTTGCATAACCAATAGCAACGATCTTTTTTGGCTACTGGAACGGTTGATGGAAACTATTGCAACAATACATTACCTTTTTGATAAAATGCAGTACATTGAAATTTATAAATTACGACAAAACTATTCATCATCATAATCATAATCCAAAATATCTAATTAGTATCGTACATATATAAAAGAAAAATATACAAAATTGTTCAACATTCAAAAGTTAACATACAGAAGTTTGCAAAAAATTTCAAAATAAAAGATCCTAAAACATGTGAAGGTCTAACAATGAGCAACTAGTACTCTTAAGTAAGGTCTTCACTGCTTTCGTCTACCCCTTGTTTATCTTTCTCACCTACAATTTTTTTTAAATAAATGATTAAGCGAAATGTTTAGAAAAGATATATTCTTAATATATACATATCAAGGTAGAATGTACATTTAAGAAAGTTCTAGCTTTAAATTATCAAAATAAATGCCCCTATTGTCTTGTAGAACATCCACAATTATAGTTTAACTTCCCCACATACAGATCAGTGACCCAAATAGTTTACATTTTCTCCAGTAAGCTTCAAGTTCAACAGAAATGAAACAGTCCTCCTAGCAAGTTGTTATTTTCAACTAAAGAACAGGTTTGGACAGCCTCATTTCCATTATGAAGTGCAGCTACTAGCATATAAAACTTAGATACCAACTGTGGAGCTATAATTTGAAAATTTTGCTCCATCTGAGTCCTTAGTGCCCAAACTGGTTAAGCAAAACTAGAAAAGAGAGTTGCTTCACAAAGCTGGACATTAGATGCTGTGAACAAAATAAAACTTTCCAAAGAACTAAACAGTTTCAAAATAGCTCACTGAAAACAACTACTGAATTTTAACAAAGCAGATGCACCCGCTCATACCTAATCTGATTTCAACAAGGTTCCGGCATCTTTTCTATAATTTCCAACTCACAACTAAGAGAATTAAATCAAAATAGTATCGACAATTTCAGTTGTCAGTTTTCTCAATCAACAGGTATTCAAATGAAGATAAAGAACAAGGAATGTAACTAGTTTGAAAAGAATTTCATGTTAAAATCCGTCAAACATAATCGGAGGGATTAAGTCACTCCTGCAATGTTTGCGGCAAGCCAAATTACTCAAACTTCAGCAACACAACAATGATCTATTAGTTTCAAACCAATTACGGCTTTAACTTCAAACAGCAACAACAACAACGTACCTAGTCTAATCCCACAAGTGGGGTCTAGGGAGGGTAGAGTGTGTGCAGACCTTACCTCTACCTTGAGAAGGCAGAAAGGCTATTTTCGAAAGAACCCCGGCTCAAACAATAATAAACAAATTTCAAGTGCCAATCTCAACGAAAAAGAAAGAATCATCAATCCAGCTTCAAGCACACAGGCTGTTCTCTGAGCATTTAATGTACATGCATTTGTAAAACAGTTCGAAAGTTGCTATTTCAATAGATCCCACGAGGCTTAAGAACAAACAATTCAAATTTCAAAAATGAATTCAGTTTAACATCACTATTATGAGCAGTTCTTCCCAGTACATTCTCTGAATTGTAATTGTTCAAACCAGCTACTCAAAATGAACTTCAAGTTCTTGATCATTGAAGACTTCAAGTTTCCATTTCATATTTTAAACTAGTGAAAACAGTAGCAAGTAGTAGTTATTCTAAAGTAGATCGCCAGATTCTAAACTCAATTCCAGTTAAGAATATAGACATCAATAGTGTAAACTAAATCTTTTAATGGTAAAAAAGATGATGTTATTTGGTGTCCATAACCATTTTTTAAATCTACTTACACTCCACGCTACTTTTTCAAGTTCTTCTTGAGAATAAAATCAACTGGGACAATAATAAAGGGAGAACTCAAGTAATAAGGAATTCAAATCCTTTTTTGTTGACAAAAGCAATAAGGAATTCAAATCCTTATGGGCCTCAATCATGAACTAAAATACTCAAAATCATAATAAAATATCCCAAGTTCACTATTCTTTTTCTTTGTAAGTATCTAAGGTTCATTTTTCTAGGCAAAACAAAAAAATAAATAGCACGTCATAACCAAAAATGCCATTGCATCCAATATACTAACAATAACAATATTTCAAAATGAAGGTTCTGAAGTATTTCTCTTCTTTCTTAAGTTACCTGCCAATTATTTAGTAAGAACATTTCCTTCAAGATTTTTTTGAAAGAAAACTCATAAGTTTCAGCAAAATAAAAAGTCCTAACTCAACAACATCAATTTGGTTTTAGTTCAACTTTATACTCGTACAAATAACTCTAGATATACAAAAAAAAAAAATGAGCAGATAGAATCCTTTTGAGTTCATTATGATACAGGCAGTGGTGATGTTCTATTACGTGATTATCTGAGATTCCCTTTCTAATTTTCATGTTGAATGTTTGGTGGAAGAACATAACAATTGTGATACCTCTCAAGAATGACACAAGTGGCCTGGAAGCTCTCAGCTCTTCTTGTAGTAATCTCTTTGAGTGAGTTTGCCTGGAGTGACAAACAATATCCAATCTGAAAGTCACTGTTAATGAATATTTCACTAATTACTTTAAGTCAATACTAATTAGTTATTAAGGTAATCACAGTTGACTCCACTTTCATTTGACACAGAACATCATATATTCACTTTCTTAGACAATAAGAAAAAGGCTATTACCTCATGCCCTGTAATTTCCTTGAGAAATACTTTGATCCTCAAACACTTCATGTAATGACCCGTCCGGTCATTATTTAATATTTTACGAAATCATGCCCAATTTAAGTCTAGGGTTGTAGTTAAAAAGCTTCATAATATGTTTTAAGAGTTAGGAGTGGGAAAAATCAATTTTGGAAGGGTTTAGAAAATGTCGGGCCAGAATTTAAGGCGGACCGCCGTAATGGTACCGCTATAGCAGCCTGAGGACCGCCGCAGCTGTCCTCGCGAAAACAGTGATCGAAAATCGTGTACTTAGTCTATTTTCTCTCTTTTTTCAAACATAAGACTCCCAAGGGCTGCTCCTAGGGTTCCTTATGAAAGAAAAACCATGGCCCCCAAGATAAAGAAAACCCTTCTAATCCCTTCTTCCACCTTTCCCTACGAAGGATACCCGCTCATAGATTTGGATGGAGGTTAAGAAGACGAGCAATTCATGGAGAGTCAAATATCTGTTCGCCAAAGAGGTAGGTTACGATTTACTTTAATTAGACTTTGATTAGCTAATCGTATATACGTTAGAGTTGATGGGAGAATGCATGCTTAGGTCTTCGGGCATCGGAGTTTGGAGAGACGTACTTGTAATATGATTAAAATAGGGTATAATCAGGACTATGATAATAAAGATTTAGCTTAATAGGAAGTGATGGGGTCACTACGGAGATACCTCGAAATTACTTAATGCTACCCTAGGAGGAGGGAGTGAATTCTGTGTGTATATCTATTTGTTGATCGTTCAGATGGTTATTTCCTTCAAATTAGGAGGTCGTATTAATTGAATTTTATGAAATTGGTTTGCATTTCGCCCATCAAGGGCTGGGATTATGATTGATTTGTCATGTAGTTTTATGCATTGCAACTGCTGCGTTCAGGTGGAAATACAGGTAAATAGGCAAGGCATGAGTATTGTATTGTGTTATCCGACCTTGTGGCCGTCGAATCGAGTACGTGGATTACATATGTGTATACGAATTAATGTGGCCCACGTACGAGGTTCTTTTCGGAGCGGAGGTTGTGCTCGAGTCCGAGGAGCATTCCGGAACGAGTGGTACATGCACATTGTGGGTCCCCTGCAGGTCATGGATACTGAGCAAAGACATCAGATAGCGTGTATGTACAGTGTGTCAGGTCGTGCATCACATTTGTATTGCATTGCATTCTCATCATTTATTGTTATACATGTGTGTATTACTGTCGTTAACGTTGACCATTAAACCGTGTGTGATGCCGAGAGCCTGGTGGGGGAGGGGTTACACAAGGCAAGTGTAGTGTTGTTCGCTAGATAGTGATCTATTGCCCTAGATACATCGTATCACAATAGCAAGGTGAATAGGTGGACTCTTTAAAACAATAAGTGTAAAGGTACAGTGTACGACCAATGTGAACACGAGGGTTACTAGGTTGGAATTTAGCAGAATACCTTATGATAGGGAAATAAAAGAAGCGAGCATCGGGAATAAAGAAGTAAGGGGGCGGTATGGTAATGGTCCTTATCTAGAATTCTTGAGGTCCTTAACTTATCTGTTTACCCTATTAACTGTATATTGTATTGCGTGAACTAATCTTAGTCGACCTATGATGCTTACCAGTACGTGTGGTGTACTGATACTACTCTTGCTTCGCCCTTTTTGGGCAGAGATGTGTTGCAGGTTTTAGCTGTAGTTTCGCCGTATGGGTCTATCGGATATTCTCCTCCAGCTTCGCCCATCTCACTCCCGACTGAGGTTGTGTCATTTATCTTGTCTTCTTGTATTGTAGGAGCTCTAATACCCGTCTAGACTAGATCCCGGGGTTTTTATTTCGGATTTATTTATATTGAAACGAGTCTGTAATAAATGTCTACGTTTAATTTTATTATTTTAAAAGATGATTGTCACAGGTTTTTAATTGTTAGGTTTTATTGGTAAGGGTTCGCCTACTAGCTTGTCATATGGTAGGTGCCCGCACGACCCGTGGGTTGGGTCGTGACAGTTGGTATCAGAGCCCTAGGTTACCGGTCTCACGAGTACAAGAGCAAATGTCTAGTAGAGTCTTACGGAATGGTACGATGACGTCTGTACCCCTCCGCAAGAAGCTATAGGACATCTAGAAGTTTTCATTCGTTCATTCCATCGTGCTATCCCAATACGTCATCCCCTAGTTGGATCCAATTGGTATCTGGTCGATTTTAATTAATTACTTGACGGGCAAATTGGTATCTGTCGATTCCAATTGGTGTACCTCTAATTCGATTCAAGGAAGACCTTCTATAAGGAGGTGTGTAATTAATTGTGTGACCAAGTAAAAGTTCGTAGTAATGTTATGTGATAGACTAGGTGATTATTCTAGGGCCATTAGCGAATTTAATAGCGTATTCCTACTTACGTGCTAAACGATTAAGTAAACACTTACGCAATCTGAGCTGAAGTACTACAGAAAAATAAAAAGTTTCGACTCAACTGTAGCGGTATGGGGATCCTGACAGCGGGATCGCTATAGTCTACAACGGATCGGTATGGGGACCGGATCGCTACTATAGCGGCGTTCCTACCGCTATAGCGGCGTTCCTACCGCCATAGCGGTACCGCTGCAGCGGTCGAGTGACCGCCACAGCGGTACCCCCTGACCAGTAGCCTCCCCTTCCATCCCCTGTTCTTTCAAGTTTTGTAGTCCATCCACAAACCAAGAATAAATCAATCTCCAAAAGCAGACACGTGCATAAAAACATCCGCCCAACAAGGGCAATTGTCTTACGAGCACCCTTAAACCGGGGTACCCGCGTCAAACCGACCAAAACAAGGATTATCCAAACAAATCAAAACATAACCAAAGTTGTAAATTGTCTAAACATCCAAGCCCAACACGGGCAAATACTAACCAAAGCAGATAAAGGGGGGGGGGAGGGGGGAGGAGAAATCCCTAAGCCACTTCATGGCTAATCGCCTCATCGCCACCATCCGAGTCACTAGAGTCCTCCCTACCAAGTTCGGACTCGCTGAGAAAAGAGAACTGGGAGGCATCTCTGGTAGTCACCTTCGGAACTAGGGCTTTCAGAAGACTTTTTACAGCCTTCCACATCCTCACGTGTCTTCAACCCGACCCTTCGTCTTCTCCTTGTCCAAATCTTCACGAAGATCCACATGAGCTTGAGCCAGAGATCCATAGGCGCCCTGTAAGGCATCCACAGCCTCTCCCATCTTAGTCTGGGTCTCCATGTAAGCTTTCATCTGCTCAAGTGTAAAGTAGCCAGTACCCGCAGCGCTGCTAGACGACCCGGCCTCCGTGGAAGGCCGTGCAAATCCCATCATGGCCGCCCTCACCGCAGCCATATCAGCCTCCATGCGCTCTAAAGTACCTGGGGCCTGTGACTGACCACTCCCATCTGGTGGACCACCACTGTCCTCGCTGTCATCCGAGCCCGTCCTCTTCCTTTTGCCCCTGCCCTGTGACCCTTTGACCTTCAGTGGGTCAAAAGCAACATCGCACTCTATAATACGATCCCCAGGCTCCGTAGACCACCCGACATTATGGTAGAGATGGGTAATCAGGGAGGGAAACACTAAGCTCGAGCCAGCTTTGGCCATAAAACTCCGCCACTCCTCAATAACCTGCATACCCACGTTCACGGGTACACCATCCAGAATGCAAGCCACTACAAGAGCCCACGGGTAAGTGACGTCAGTAGTATTGCTCGAGGGGTGAACCCGCCAGACAATGAGGTTTAGCCACCTCCGGGCCTCAGTAGTAAAGTACCGGCCCTTAATAGCCAATTGCGAGATAGCCCAAGTAACCTTTTTCCTCTTTGATTCTCGTACCAACATCCGTACCAGCCACGGTCCGTTACCGTCAACATCCTTGGCCCGAAACTCATCCTGCGGTGGGTTGGGCAGCCCGTGAACAGCATTGATGGCCTCGGCACTCACCGTCACTGCAACTCCCCGAATAGTAATCTGCGGCTGCAGGGCAGTCCAATCCACAGTGGGGAGCATAGCATAAAACTCCCTGACCCAGTTGCAGTTGACATCACCGGGCTCCTCAGCTAACTGGGCCCAACCAATACGGTGTAGGGTCTGGTAAAATCCGGGGCCATTTCTTCGACCCGGTCCATGACAAAAGCCCTCTCATGAAGCAGGCCCTTGGTCTGCTGCTCCATAAAACGCCGCTTGCAAGCGTTGTTGGGGAACCTGATATATTCAGGAGGAGCCGGGGGTTGTTGTCCTCCTTGTTGTTGATCGGCCATGTTTGGGTGAGAGAGTTAACCTGCAAGGTGAAAAGCGAAGTTAGAATAGTGCAGCATAGAGAATTTACGAGGATAGGCCCTACATGAGATAGGAGAAAAAGCTAAAAAAATTGATTCTGCCTAAAGCAGCTCCGCTGCGGCGGTGGGTTGGCCGTTGCAGCGAAACTGCTATAGCGGTAAGTAGGCCACTACAACGGCCAAGGCGTCGCTATAGCGGTGCCTTGTCACTGTAGCGGGATCGCTGTAGCGGGATCGCTATAGCGGGCAGGTCACCGCTATAGCGGCCCATTTCCAGACCTGTTGGACCGCTCCCAGCGATGGCCTCACCGCTACAGCGGTGTCGCTGTAGCGATGGAAGGACCGCCACAGCGGTCCATCCTCTCCAGTCCGTGAATCCTTTGCCCCAACCTTGTTCCAAACCCAAAATTTTCACCATGATTTTTCCGTTTAGTAGAGGATCAAGTAGTAAGATAGCATGCATGATTTTTACAACGTGTTCCACCCGATTTCAACTAACACAGTTACCAAAATTTTATACAAGAACGCCAACAATTGCACCATAGCGAGACCCCCACCCAAACACAAAAAAAAAAAAACTAGCCCTGATCAGCAAATCTACAGTATAAAGTGTTGCTAGGGCATTATGAACGTAAATTAACCCTCCATGATCCAAGAAACTACCCGCCCCAAGAACCAAAACCCTCTTTTCTAGGAAACTAAATTTCCCTTCCTAGACTAGCAAGTTAAGCATGAGATTTTCGAAATAAAAAGCCATATACAAGTTATAGGATAGTAAAGGAGAGCATTTACCTTGAAATAGAGAAAGATCTGCAAGCCTGGCAAAAGAAAAATGAAATTTTTGTTGTGGAAGGGAACTTCCTTTTTCTGATTCTGTGAGGGGTTTGGGTTATGGTAAAAGGTAGGGTGGTTATAAGGGAGTGGGGAGGGAGATGAGGGGTTGAAAAATGTTTTAGGAGGAAGAAATTTTCGTGGGGAAGGGGAAGGTTTTAAGTTATGGGGGCGAGAGAAGTGGGAGGGGTGAACTGAGTTCACCCCCCTTTTATTTTTTTTAAATCTGGCCGATGAACGCTGCGGCTGTGGTTGGACCGCTGCTGCAGTACCGCTATAGCGGTACTATGGCCGCTATAACGGTGGCAGCGAGACATTTTCCGTTTTTTTTCATTTTGCGTTGTTGTTCCTTCTTTTCCCATAACGATGGTCCGAGACCCTGTTTCACCCGACATAAGCCCCATGACGTTAGCCCCTACTTCATCCCACCCCGTTGGGGGACGAACGGTAGTTTAATTGGTATTTAGTATAACGACCCGTCCGGTCGTTATTTAATATTTTGCGAAACCATGCCCAATTTAAGTCTAGGGTTGTAGTTAATAAGCTTCATAATATGTTTTAAGAGTTAGGAGTGGGAAAAATCAATTTCGGAAGGGTTTAGAAAAAGTCGGGCCAGAATTTAAGGCGGACCGCTATAGTGGTCGGTGGACCGTCGTAGCGGTGCAGCTATAGTGGCCTGAGGACCGCCGCAGCGGTCCACGCGGAAACAGTGATCGAAAATCGTGTACTTAGTCTATTTTCTCTCCTTTTTCAAACATAAGACTCCCAAGGGCTGCTCCTAGGGTTCCTCATGAAAGAAAAACCATGGCCCCCAAGAAAAAGAAAACCCTTCTAATCCCTTCTTCCACCTTTCCCTACGAAGGATACCCGCTCATGGATTCGGATGGAGGTTAAGAAGACGAGCAATTCATGGAGAATCAAATATCTGTTCGCCAAAGAGGTAGGTTACGGTTTACTTTAGTTAGACTTTGATTAGCTAATCGTATATACGTTAGAGTTGATAGGAGAATGCATGCCTAGGTCTTCGGGCACTGAAGTTTGGAGAGACGTACTTGTAAAATAATTAAAATAGGGTATAATCAGGACTATGATAATAAAGATTTAGCTTAATAGGAAGTGATGGGGCTGCTACGGAGATACCTCGAAATTACTTAATGCTACCCTAAGAGGAGGGAGTGAATTCCGTAGGTATATCTATTTGTTGATCGTTCAGATGGTTATTTCCTTGAAATTAGGAGGTCATATTAATTGAATTTTATGAAATTGGTTTTGCATTTCGCCCATCAAGGGCTGGGATTATGATTGATTTTGTCATGTAGTTTTGTGCATTGCAACTGTCGTGTTCAGGTGGAAATACAGGTAAATAGGCAAGGCATGAGTATCGTATTGTGTTATCCGGCCTTGTGGCCGTGGGATCGAGTACTTGGATTACATATATGTATACGAATTAATGTGGCCCGCATCCGAGGTTCTTTTCGCAGCGGAGGTTGTACTCAGGTCCGAGGAGTATTCCGAAACGAGTGGTACATGGACACCATGGGTCCCCTACAGGTCATGGCTAGTGAGCAAAGACATCAGATAGCGTGTATGTACAGTGTGTCGGGTCGTGCATCACATTTGCATTGCATTGCATTCTCATCATTTATTATTATACATGTGTGTATTACTGTCATTAACGTTGTCTATTAAACCGTGTGTGATGCCGAGAGCCTCGTGGGGGAGGGGTTACACAAGGCAAGTGTAGTGTTGTTCGCTAGATAGTGATCTATTGCCCTAGATACATCGTATCACAGTAGCAAGGTGAATAGGTGGACTCTTTAAAACAATAGGTGTAAAGGTACATTATACGACCAATGTGAACACGAGGGTTACTAGGTTGGAATTTAGCAGAATACCTTATGATTGGGAAATAAAAGAAGCGAGCATCGGGAGTAAAGAAGTAAGGGGGCGGTATGGTAATGGTCCTTATCTAGAATTCTTGAGGTCCTTGACTTATCTGTTTACCCTATTAACTGTATAGTGTATTGCGTGAACTAATCTTAGTCGACCTATGATGCTTACCAGTACTTGTGGTGTACTGATACTACTCTTGCTACGCCCTTTTTGGGCGTAGATGAGTTGCAGGTTTTAGCTGCAGTTTCGCGCTGTGTCATTTATCTTGTCTTCTTATATTGTAGGAGCTCTTGTACTCGTCTAGACTAGATCCCGGGGTTTTTATTTCGGATTTATTTATATTGAAATGAGTCTGTAATAAATGCCTACGTTTAATTTTATTATTTTAAAAGATGATTGTCACAGGTTTTTAATTGTTGGGTTTTATTGGTAAGGGTTTGTCTACTAGCTTGTCATATGGTAGGTGCCCGCACGACCCGTGGGTTGGGTCGTGACACTTCACAATTCATGTCTTCTTATGAACTTCTTGTTGTATACCTGCCTTTCTTTTGTTAATTTTTGTGCTTACAGAGCGCAATTTAATTTTCTAGACAATGTGACAACTCACAATATAAAATAATGATTTACGTAATTTGTGGAAGACACATTCAAACAAATGATGGCATTTGCTATTGAAAGCACATAGTTTGAAGTCACAAGTGCACTTCATTAACCAACTCTATTAGCAAAGCCACGCAAAACAAACATTTAAGAGCTGCAGCGGATCATATCAAGTTTCTTGTAGAGGCATGCTACCAGTATTTGCTTACTTCAATAATGAAATACAGTGTCGAGCTAACGGTTTATTGGAAACATCCTCTCCGCCTTTCAAGGTAGGGAACTTAGTATGCGTACACTCTACCCTCCCTAGTGGGATTACACTGGGTACATTGTTATTGTTTGTTGTTGGATATTGAAACACATCAATAGGCGGTTGTATTTTAAATATTATAATATCTAAAAACCTGCATCGGAAGTTATGTTGAATAAATTTTTGCTATAACTTTCAAGACACATAGAAGTGTTTCATGCAAAAAATTTAACAGAGTTATCAGTAATAGAAGGAATGCAAAATTTCTCAAATGAATGAGAAATCAAAGAAACAGGCACAAGATATAAGATTTACAAAGGCAAAAACCTTGAAGAAAAAATAATTCAAAAGTATAAAGAAAGAGACCTTGGTACCGTAGGTTCTAGTGATGAGGGTATTGCAGATAATCTAATAAGCAATTGCTACTGGATCTTGTTTGTTTGACAAGCGCTGACTAGATTCATGAGTTTTGGGGACATAAAGGAAGACAATGGTTTTTGGTTACGGGTATAACCATGGCGTTGCAGTAAATTATATTTTTTCGATAACCGTTCCCACTGTGGGGATCTATGCAATGTTTTCTAAAACCGTTGCAGTAGGAAAATCTATGGCAACAGTTATCTAACTATTGCTACAGTTTTGTTGTAGAAATGTACCAACAGTTCCGAGAGTCTATTGTAACGGTCAAAACCGTAGCGGTAGCATATCTATTGCAACAATTGTATAACCCATTGCCAGAAAACCGTTGCTATAGGAAAATTTTCTAGTAGTATTGCATTACTGATATTGGTCACAAAAAGAAGACGATAGGTACAAGTAGGCCGCGAACAGTCAATTGTTATACATAAAAATGGGATAAGTTCTATCTATAGTCAGGCCTTCTAAAAGATCTCCTAAATTCATTGAGATATTTCAAAGGATCTAAAGTCTAAACAATGAGATTCCGATAGGGATAGTTTGTAACTAGAGTTCAAGAAATAATTATTTGAACAGCAACGTTATTATCAGTAAAGAATTTTGGGAGATGGAACAACCTAGTGATAATTATATTCAAGAATTACTATTTTTACTTATGTACAAGCTAAATGAACAATCTAATTAATCTATCTAGACTAGATAGGATCAAAGAACTATCCTAAAACCGAATTAAATTTTCTAGATAGCTTATTAATTCAGACCAATTCAAATAATTGAACAATCCAATTATACTAGATAGGATCAAA
This sequence comes from Lycium ferocissimum, assembly GCF_029784015.1. Taxonomy (NCBI): domain Eukaryota; kingdom Viridiplantae; phylum Streptophyta; class Magnoliopsida; order Solanales; family Solanaceae; genus Lycium; species Lycium ferocissimum. Next base: position 64,877,906 of record NC_081342.1, read on the forward strand.
TAGTAGTAATTTTGGATAACAGACTAACAATTACTTTATTTGATCTTAATAAATGGTACCTAAGAAAAGAAAAAAGGAAAATCAAGAAGAAACTCATTCATGAGAATCAAATCTATTTAGGGAAATTTACTAAATCTCAATGGATCACAGTACTTAAATAAATCCACCACTACTTCAACTTTTATATAACATAGCAACAGTTCAATGGCTAAAACATAGGAAAAATCTAAAACAATGGCTCATTATTATTATTTTTGGTACATCAAAGCTTTTCATTTCATAGTTAACTAGGTGCTTGATCCGGAGCAATGTCATGGCCAGAGGTGGCAAAATGGGTTAAAAATATGGTTATCCGCCCGATCCAACCCATTTTAAATGGGTTGGATACCCTATCCATTTAATATGGGTCCAATATGAGTCAACCCATATTATCCACTTAAAATATGGGTAAATTAATGGGTAAAATGGATAAAACCCACAACATATAGAGTGTGTTTGGTATGAAGGAAATGTTTCCAATTTTCCCATGTTTGGTTGGTCAAAATGTTTTGGAAAATATTTTCTCTAGAAAACAAGTTCCTTAACCAGCCCATCCTACCCCCACCCCCACCACCCCCACTACCTCCCTCCCCACCCCTATAACCACCCAGCCCACCCCCTACGCCTATCACCACCTACCCCCAACCCTTACCTCTCACCTCCCTACCACCACCCCTATCTCTCAACTTTGCAAAACTAGACATTTTGTGAAAGTAGTAACTTTCAAAATATTACTTGCGAAAAGTAGCCACTTTTCAAAAATAGTCGTTTTGCAAAAGTATTCACTTAAGAAAATAGTCACTTTGTATAAGTAGTCACTTTTAGAAAATAGCCACTTTGTGAAAGTAGATACTTTTTAAAAATAGTCACTTTTTGAAAGTAGTCAATTTTCATGAATAGTCATTTTGTGAAAGTAGTTACTATAAAAAGTAGCTGCTTTGCAAAAGTAGCCATTTTTTAAAATAGCTTCTTTGTGAAAGTATTAAAATAACCACTTTTGAAATGTGCCATTTTCAAGATAGTGGTCAATTTTGTAAAGTAGCCATTTTTTTAAAGTGACACAAAAATGGCTACTTTTGTAAAGTGGCCATTTTTTGAAAAATGACAAAAAAGTTACTTATTTTTGCAAATTTGCATTTTCGGTCGTTTTCCAAGAAATATTTTTTTGCAAAAATAACCATTTTTATGTCACTTAATAAAAATGGTCAATTTACAAAAATAGCCATTTTTGTCACTTTTAAAAAATGGCTTGTTTACAAATATAGTCACTTTTTGGGGTTGTCTTCAAAGTACAAAGTAGTCATATATGAAATAGACGCTTTGGGAGGGGGCGGGTGAGGGTTAGGTGGAGCGGTGGTGTGGGATAGGATGGAGTTGGGGTGGGTAGGTGAAGAATGAAGTGCGTTCGGGGGTGATCGTTGGGTGGAAATTTGAGATTCGGTTGGGGAGTGGGTGGTGGGGGTGGGGTTGGGTGAATATTTTCCAAAAGATTTTCTTTGAGGTCGTATCATTGAAAAGGTTCGAAGTTCTATTCTTCCCACAATGTTGAGGTGCAACTATGTACTAAGATTGATTGTGGACAAAGTGTAAATTAATCTTCTCCATATTGGCTACATGAAGCCAACATCTTTGAAGTAGCTTTGGATAATATGGATATCCATATTATCCGACGGGTAACCCATTTTTTAACCGTGTTAAATATGGGCGGGTTAGGTAACTGATCCGTTTTTTGTCAACCCATTTTCGACCCGACCCATATCCGACTCGACCTACCCGTTTGCCACCCCTATGGGCAACACCAAAAACAGTTGGACTAGCGCTACAAAAACACGGAAGGTCATTAGGGAATGTCCCATGCATATAACAATTACATTAGGAGCATTTAGGTTACAAAAAGATCTAGCATATATAGGTCCTTCCATGTTTGGCCAAAAGCTTAGAGTTGCATACATAGGTAGGACTACTAGTATCTTTGTTCCTCCAAAAAGCTTCCTTCGTGCTCCTTCTCTTGCCAGTGCATCAACGACTAAGTTCTACTCCCTGTAGCCATGTACTATGTTGGATTCCCTATCCTCTCTATCAAGCATTTGCATTCAAGAATCAAAGGATTATAAGTGTCATGGCCATGCTCCAAATTTTTAGTACCTCAGTCGAGTCACATTCAACTTCTAGGGGAAATAATCTCTGCTCATGGGCTTAGCTTCAATCCCTGCATTAAAGTTGTTAGTTCTTCTGAATAATAGAAGAATTTGGCAGTCCTTTGGTAAGGCCTATGATCCAGTTTCCACTGTTGTTTCTAATGACTCCCCCAATCCCTCCTATGTCAGTTTTTTCATGAAAGGTTTTATCAGTGTTGAGTTTACAGAAACCTCTTTCAGGGGGTTTCATTTGACATTGATAGTGACTTTGTTGCTTGGTACACTAGGATTTTTGATAAGCAAGTTGTATTCAAGGGAAGCATTAATGGTGATGGTGTAACTAACAGGGTTGTGGAGGTAATTAAATTGGTTTTTATTTCTATTGATCCATCTGTTCTAGAGGCAGAAAGGGATGAGGTCAATCCATTTCAAGCAACTATTATAGTACTTGTTTTTTATGATGTCCCATGTGGCTTGCCAGCTACTGGGGACAAAACTGATCATGATGCCTCCAGAGTCTGTGAAGGCTTTATCACATACTTCATTCCGGAAGAAGTAATCAATGGGGCATTCAAAGAAGATATGCTTCATGGATTCATTTTAAGTATTACAATAGTGGCAGGTATTGGAATGGGTATTCCTATAGAGGTCCACATGAAAATTTTTAACTTGTTTAGGACATTAAGTTTCCAGATCCAGTTGACTCTTTTGTATTTTCTTGCCGGTGATTCGGTGAGGAGTTAACGATGTCGCAGAATTTCCGATGGTGAACTTACCACTACTATGGAGGTTCCAAGCAATGTTGTCCTCCTTGGTAGAGTTAGTGGGGATGAAGGTGTTTTGAATAGCCTCAGTGATGTTATTGGGGAGTTCAAAAGGAATGAGATGAAGGTGTCATCTGTTGTCCTGATAAACATCAACAATTTTTAGGTTTTCCATACCTAGGGGAATGGGGCTAAGGATGCAGATTCTAATGGTTCATATGATAGGGATCCAATTACTGTGCCAAAAGTTAGTATCCTTACCATTGTGGATGACATTAGTGATACCTTTGTTGCAAGTGCTCCATCCTTAGAGGATGGCTTTCCAAGGTTTGGAGTGAATTGTTTTAGGATTTTGGCCCTTTTCTGTGTTGTTTAAGCAACGAGGATCAAGCCCGCCTGAGGTGGGGGTTCTTTAGTAATCTCCAAGCAAGGTCCAAAGGTGGCCATGTTTTCAGATTCGTCTTTTTAGATTCCCAAGCCCCTTTTACTTTTTGGTAAGATAATGGTGTCCCACCCTACTAGATGCATCTTCTTCTTCTTAGATGTGGTGCCCCAGATGAAGTTCCTTTAGGCTCTGTTAATGTGCTTTGTGACAGTGCTTGGAAGATTAATATACTACATGACATGATTTGGGATGCTGTTGAGGATAACTTTAGTAAGGGTGGTTCTTCCTGCCATATTCATGAATTTAGTCTTCCACCAGCCATTCTGTTATTTAGGTTATCAATGATGTATTGAAAGTCAGAATTAGTGGGCTTATTATGGAATATGGAGAATCCCAAATACTTTCCAAAACTGTTACTCTGCCCAATATCTAACATGGTGGAGATATTCCTTTTGGATTCCAAGGAGGCGTTTGAGGAGAAGACTACCTTAGACTTTGCGAAGTTAATATTTTGTCTTGACCTGGTACTGAAGGTGGCAAGTGTGTCCATAATGGTATTGACGTTCCTATTGTTTGCTTAGGCAAATAGGGTAAGGTCATCAGCAAAGAACGGGTAAGAGATCTCGAGGCCTCCTCTACTTATTGAGATGGGAGACCAATTCCTTTGAGTGACTTTCTGTTCAATATTTCTGGAAAGAATTTCCATACAAATGATGAAGATATAGGGTGACATGGGGTCCCCCTGTCTGATTCCTTTAGTGGGCAAGAAGGGTGGTGTCCTCCCCCCATTTACCAGAACAAAGATGGAACTGGTGTTGATGCAGAACATGATGATATTGAAGAGTTTTTGGGGAAAGTTAAAAAAAAAAGCATTTCTTTTACGGAAAAGGCTCAAATATTCCATCAAACTATAAAAAATGGCTCATCTATGCCCCTTGTTAAAATTTTGGCTTAAATATGCCAATACTGTTACCTTTTTGGCTCATCCATGCCATTATTCACTAAAGATGATTTTAAAATACCAGATATGCCACGTGGCAAAAATTTATTGGTCCACATCATTTAAATGAAAACCAGCCAAAATAAATCCTAATTAAATCAAATCCGACCTGTTGACCCGACCCACCCATCCTATACCTATTTCCTTGCCCCCTCTTTCATTATATTATAACGACTAAAAGCCCTCATCTACCCCATCTCCTCTCCTCTTCTTCCAACATCAATTTCAACCAAACAAATCTGACTTTCCAACTTTTTTTTTTTTTGAAGGATTAAAGGAATAGCTCATCAAGGTTAGTTCTTATTTAAAGTCGAAAATGGCTATTTAATGTGGTAGGTAGGGTATAATGTGGAAAACTTATTTTTCAATCACATGTAACAGTTCTTTCATGTGGTTAACCATGATAGTGAACTTCTTTAAAATAGAATTGGCGGTAGATGCTGCTCTAGTTACAGAAGACATTTTATTTTTGCTGCTAATATTAATTTGGCTATATTTGGAAGTCCTGCACATTTTTTTGGTGTCTAGACTGATGTAGACATCAGTGCTCTCATCACTTTTAACCTAGAATAAGTAGTGTCACTGGTCAATACAATCCTAAAAGATATTGAATCATGACAACAATACGAAAAGGAGCTTTTTCTTTCCTTGTACCTTATAATGGAATATTTGCCTGGTGGTGACATTATGACCTTACTGATGAGAGAAGATGTTCTTTCTGAGGATGTCGCACGGTTCTACATTGCTGAGAGTATTTTGGCTATTCAGTCTATTCATCAGCACAATTATGTACATAGGTACTTGAACAATGCATTAAATAGTTTTCCTTTTTGTTCAATCTTGCATATTACGTGATTGTTTTTCTACACCCTATAGGATTTTCAGTAATACATATGTTTTATAGCTCAAATTAATGATAATGTGTTTCTTACTATTGTCAGAAAAGTTCCATGCTACTATTGATGTAAAATTTCTCTTCTGCTAAATATCGTCAAGTGAAAATGTCTAAAAAAGTTTCTAATCTTCAAAGTATTTCTCATACTATGGAACTTATGTTAAACTGTACGTGCATATGGTACAAATCTCACTTTGCAATCATCCTCCAACATGCAGAGGCGTATCTAGCATGTTAGATAGGGGTTCAATTGAACCCCTAACTTTCGACGTGGAGCATAAATTTATGTGTAAAAAATTACTAAAATTGTAATAAATAGTAGATATGAACCCATAACTTTAAATATATAATGGGTTTAATGCTAAGAATCTCAGGATTGAACCCATAGAGTTTAAATCCTGGATCCGCCTATGCCAATATGTAGCTGATTCAGAAATTATTCTGCTTTTAGGGACATAAAACCAGATAACCTTATACTGGATAGAAATGGCCACTTAAAGCTTTCAGATTTTGGCTTATGTAAACCCCCGAAAAAAAAATACTCATGACATTGAATCATGACAACAATACGAAAAGGAGCTTTTTCTTTACTTATTTTGGCTTATGTAAACTCCTCAGTTGTTACACCTCGGCCATTTCATGACGTGGCGTCATGAATGGACTGACGTCGGCCAAGGTGGACCCGAGACCTTTACGACTATAAGAGAGCAATTGGCAGCCTTAGTGTGTAGAAGATAGGATTTTGGAGTCGTAGGATTTGGTGGAAACTAGATTCGTCCGAAGGAAGTAGGGTATATGTTATATTTGGGAAGGATTTCATGGTCATCGAACTAACGAATGTTTAACGGGGATTTAAGGATAAGTTACGATGTCCGTTGGACCGTTAAGGAGGTGTTGCACAAGTACCAAAAAGGTTCCATAAGGATTCGAGATCAAACGAAGCGACGAGAACGAAACTGGAAAAACTGGGAATTATACGGTCCAATGTACGGACCGTATATTTTATACGGCCCGTATGTTTAGCCGTAGAACCCTTCCAGTGAGGGGTGAAATTTCTGGAGAATTCTGGAAGGAACATACGGTCCAATATACGGACCGTATATTGTACCGTACATTCCGGGTTGGGTCCGAATTCCATTTTATAAAGGCACGGTTTTCTCTTCTTTTTTTCTCATTTTCCACGACCCAAACACTCTCCAAACCTCTAGAATTCTCTCCATATCACACTAATACACATCCAAGAAGGGAAATCAAAGGATCAAACACCAAAAGCTAGTAGGATCAAGGGTGTAAAAGCTTCCGGAAGGTTGATAGAAGTTGGGAATCTTCTTGGTAGTCAAGTGGAGTTCTTCTCAAGTGGAGTATTTTATCCATAGATCATCCTTACGTAATCAAGGTGAGTATTATGATTGTTTCATGCTAGTAAGGGCGTTAAGTAGTTGAAGAACCGGAATTATAAACAAGTATGAAATTGTACTATAGTTATGGTCTTGGGGGATTCCGGAAATGAGTTTAAAGATTGAATAATGTTTAACTTGTGGGAAACTTGCGTATTATGATATTATGGATGTTGTTGTGTTGTTTGGGAGTACCATGCCGGTTGTATGAGGAAAAGTTGTTGAAACAGACGAAATGCTGCCCAATTTTCGTTAGCCTTAGTTGCTTTAGTTTAAACGTAAGTATGCCCTCAACAATCTAACCTTCGTACGAACTCTCTTACATGTAGAATCGTAAGTCAGAAGGAGAGCTTTTAGTCGACGTCGTTAAGGAAACACAAAGGTATGTGAGGCTATCCCCTTCTTCTTTCAAAGGCATGACCCCGATATGTTGATTCTATATATATGTATGTTGATTCTATATATATGTCATTTCCTATGTTTTACCCCCAGAAATGCCAAAAGCTTATAGTTCCTAAAGAATTTCATGATGGCTCCAATTTGAAAGATTATCAAAACCAGCATTCTAAATGGTCTCCTGACGTGACTGAGTGGGCTATAAAGCATATGGCCACTGCACATGTCTCAGTGAGCTATATTACATATGGCCCCAGGCTATAAAGCATATGGCTTCAGTTTATGTCTGAGCTATATTACATATGGCCGTAGGTTACGCCATGGAGCACAGACACGATCTAATGATGATGATGTCATAATGCACCCGGAGGCTACGACCTTATGTCACTCCGAGAGAGCGCACTTTTATTTGGGCTCTCATGCATGCTACGTATATTATATATGCTATAGATGCACAGCCACCTGATCAGCTGGCCTATTATGATATTATCCCGGACGCGGGCTATATGGATAATGGATCGGGCCGTACGTTCCACGTCAATATATGGATCGGGCTGCACGTTCCGCAGCATTATATGATATGATATGTTGCGCGTATGCATGCATGGCTCCGCCTTAAGAGGCAAGCAGTTATCAGCTATCTTTTCACCTTTGTTTTGTCTATTTGTTCTTCGGTTACTTTATGACATATGCCTTACATACTCAGTACATTGTTTGTACTGACATCCTTTTCTTTGGATGATGTGATCATGCCCACGGGTGGCGGGGAGACGACCCCGCTTCTTAGGAGTCAGATCAGCTTGCTCCAGAGCACTTCCCTAGGCCGGAGGTGCCATCTTTGATATATTCTTTTGTGTACATATTTGGATATGATGGGGTCCTGTTCCATCGTCACGACCCTAGAGTTCTAGTTAGAGGCTCGTAGATACTTGTATGTGGGTAGCAGTTGTCATGTGCCCTCGATGTATATTTTGTACATTATTCTTTTGCTGTCATGAATGTTGATATACGTGGATATGTGTACATGTTTATGAAGCTTATATGAATATGGGTTAAGGCGATAATGGTACGATGTACGGTGCTCGGTATCTAACTCCGGGTACCTGTCGCGGCCCTCGAGGCAGGTCGTGACATCAGTCCTTTATCACCAAACTTCTGTGCTGAGCTGTAAAGGATTGCACAATATCATTTCCTTATATGTTGCTAGCGCTCATCCACTTTGTTCTTATTCGATTGTTCACAACCAAAGATGAGAAAGCTGGGAAATTCCAGTTGCATTTGTCATCAAGAGAGATAGGTGTGAACTTTACCAAGCAGCTGTAATAGACTTTGTTTCAAAGCAGGTAATAGTCAGTTCTCTGTCTGTATTTTTAGGTTCTTTGTGTTATTCCCTTGCTTCATCTGGGAGCGAATCATTTGTCTCCCTGCTAGTGGATCGAGAATTGTAGGTATCTAAGCGCCTCAATTGCTAATAGTTTCATATTCTTTATACCAGGTTGTACCATACAAGAAGATTAAAAGGGTTTACTTCAGAGCTTCAATACCCAGGTCTGTAGCTGGAAAGATTCTTAGAAAAGAGTTGAAGAACTTATTAACTTCCAAACTGTAGAGCCTCTTCATTTAACTGTTCAGCTCTAGGTTCGCGCATTGGTTTAACACAGAAGAAACCAATGGTAGATAAAGATACATTTTTTGTGTTTTCTCATATATGCAAGTATTTAATTATATATTGGGGAAACACCAGTTACCCTTTGGTATTGTTAATATGTATAAATCTTGATCGATCTTTTGATTTCAAAGACTATAGTTGCCATTTAAGCTATCAAAATATATCGAATAATCCTTTTGTCCAATATATTGATGCCTGATTTTTGCTTGAAATTGTGAGCAAATGTTTTCTTTACCTCTCAAGTGAAAAACAAGAATTTGGTCATATGCACAAGTAAAATGAATCAACAAAGAAACATGAAAATATATACCCAAACACAAGTCAAGAACTGCAAATATCCCAAATCACAAGGCTTCACCAAACAACACGATATTAACAAGACAAGGCTTCATTAACAACATACTTAACATGATTCCATAACACAAAGCTTCACTAAAAACATACTTAACTTAATTCCCTGTCATTCACAAAATACTTAGCTTTACTAAGAACATACTTAACATTTGAATGCTAACTTTAAAGGTTAAACTAGTTAGAATAACAAAAACCAACTTTTAACCACTTTAACCTTTAAATGCTAGGATATTTGAAATGTCTAAGCATCACAAAATAAACAACATTGAAATCAATCATCAGCGGCTGGTTCCCCTAGCCTCTTTCTTGCCTTCATCTCGATACGCTTTTTCCTAACTTCACCTTGTAACTGGGTGCATGTAATAGCTTCATTTCCCCTCCAAGTTGTCTTTGCCGGTGAAAGTTGGTTGGAGTTGACACTCCGCTTGGATCTCCAGTGAATTGAATCCTTCTACCACCAGTTGGTGGCCTCATTCTTGTCTTCCTTATGGCCAGCAATGTATCAGCTTCAGTTATGACTTTTGGCCTCAATGTTGGGTCTTCGTCATCACCAATATCAGGTCCATAAGCTATTGATAGTCGAGTACCAATTTGAGTTTCAAAGCCCGATTGTTGAGATTGTTGTGTACCAAATTCAAGTTCATAACAGTTGCTTCTTGAGCTCTGGCCAGATTGTTGAGTTCCATTTGAGGTCTGGCCAATTTTTTCCTTGCCCTTCCCCTTCTTTGGAATTTGTGAAGCTTTTTTCCCTCTGTCAACCAAACAAACTTTAAAATGAGACAACTTTAACATAAGACAACCTGAAATGATCAACAACTAATTTCTTTCTTTAAATTGTTAATACCATAGTGGTATAATGTCAACTTCTGGTGAAATAATATAGTACTTATGGGGTCCTTAGAATAAACATCAACATCAGCTATAGGACTAAAGCTTGAAACTTTGAAAGCAAATTGAGAAGAATTACACTAACCAACTAGATTTGGCTTTAGATAAATGAAATCTGAAATCAAGAAAAGGGTCACAAATGAAGCTACGGGACTAATAAAGCTTGAAACTTTGAAATCAAATCAAGAAAATGAACAGAGAGACAGAACCACAATAACCAGCAACTATTTAAATCCAGCAACTCATAAATCCAACAACTATTTAAATTTAGAAACTCATAAGTCTAACAACTTCAAAAAGTAAAATAGACTGCATATTAAAGAACTTTATTTAAATGTTTACCTTGTGAAAACCCCTTGCATTGTGATTTTCTTCTTCACATTTACTGCATGTCATTATAGATCCCTTCCTTGAATGACTCCATTCATCCTTCCTCTTACTTGCTTCATCTACTGTTCTATCTCTCTTCTTTTTGGGCCTTCCAACTGTTTTGATCATTTCAGGTGACTCTATTGCAGGAGCAGGTTCAACTTTCCAGAACTGTACTCCTCTAACAGGCTACATTTTATGCTTGTATGTCAGCAGATAGGCTTCTTTACTATAAAGCCAGTGGATCTGTGTCACTGGATCAACATTCTTATGCAAAAATGCCTTAATGGCATGAACAATGGTATCCAGATAAGTCCCACATCCTCGCAAGTGCATCTATTTTGCTCCAAGTTGACAAAGATATGTCTATCATCACGCTACGACACCTCATAGCCATAATCACCATTAAAGTTAACAAAGAATCCATGTGCTATTGCCCTATAATCATTGTACAACTTCATGCACTGTGGAGGGTAATTAGTTTTCTCCTAGCTTTGTCTTCATTATCTCCTAGCAAGGCCATTACCTTGACCCTTATTTCCTCCAACATTTTGATAATTGGCATACCCCTTGCTCGTATAATCCAAGAATTAAAGGATTCTCATGGAAGTTTTTGTCAACCATTGAGTTCTTACACTTGGTATCAAAGTATGCTTTACACCATGCCTCAGGTGAAATCCTTACCAAGTCCTTAGTAGCAACTTCATCTAATTTGCCTAGCTTTTTGAGTTGATCTTTAAACTCTTCATCATATGTGCTCCAAGTACACCACCATATCAACTTTCTTATTTCCCCACTCCTCCAATTTTTTAACCAATTGGCTTCAATGTGTTTAGCAAAATATCTTTGATGAGCTTGAGAAAGAACATTTCTCACAGAATCCAATAACCCCTGCCAAAATCAAACAGAACTTTAAAAAATCAGAATGATAAAAGAGAAAATAACTTGAAAAAAAATCAAAATGAAAATGAGAAAAAAATAGATTTTTGTACCTTTTGCATATAAAAAATAAAGGTCACTCCAACCCCATCTTTTAAATCCAAAGACCTCTTCAAAAGCTCCCCAAACCATGACCATGTTCAGATGGTTTCCTTGTCAACCACTGCCCATGCAATTGTGTAGAATTGGTTCATAGAATCTTGTCCCATGGCAACCAACAACTGACCTTGGACTTTTCCCTTCAAGAAAGTACCGTCCAAACCAATATGCGGTCTCAGGCCATTTTTCCAACCTAGTTTCAAAGCATTAAAACACAAGTACATCCTCAAGAACCTCCTTTTACCTAGCTCAAAAGCATCTTTTGAAATCTGGATTGCGACATCAGTCTATTTTAATTCAGCCCCATATGCTTCAAGCTTGTGAAAATCATCCTTGAAACTGACTTCTAACTTTTCAAGGACTATCAACTTAGTCCTTTTAACCTTGGACCTTGTCATATTCAAATTGAAATCCTTTTCCAATTCTATTCTCATGTCCTTAACGGTGTATTTTGGATTGTTCTGCATCTTTTTCTTAAAGTATTGTGCTAATGTCTTAGCATCAGCCCTTGGATTTTTATAACATGGTTCACAATCATTCTTTGGTTTCAAGGTTTGGATACAAAAAGTGGAGCTCTTTTTATCCTTTGAAATAGAACACCTAAAAGAACATCCATCTCTACAAGCATACCTAGCCCTAGTGGGATCTGTTTCTTTAATCTTCAAGCCATAACCATTAGCCATTGCTTAGTAATTCATTATTCTTCTAGGATCCACAATATCAGAAAATATCATACCCTTCTCCAATTCCTTAAAATTCTCCAACCTATCACTTACTACTCTCCTCCTTTGGTTGCTAAAAACCTCACGATCTTCTTCATCATACTCAACATCAGATGGAGCATCAACATGAGAATTAGAATCCCTAAGACCAAGTTCATCATCAGATGCTATCTCAACATCTGCATGATATGTTTCTAAATGTTGAAGAATATTATGAGTATGGACTGTCAAATCAATATCATCTATAACAAACAAGTTAATCTTACTAAACTCATAACAATGAGGCACTGCAAAGCCCTAATACCATCATCTCCATCAATTATGTAGTACCTACCAGATGGTCCAGCAACTAAGAGTTGTTTAACTTTAAAAAAATCATCTCTTTTTCTAACTCTTCACATAAGTCTTTATAAGACAGCAAATCTGGGTCAAATCCATGCCAATAATGTACCAGATTCTTATTGTATAATAACTGAGGAGTAAAGACCCATTCACCCCCAAAGTTGAATAATACTTCTACTTTGTCAATCATTCTTTAATAAAGTTCACATGCAAAGAAAAGAACAAAATAAAAAATGAGGGACCACATCAGCAACATACATAGGAAATACCAAAACATGAATACCCTAAAATGACAACACATTTCGGGAAAACAGAAGAGAGGAACAAAATCATAAAAATACAGAAACTTTACATATGAAAAACTACTTTTACACCATTTACAGAGACAAAAGCGTGAATAAAATACCCTAAAATGACAACACATTTCAGGACCACAAAAGAAAGGAACAAAATCATAAAAAGAATGAAACTTTACATGTTAAACAATAGTTTTATCCCTTTACACAGACAAAAAATGTGAAAACCACATGGCTATGAACCCCACATAGACACATTCTTTACCTACCACATTAAACCCCACCACCACATTAAATAGACATTTTCGACTTTAAATAAGAGCTAACCTTGATGAGCTATCCTTTAATCCTTCAAAAAAAAGTTGAAAAGTCACATTTGTTTACTTGAAATCGATGTTGGAAGAAGAGAAGAAGAGATGGGTTAGATTAGGGCTTTTAATCGTTATAATATAATGAAAGAGGGGCAAGGAAATAGATATAGGATGGGTGGGTTGGGTAAACGGGTCGGGTTTGGTTTAATTAGGATTTATTTTGGCTGGTTTTCATTTAAATGACGTGGACCAATAAATTTTTGCCACGTGGCATCTCTGGTATTTTAAAACCACCGTTAGTGAATAATGGCATGGATGAGCCAAAAAGGTAACGGTAGTGGCATATTTGAGCCAAACTTTCAACGAGTGGCATAAATGAGCCATTTCTAATAGTTCGATAGCATATTTGAGCCTTTTTCGTTTCAATTATGAAGGACCATTCTAATCTATCAAAAGCTTTCTCCAATCAATTTTGAGGATCATGTTGAAGTTTCTCCCTTTCATGACCTTAAAGTGAGAAATGTATTCTTGGACAATTATGGCATTATCAGAGGCTCTCCTATTGGAGAAGAAACTGGCTTGACTGGGCCCAATAATGTTGGGGAAATGGGGCTTGATTATGTTTATTATGATCTTGGTGATGATCTTGTACATGGTGTTACAAAGCCCAATGGGCCTGAAGTTTTTGAGAATTGAGGCATCAGGGGTCTTGGGAATGAGAAAAAGGAGGGTAGAGTAACTTCAGTGTTCATCTTTCCATAGGAGAAAACTTTATGGCAAAAAAAAAGTGACTTGGCTCTTTTCAAGTTCCTAATACCTTTGATAAAAAATAAAAAAAAGGATGGAGTCCATCAGGATCAGGTGCTTTTTTGGGCTTAAAGGAGAAAAGGGCTTTTCTTGTTTCACGTTTCATTGTCTCTAAGTGGATAGGAGAGACGAAATGCAGCAATTTGGCTCAAAATGTTGCCTCTAGAGTTTTCCTGGTCAGTGACTCTAGGGGAGGAGCTGAGATCAAACTAATAGAGGTTTGAGTAGAAAGAGAGGATCTGCAGTTTAATATCAAGGTGATTATGGATCCACTCTCCTGCATAATTTCTAAAGGTCAGGATCTTGTTCTTTCTTATTCTGTTAAAGGTGGTGAGGTGGAAGAAACTGGTGTTGGCATCACCCTCTGCTAGCCAATTAATCCTAGATTTGAGGGCCTAAAATTCTGCTTCTAACCTGAGAATCTCACTGAATTCTTTGTTCAAGTCCCCTCTAGATCTAGCAGGATATTGCTCAAGTGATAGGCGGGGAACTCTGGATGCCATTGATTCTGGCAAGGGCTTTTTTTTTTCCAAGCAAAGATATTTCCAAAGGTATGCTTGTTCTAAGTGGTGACATCTTGTTGCAACGATTTAGTGGCTGTGCAAAGGGGGTATTCTAGCCAAAAATTGTTCCTGATAATGTTGTTCAGCTCGGGGTGGTTACAATACATGGTTTCAAACCTGAATTATCATTAGTCCTATAATTATTGTTGGTTAAGGAGACTAGCAGGGAGTAATACTAATCAGAGTGCATTGTAGGTAGGTGAGTAACAATGGCTTCAGGAAAGTTAGCAATCCAGGAATTATTAGCAAAACACCTGTCAATTCTCTTAAGGATTAGATCTTGTCTATTAGTGTAGCGTTTGTTGGTCCAGATGACCCTACTACCTTTATAACCTAGATCTATCAGATTACAGTTGTTAAGACAGTCCCAAAAGAGATTAGTTCTTCTCTTACTGATGGGGTTGCCCCCAAATTTTTCAGAAGCTCTTAAAACTTCATTAAAATCCCCACCTACCAACCACTTACAGTGATTCGTATTGCTCATATTGATGAGATTCTCCCAAAGAGATTGTCTAAGGGCAAAATCATTACTAGAATAAATCGTAGAAAGCAGCCATTTAGAAGGGGTGTGCATACCTGGACCATCACATGTATCCCTTGAGTATTTGTGGTTATGTCTTCAAGACGAAGAATTTCTTCCCTGTACATGATGACAATTCCACTAGATCTTCCAATAGCAGGGGATTGAATCATCGCAGAACAACCCATATCATTTACTAGTTGTTTATGGTCATCCATTTTTGTTTCTAGCAGCTCTAGTAAGGCTGGCTTGTGAATATTCATCAATCAGCTCCTTACATTGCCTCTTGAACTCGTTGTTATGGGCACCTCTAGTGTTCCAGATGATTAAATTCACGGGGAGGGTCTGCTGGTTTGGAGCATTTTCCGTCACTCTGCTCATTATTCAATCTCTTTAGCAACATCTTTTTACTCTAGCTTTGTTGATTGTCCCCAATATTGGTCATATAGACCTTTAGCACCTATGGAAGTCAAGGGATTTCAACCTTCAATGGAGGAAAATCTAACATGGATCAAATACTTATACCAAAAAGTCTCATCTTCATGAATCATTCCATCGATGATCAACATGTCATGAATATTAATGTTGATGATTATACTTCCCCAAGAGCAAGTCATGGTCCATATCCACCAGCAAAACCAGACAATTATGGTTTTGCAAATTGTATAGGTCATGCAAAGGATCAAAATTGTACACCAAATTAATTAGCAAATTGATTTTTGTTGTACTGCAAAAAGATGGTGAAATTTCTATTTCAAATTTATTGCTACTGCACTATTTATTCGATCTAGTTCCGACCACTTTTAATATATTCTACTTATCATTTACGTAAAATCAGTCAGTCAAAATGATTAATTATTAACTAATTTGAATGAAACTTGACTTATGAGTTCTTAGCCAAAATTGACGAAATAAAATGAAAAAGATTCCAATTTCATGTCTTAAATTAAATTAAATGAGTGGCTATAATCGGCCGTATTCTATCTTGATTACGAAAACATCCGTAAATTAATCTCAGTCCTACAGATCAAATTAGTGGGGTTATACATGGTTCGATTTGAGCTAGGAATTAGGATTATGAAAAAAGAAAACCTTGCAATTTGCTAATTAATACGTAAAAGGAATCAAACAAAACACAGATTGAGTTTTATCGATTAATTAATTCGGTTAAAAAATGCTTCTTTTTCTTTTTTTTTTTTAACCCAAAACGAATATTAATTTCTCCCAAGGAGAGGGGGAAAATCAGTTATACTTGAACATAGCATGAATTTATTTGCTTGGTTCTTTGATAAAAAAGTGATGCTTTCTCTTATTTTGAGCTGGATTACACATGTTTTATGCTATTATAAATTACAGTCTTACGGTTCATACTATTAACAGTTAGATACTCACATGTAAAGTCCAAGTTTTTTTGACGTTACACTTTTCATGCATATACATCTCCTCAAACTCACACTTTTTTTTCAAGACTCAACCTAAGATTTCTACTATAAAAATATGTAAAGAAAACTTAAACTTTCCATTGCAAAATCATTCCAACCAAAAATATCAAAATGGGTCGCTTTATGGTTTTTGGGTTGGTGTTTATTTCTTTAGTTAGTCCAAGTTATGTTGACGGGAATGAATTATGTCCAAATACCATTGTTAAACTTTTTCCATGCAAGAGTTATTTAATGGGGAATGGTGAAATAAGTGTTCCTTGTTGTAGTGGAGTTCAAGGATTAAAGAAAATGGCTATTTCTGATAATGAATTGAAGCTTCAACATATATGTGAGTGTCTCAAAAAAGAAGCTTTGGCTATTGGAGTAGTTAAAGAAAGAGTTGAGCAACTTCCTCAGCTTTGCAAGATTAATCTTTCTGTTCCTTTTGATGCAAATGTGGATTGCAAAATGTAATGTATCTCTCTTCCTTCTTAATTATTCTTGCTTTTATAATTTTACACATTATTGACTAGTCAAATGACAACTAATCAAATTTGGGCGGGCTAAAACGAGTTAAATTACATAAACTTGTCGAATGCTAGTTCGCTCGAAATTTATTTGGTTTAGAATGAACGAGTCAATTTAAGCTAAATAATTGGTCATAATCCAATCTATTTGCCCAACTCAAATTGTAACATGCATTTGATTTTACAAATGATTGGCCAGTTAAATGGGCAGGTAATACTAAATCTTAAGTTGGGTCACAACATTTCCAAAATGTAATTTGTTTGGGTTCAGATAATGGACAAGTCAGTTTGGGCTAAATGATCGTAGTTCAGCCTGTGTAACCTTAAGTGTAGACGGGCTACGTAGATTAGAGTTTTATAGGCTAAATTTGACACTCCACAAATGTTTGATCTTGAACTCGATTATGCACTAAAATTATTGAAAGGAATCAGATATTTATACTTATTTATATTATTTTCACAAAGTGTGAAATGTCATCTTTTTTTCTTCTTCTTCTTCTTTTTTTTTTTTTTTTTTTTTTTTTACAAATTGGATTTCTTGATTGCTTGAACAGACTAAAGGCTTCATCATCAACTCGAAGTTTCAAGCTGAACAGTCACAAGAATACTGGGATTATGTCTTTCAGGCGACAAAATCCTAATGAAAACCATTCAATTCCTCATAAGAAGCCTCTTGTTATTATCCCATGAAAAGGTGAACTTCATGGCTACTTAATAGCACTACTATTTTTTTTTTTAAAAAAAAAAAAAAAGAGTCCAATTTAATATCAGTTTACTAATTTAGTTTGTTTTGGGCAATCCAGTGCTATCTCCAATATCAAGCGGGATACAAAAATCCCAGAAGACTTTGGTCATTTCACTAGACTTATAAACTTGTACTATGGTTGAATATGTATGAAATGATCAAATATTATGCGAGTATAGGTCTAAAAAATCATCCAGATTATTCGTCGATGCAAGTTTACTGTCTATTTAAAGCAATATAAAAGTGTTCTATCATAAGCTTTGCATTAGAATTTATGGGAGTTTTAGCACTCCTTATCGATGATGACTTTATTCACAGAGTTTAAACTCGAGACACAAGACTTTTAATTAAGAATAAACAAACATTTACCATTCCACCACCTTCTTCCGTGGTTAATGGCGACAATGATATAAGGAAAGACTTACCACACCGGGTGTATGCACCAGACCAATGAATGAAACACTAGCATCTTGTATATATAAATACACACACTTATCACTAAATCATGATTAAATAATGTGTATTTTTCATTTAAAATTTTAACAACCAAAGTTAAATTACTTGATTTGATGCATACACCCAACATGGATTATACAATGTCTAAAGAAATGCTAACTTTGTTCTACCTTTTTTAAAAACTATTTTGGGTCTAATTGACGCTGTCATTGTCCATTCATCTAAGTGTAACTTTTTACAAAAAGAGGGACACATTGATCAACCTCCAAAAACAACACAATGACTATTATATACGGTCTACAACAGGCTATGAAAATATACAAATGAACTGTAGTCCTAGTGCCTCCCCAAAAAAAAAAAAAAAATCCTCCGATCACTTTTATTTGTCTACTTTTGACTTTGCACACCCCTCAAAAACTAATAAAGTATGCATTTTACCATAATACCCATATTAATTGATGTATAGTATCATTGGACTTGTAGATTGATTTGGAAATGAATAATTAATGTTAAGGGTAAAACAAGAAAGAAAAATTTGTCTTTTCTTGATATGCTAAAAAGGATAAGTAAAAGTAAAAATTTACTCTTAGCATAGTGGACAAGTACAAGTTAACGGAGGGAGTACAAATCAACTTATAAATAAATTAAATTTGTCATATCTCTTCCTAATACTAGAATTAGTTGTATTTTGTTAAGCTGAAATAGTACGCAAAAATAAGAATTTTTTCAACTCAATATATATGGGGCTAATGATTTAAAACATTTTTAAGAAAATGATAAACTTATAGTTAAAAAATTGTTTCCCAAATATCAACATGCTCACATATATTGAGATTGAGGGAGCACCTTAACCCTTAGGTGACCGTATTAAATATTTTTACATGGCATTTCTTTTTGGGTGATGTGAATTGGTATAAACATGTAACATTAATCCTCCTGATGACATAATCCCACTCTAGAATTGCCTGAGTTGAAGTGAAACCATGAGCTCATTTACCAGGAGGTCATGTGGTATTATTTTGTATCATATTTGGTTGATATTTTAGGCATGTATAACTAATATTCCCTTTGTCTCAAAATATTTGTCGTCATTACTAAAAGTATTTGTCGTTTTATTTACCCAAGATTAAATTGAGTAGCTTTTTTCTATTTTACCCTTGTATTAATTACATCAATGGGTGAAAATCCCCCCACTTTGCTTTAAAAATCAAACTCCACTCAACTTTGAACAATAGACATTCTCCTCGCTTTATCATATGCAATGACTATTTCACCCTTATTTTTTTCAATCATCCATTTATGTAATACATTTTTATATTATATATAATATTTATTTTTTTAATCTAGGTATTTATATATTCTTATTTAAGTTCATTAACATTATAAGTAGAATAATACTTTTATGAATTTGTAACAAAATCTAATGTTATTTTTTATGATTGTTATTTCAATATTATATGCGGTAAGTATGTATATATGTATGTACATGCATGTGTGTATATTTAAGTTTCGCTTCTGTCATATTCTCTATTGTTTATATAAATAAACAAGTTTTCGTTGTCACTAATGGATTATTTCTTAAATTATAATAAAATTAATTTAAAGTATAACTAAATCTTTTTAAAAAATTTGCCTTTATATTTTAATTTTTGTTGGATTACCTGCATAGAAATGTATATTATAAAGTTACTATGACCTGTTATTTTTCACCTATATAAGTAAATATTAAATTTTTGATTATTTTTTGATAAAATTAATTTTTTGTTTATTTATTAATTTATTTTATTATAGAACATCGGTAACTTATATTCTCAATTAGTATTTCTCACTTTTTTCTTAGCCTTGAAGATAATATTTGTTTTTACAAGAATTTTTTTACATAAATTAAAAAAAAAATGAAAAATATCATGATTTTAAAGAAGTAAAAAAAGAAGACAAAAGTTGATAATGTAAGGGTAAAATAGGTATTTAAAAAATCCAATTAGGATAAAGGAGGAAAATGTCTATTGTTCAAAGCTAAGGGGGAGTTTGATTTTTAAAGCATAGTTGGGGGCTGTAAATAATTTTGTGAGTTCACATACCAACATTTAAGAGGTTTCATCATTAATGGAGTAAATATTTATTGAGGAGAGAGAACATGATGAAATATATTAAGAGGGTAAAATAGTCAAAATACTACCCTTATAACTGCTTTCTTAATGGGCGCGTAAATGAAAAATGCGAAAAACATTTTGAGACGGAGGGAGTACATGAATTATTTAATACATCAAAAGATGTATTATCATATACCACCACCACCGTGGGATTACTTATTCATGAAAAGCTTATACATGAATAAAAAGTTTAAAATGACAAAACTCATCTTGTTTTGTTCCAAGAAATCTATAAAGGTCAAGCATTCAAGGGTATAATTATAAGAAATTATTCTTTAATTTTAAAATAAATAAATAGTCAAATGGTATTTTTTGTGTCAAATTTTAGTGCAACGAACGAAACACCCATCCATATATTACTAATTCCTACATTACTAATCTCTGCATTACTAACCCGCATTTAACTTGTCTTTGAACCAAACGACCCCTTAATATCAAGACTCGAGTATTAGAAAGATGAATAGTCGCAATTTAGAATTTAGCATTAGATTTTCAATTACCAAAAGCTTCAGTTATATCAAGCACAAGCCAAACTACTAGTACTACTTATTTCAATACTAACAGTAGCACTCATTTTTTGTCCGCCATGAAAGTTCCTCCTAAGAAACCTCATTTTTTCAAGCCCATTTTGCCAGGCTTCAAGCATGGATTCGTGAGTAATTTTTTGAATATGCCATCTTCCGTATATTTATTACTATTGAGTTTAACTTATAGTTATATACACCAATAGTATTTTAATTTTTTACACCATCGGTTCTTTTTTACCCTTTGGGTGACGTGATAGTTATGCCGCGCGCGTGTAAAAAGGTAACGGAGGGTGAAGATCACAGAAAAAAAAAGTCGAAAAATCAAAAACACAGCTCAAATATCATTTTTTTGTGAGTTTACTGCCTGAATCATCATCAACTAATTATCATACATTGACTAGTATCTGATGGTTTTTTTTGTTTTGTTAAAAATGATTACAAATGACACTCCACGCGGATAATTAAAGAAATTAATTGGAAAATTAAAAAAAATTTAAGAGATGATGGTCAAAAACACATCTGAAGTATAATTAGTCGAGATGTATTTTGATAAATAGTTGATGATAATAGTCAGGAAACACAAATAATTCAGGTGTATTTTGATAAACACCTAATAGTTTAGGTAGTAACTCAAGAAAAAATGACACTTGTGTGTGTTCTTGGATATTATCTTCAAAAAGAAACCATCAACTAGATGAATGTTCCTAAAACTGATCCATTTTAAGAAACAGAGTTTGATTAAGGATTTAAACCTAATTGGTTCAACCCTTAGTTTTTACTACTGAATTCATTGCATTTTTACAATTACGAGTTCAGAATATGATATTTGTGGATATTTTAGTAAAAATTTTCGTGTATATCCCATGTAAAAGATAACGGTTCAATTAAATTGTCAAATGTATGCTCCATCCGCCACTAGGTAGAAATAATTTAGGTTCTAAGTGTTAGGATATACTATTAACCATGCGGTTTGATTATAGTATTATGTTTTATTTCTTTTGGAACAATTGTTTATTTATTTATTCAATTCAATAAAGTCTTAATTTAAATAGATCATTTGTTCATATGTGTGTCCTTTACTTATATAGTAGACGATTTAGTGTATGGAGTTTTAGCTCATGCGCGGAAGATTAAATTGTCGGTTCTTATAAGTTATAAAGTTAATGTTCACAATCAAAGATGAAAGCTTGGGCAAAGTATCTTGATGATTGTAGCATAAGATTAAAATATAATCTATCTTGATTATGGGAATGGTTATGTTCCAACTTCTTATGCTAGTACATTTTTGTGTGTATTGGACGGACCAAGTAGAGATAAGTGTTTTTGTGCTGAATATATAAAACTACCTCTCTAGCTCATTAAATGTTCTTATACTCTTAATCTTGATATGATTGTTCAATGTGCTTCATTCATTATTTTGATTTATTAAAAGGTACGACTCAACTGCGAGTTAATGTATTCCTGGTAAATTGGATAATGGCAAAGTGCATTTGTGAAATAACAATTAGTTGATAGAATCCGGTCTCGACCTTGAGATTGATGATACCCCTTTATGGATGCTTATAAGTTTTCATGTGAAAACTCTGCAGGTGGATTTTGTATCCATCACATGAAATAAGTTAAGCGGAAGTATAAAGGATTAAATTAGTCGATGAATTAAATTGTCAGTAATTTAATTTATTTGATTGGTGTCTGTAATCTTAACATGGGGAGCTAAATAAGTTTTTTTTTAATGAATGATTTCGAATTAAACAGAGGAGTGCAATTACAGTTTTCTAGTGGAATAAATTGTAATTTATTGTGGTAGGATTAATTCATTCATATTCCGAATTAATACCACAATAGGAAGCCTCGTTATTAAATCTGTGGTCCCTGCTGTGCTTGAATATTCTAGAACAAGGAAAATAAAAGAAAAATAATATCCTTGGTGGGTTAGGAAAGGGCTACACGTTTTGGCTAGGGTTTACCCTAAAAACGTGTGTATATAAAGAAAGCCATTCAACCCTAAGTATTATTCATTCTTTAGCCGCAATACTTGCCACTCAAGTATTTCGTTCAAGAGAAGTTCAGGATACACAGTAGAAGATCGTAGACCTGGAGAGTACGGACGCTATTGAAGATTTGTGCAACAGCTTCAAGAGGTTAGTGTTACAATCTCGTTTTTATTATGTTTGTCTTGTTTACATGTGAGAATATGATCTTGGTTGCTTGCTTCCGCTGCGTATATGTGCCTATTTTCTATCATTAAGCAGAATATTAATAGTCATTACTCATTAGCTACTCTGATTATATGATGTATTGCAGAAAAATTCCTATAGGTTTTTGAATTATCTGAAGGGATATGATCAGTATGAACATGCAATACTGAGAAGGGCTGATAAAAAATGGTTGGTGAAAGTGAAAGGCGGTCGATTCGAAGAGGGTAATTGGAAAGATTTTGTAGAACAACATGATTTGCAATTGGGAGATATTTTAGTGTTTAAACATGAAAGAGACATGATATTTGAGGTTTCCATCTTTTATTCAACTCATTGTGACACAAAATATCTGCATGAAGAAGAGACTGCCAAGAAATTTGATTTGGAAGGTGAAGTTCTTTAGGGTTGACATATTTGATTTCTACTTTTATGATATCTTATTTCTTGACATGTTTGTATGCCTAAATAAATAATGCAACAGATAAACCAAATCCCAAGATCAAGTCATGCACAATTTCGGGTAAATTTCATAGCTCGTACTCGAACTAATGATTTATTGCACAAAAGGAAGGGGTTGTGACAAGATAAATCTAAATAACAAGGATAATGGTGAATAGAGTGAAGTTCTAACCAAATATCTGATACCAGAACAGAGCTAATAAGGTCATTTTTTGAGGTTTCCCGTTAAATTCGGAATCATTGAATGCTAGGGTGGTAGGTGTAAAGAAATGAATCTTGGGCTTAAGTCAACCTCAAAAGCTAGCTCATGAGGGGAGGATTGTCCAAGTCCATATAAGGAGGCCACCTATCTTATTAACCACCGATGTGGGACTTTTTCACTCTTCAACAGTTGGACATCTGGTAGTTTGTCGGTACCACTAGAACGAGTAGAGTATATAACAGAAGACCTCCTTTTTATTTTACCCAATATCAGTGGTAAATGGATCGAGTCAGTCGATCGGATCGTGGGTAGTTCTTAATGTTTTTTTATTTATTTTGGCAACGGTAAAATATTGCAGTCAGCTAAGTGGCTGGAACCCTCACCTGGATGTAGTGAATGACTTTTTATTTAAAAAGAAAACAAAGTGACTTTTCTATTATAAGATAAAGTAAAGCGACTTTCTTGCACAATTTCTATTAGTTGAGCGACCTTCTGAGTATCAACAATGACGCATCCAATTTCACATCTCTTACATGACTTTTTTGCATGTAATTAATAGAAAAACCAAATCCCAACACCGTGTCATCACGCAAGTCTGTTTCCGATGTCGAAGCTGCTAAGGGCTTGCATCTTAGTCACTCTCATTTTATTTGTACCATGAAATCCTATTACCTTTCAAAGGGTTTTCTGGTAAGTTATCAAACTAAATTCTACTTCCATTTGTAATACTCCAAAAAAAAAAAAAAAAAAAAAAAAAAAAAAAAAAAGGAAAAGTAGATGAACTCATTTCGTTATGAGAAAAAGAATTCAGAAGTGTGAAGCATACATGGTACTGTTTATGTGAAACTGGTTATAAACTTTCTCAGTGTGTTCCAAGGCCATTTGCTTGGCTAAACGGTCTCAACAACCGGAGATGTACGATAACGATAAGAGACGAGCAAAGGTCATGGCCATTTAGTCTCGTGTGGTGGGACTTTGGTAAGTTCCGGCTTGGTAGAGACCAGAAAATCATTTCTCACTTAAGTGGTTCTGCAAGACTTAAAGGTTAGTGTTCGACTTTTATACTAATCTCTAACACTATGTTTTTAATTATGAAAAAACGGAATGTATGTGTATGTGTCGTTTAGTGTAGTAACTGGTGCGATTTCTATGAGTATTTAAAATTCAACATAAATCTGTTTGCATGAATGATTTTTAATGCAAGCACAAAATCATCTTTTAGTTGCACCAAAATATTAGTCTTAATTCTTCAGAATCACTCAAAGGATTAATCTGCCTCTTTTCAAAATGAATATGCGATCTTGATGGTGAACTAACATATTGTTTCAAGCTTCTTATCGTAATCCAAGTGCAACACAATTGAGTCTAGCTACATTGTTCAGTTTTATACAAAATCGTGGTGGAAATATATTGGCCCTACATGAAGTTGATGTTTCTCCCTAGATGAATTATTTCAACAGGGAAAAATTCATTACGACTGCCATAAAACAGTTTATAAACCTGCAGCTATATTGTTAAGATAAAGGACAACACTTCTAAAAATTTGCCCTGACAAGTTCAACTTAAAGTTGATGGGAAGGACATGAAGATACCAAAGTATGCACATAGAAAAATCACTTCAACGACAGTCGATACATCACAAAAATGCCCAAAGTTGTTATGATTTTCGATGTAGATAGCTTTGCATCATTGCATTTTCAACATTGGTGAAAAAAAGCTTCTTGATTTGCTTCTCCATTGCAGAGAATGCTCTAATGGCCAGATTACTTGTGGCCATAGCAAAGCGGGAATGAGAAAAGAGCACAACCGTTGTGCTTTGTCCGTTAGTAACTTCCTCCGGCTAATAAATAATTGATTGTTCGGATTAAAAGATAAGATTTGGTTAGTGGCTTTAAGTTCTACCTGATTAGAAACATCTCAGCTCAAGTGACGTTTATGTCCAAATGAGTAATTATTTCATTAGTGGCTAGCTTTGGAGCGTGACATTTATGTCCAAAAGTTTATCTTCAGTATGTGTCTGAACTCCCAGATAATCTACATGATCAGTCTATCTTTGTTTTTTTTTTTTTCTCTTTTTTTGAAAGCGTCGTGGATGATTGCTTTACTTTGTTTACTCAGTTTGGTCAGCAGTTCTGTTAAGTTAATGTTTAGATAGCATGGTTTAAATGGTATTGTACCATCTTTATTTTTTTAAGAATCTGTATTATATCTTGAGTAGGTAATTTTCTACAATATCATGAGGTTGTCTACTCAGTAATGGCCATAATCGAAGGTGGAGACATGTAAAATTTATATTAAATTGCTTTAGTGTTGTTTCTACCATAAATCTTTCTATTTTGCTATCTAATGAATTTGACGCAGTCATTGAACAAGGATTTTATGGAGAGTCAACGGCCAATTTAAAGGTTTTCATCAGACAAATCTAACATGATTCACTTACGACTTATTGCCTCCATTGTTACTACATGTTTGTCCCAGTCATTTTTGAATTTTTTTTTTATGACAGGTTTGATATTATGCAGAGAGATATTTATGCTTCTATCCTTTATCACCATTACTATTAAGAGGCATGTAAGTACAGGAGCAGGCTGGATATGCGACTTATGCTATTGGATCTATGTGACTTATATCCACACCACATTTGGTGCGGCATTGTTTCCTGTATAAGAATGCATACATTTATAATAGTACCATTTGAATGATAGATTTGACGTGTGTTTAGCGGCGCATATTTTAAGTGCATTCATTTGTTCCAAGTGAGCTAAGATTTTAAACGGTACCAATTTGAAGGACTTAATGTTATTTTCTCTTATCCTATTTCAATTACAACTAATTATACCGTGATTACTTTTCTTAACTATTAACCGCGCATCGCGCGGGTACGTATACTAGTATGGAGAAAAATCTTATATTTGAGCGATTAGTTAAACCAGAAAATACAATGCAGATGATTCATGTCGGTGCTTAAGAAATAGGTTCACCTTTTGTTTTATATATTCAAGATGTTGCCAAAATTCCTAATCATTTGTTTTCAGTAACTTTGATATGTTTGAAAGAATCGAGTGGATACACATAGCGGAGAGCAACTATCTAGTTGTTGATAGAAGTGATCCACCCAACCACTCATTAGCTATGTTGCTCAGAATCATATTATACTAAAAGTGGGAAGCACCTAATGTTAAAGTTAGATTACGAAAATACCCATTAAAAAGTGACTGACCATTTTACCCTTAAATATGTCTTCTATTAATTGAATAATTTCCGCTGGATTGAATCGAGAAACCTGTTTCATCTGCAATAACTATTGTGGTACATTCTTGTGCAAATAATCTTTTCATATTTCAGCATCCGGTTAACTCAGTATAGCCTTTCATATTCCTTTTTCATCTTATAAAAAGACACAACTGTGGGGTCCAGCCCCATTTACAGGAAGTTGTTTATCTTCCTTTGGTATGAGATTTTCAATGGTGTGCAGATTTGGTTGATTGGCCAAAGATATATTCGACCGCAAGTGAAGACTTTTGCATAAAGTGATGTCATTGATGATATAAGGAGGAACAATTCATTCCTATAAATAGGCGACTTGTGGTTCATTCTACATACACAAAAATCTCGGACAATATATCCGAGTGAGAGCAAAGTGAGGTATACCATAGGCTGTGTAAGAAAATAGATACAGAAGAAAAATAGAGTGTGAGTGATATTGTAGTAAGGTGGGAAAAATCAAAAGAGTGTTTTTCTTTTGTGGGTGTAGTGGTCTTAGGAGTATTTATACTCGTTACTACACGATGTAAAATTCCTTGCTATAGTGATATCGAATTTTGCTCCTCTTGGCGTGGTTTTCCCTTTATTCAGAAGGGTTTCCACGTAAAATCTTGGTGTCATTATTGCTGCATTTTATTCTTGCTAATTTAACCATAAGTTAGTGTTCCGCGTTTATCACTAATACCGTGAATATTATTTTTGCGGGTCTATTTTATTCCCAACAAGTGGTATCAGAGCCAAGGTTCTGTCTGAGTATGCTCTGTGGTTGCAGCCATGATGCGAACTTCCACATCAGAAAAGAATTACTTTGGTCTTCGAATAAAATAGTATTTGTATTTGTGATAAACGATGGAAGCCAACACTAGTAGAATGATTACTTTGAGTGGCGTAAATTATGCCATTTGGAAGGGCAAAATGGAAGATTTGCTCTATGTCAAGAATTTTCATGAACCTGTCTTTGCAAATAGATAATAAATCAGATGAAGAGTGGAATTTGTTGCATCGGCAAGTTTGCGGCTTTATTAGACGGTTGGGTTGACGATAATGTGTTGAACCATATTTACGGGAGACACGTACGCGGACCTATGGGAGCATCTTGAAAGTTTGTATGCTCGGAAAACTGGTAACAACAAGATGTTTTTGATAAAGCAAATGCTGGGTTTAAAATATCACGATGGTTCCGCAATGACAAATCATCTGAATATTTTTCAGGGGATCATGAACCAGTTATCCGCTATGGGCATTAATTTTGATGAAGAAATTCAAGGCCTGTTTCTACTTGGTTCCCTACCAGATTCTTGGGAAATTATTAGAACTTCATTATCTAATTCTGCTCCGAATGGTGTGATCTCTATGGATCTTGCCAAGAGCGATCTTTTAAATGAAGAGATGAGAAGAAAATCTCAAGGTTCCTCCTCGTCGATGTCTTGGTGACTGACACTAGGGGGAGAGGCAAGAATCGTGGTTCTCAAAATAGAGAACATCATAGAAGCAAATCCAAAAGCAGACTTAAAGATATTGAGTGCTATCATTGCGGGAAAAAAGGGCACACAAAGAAGTTCTGCCGGATTTTGAAAAAGGAGAATAGAGATAAGGAGGAAAAGAAAGAAGATGGCATTCGTGTTGCATTGTCCCGTCACTCACAAAAGATCTTGTTACTATCCTTGATGCGGATGCGATAAATATTGCTTGTGATGAGTCAAGTCAAGGGTTGTGGACGATGTGGTGCCGCATCTCATGTGACATCACGGAAGGAATTTTTCTCATCCTATACTCCGGGTGACTTTGGAACTTTGAGCATGGGTAATGAGGCCGTATCTAGGGTGGGTGGTGTTGGAACGATTTGTTTGAAAACTAGTATTGGAACTAAACTAGTTTTAAACAATGTAAAGCATGCACCGATGTTCGTTTGCACTTGATCTCCGTTGGTGTTTTGGATGATGAGGGATATGTCGGTCATTGAATGGTGCTTGGAAAGTGGAAGCTTACTAAAGGTTCCATGATTGTGGCTCGTGGCGAAAAACGTCGTGGTCTATCTTGGACTACGGCCTCTCCTCGTGTTGATATGGTGAATGCGATTGAGAGCAATAGCTCTTCAACGTTTTGGCATAAGAGGCTTAGCCATATTAGTGAGAAAGGACTAAATGTTCTAGCCAAAAAGAAATTATTGTCAAATTTCGAAAGTGCTAAATTAGAAAAGTGTGAGCACCGCTGGTTGGTGGAAAACAAAATAGAGTTTCTTTCAAGTCTCATCCTCCTTGAAGAAAGACGAAGTTGCTTGAGTTGGTGCGTTGGTTTTGTGGTCCAATGAAGACAAGGACTTTGGGTGGTGCACTTTACTTCGCTACCTTTATTGATGATTGCTCAAGGAAACTTTGGGTCTACGTCTTAAAGACTAAAGACCAAGTGTTGGGTGTCTTTAAGCGATTTCGAGCCCTCGGTTGAAAGAGAAGCGGAAAGAAGGTCAAGTGTATTCGTCTGGACCGATAACGGTGGTGAATATTGTGGACCGTTTGACGAATACTGCAAGCAACGAGGGTATCAAACACCAGAAGACTCCTCCTAAGACTCCTCAGCTTAATGGTTTAGCAGAGAGGATGAACAGGACCTTGATGGAAAGAGTTAGATGTTTGCTTTCTGAAGCAAAGTTGCGAATTCCTTTTGGGGTGAGGCATTGTTGACCGCCGCACATGTTATTAATCTATCCCCTGCGGTTGCTTTGCAAAGTGATGTTCCAAACGAGTTTGGTATGGCAAGGATGTTTCCTATGACCACTTGAAAGTGTTTGGTTGCAAAGCTTTTGTACATGTGCCTAAAGATGAGAGGTCAAAATTAAGCCAAGACAAGGCGGCATCTTCATTGGTTATGGCCTTGATGAGTTTGGTTACAGGCTATATGATCCAATTGAGAAGAAGGTCGTGAGAAGTCGTGATGTTATCTTCGTAGAGGATCAAACCATTGAAGATATTAACAAAACGGAGAAGATAAAATCTTCAAGTTCTGAAGGTTTAGTTAATCTTGATCAAGTCCCTCATACAAATGTTGATGAAGTTGGTGGGGTCGGATGACGATGGTGATGCCCGGAATCATGTTCCGGATCGGATGTTGATGATGAAAATGATGTTATGTATTGATGAGGTAGATGCTCTACTCGCTTAAGTCGTGGATGACTCGGATATTCCACTTAAGGTCTACTAGACAAAGATGTTCCTTCTTCCGTTATTCACCTAATGAGTATGTATTACTCAACGGGGGAGAACCTGAATGTTATGAGGAGGCCATGGAAGATGAGCACAAGGATCAATGGATCGAAGCCATGCAAGATGAGATGAAATCTCTGCATGAGAACCATACTTATGAGTTGGTGAAATTGCCTAAAGGCATGAGAGCTTTGAAGAACAAATGGGTGTTCAAAGTTAAAGCCGAAGAACACAGCTTGGTTGTTAAGGGATTTGGTCAAAGGAAAGGTATTGACTTTGACGAAATATTTTCTCCTGTCATGAAAATGTCCTCCATTCGGACAGTTCTTGATTTGACTGCTAGTCTTGATTTGGAGATTGAGCGGATATGGATGTGAAGCATCGCTTTTCTTCATGGTGATTTAGAAGAGGAGATTTATATGGAACAACTTTGAGGGCTTCAAGGAAAAAGGTAAAGAAAATTTTGTATGCAAACTTAAGAAGAGTCTATATGGATTGAAGCAAGCTCCCGGATTGTGCTGGTACAAGAAGTTTGAGTACGGTCATATGGGGAGCAAGGCTACGAAGACTTCTTCGATCACCGTGTTTGTACAAAGATTTTCTCATGATGACTTTATCATCCTACTCGCTATATGTGGATGATATGTTGATTGTAGGCAAGAATGCTTCCGGGATTGACGAGTTGAAGAAACGACAGTAAGTCTTTTGCAATGAAAGACTTGGG
The DNA here is from genome assembly GCF_029784015.1 of Lycium ferocissimum. NCBI lineage: Eukaryota > Viridiplantae > Streptophyta > Magnoliopsida > Solanales > Solanaceae > Lycium > Lycium ferocissimum. The sequence continues at coordinate 64,908,675 of NC_081342.1, forward strand.
TCATGCAAGCGAGATTTTGGGCATGAGAATTACTCGTTCGAGAGATGAAAAGAAGCTTTATTTGTGCAAAAAAAGTACATAGAACGTGTACCGGAGCGCTTACGGTATGAAGAGTGCTAAGTGGGTTAGCACACTCTCTCCCGGTCATCCGAGACCGAGCAAAGAAATGTGTCCTACAACAACGGAGGAAAAGAGAGAATGGCCAAGATTCCTTATTCCTCCGCCGTCGGAAGTTTGATGTATGCAATGGTATGCACTCGACCGGATATTGCTCATGCGGTCGGTATTGTTAGCGATTTCTCGAAAATCCGGGGAAAGAGCATTGGGAAGTCATGAAGTGGATACTCGGTATCTAAGAGGAAGCTCGGATGAATGCTTGTGTTTTGGAGGATCAAATCCATTTTGAAGAGACTCTCCGATATGGCAGACCTTGATAAATAAAATCCACTACCGGATATCCGTTTACTTTTTTCGGGGGGGGCTATATCATGGCGATCGAAGTTGCGAAGGTGTCGCACCGTTCACAAATCGGCGGAGTATATTGCGGCTACTGAAGCTGGCAAAGAGATGATATGGCTCAAGAGATTCCTTCAAGAACTTGGATTGCAGCAAATGGAGTATGTTGTCTATTGTGACAGTCAGAGTGCAATAGACTTGAGCAAGAACTCCATGTACCATGCGAGAACAAAGCACATCGACGTCAGATATCATTGGATTCGTGATCAGGTAGAGAACGAATTGTTCCAGGTCAAGAAGATTCACACGAGTGAAAATCCTGCAGATATGTTTACCAAGGTGATTCCCAGAGACAAGTTCGAATTGTGCAAAGAACTTGTCGGCATTAACTCTATCTGAGAAGACGGAGATGCCTCCTTCATGTGAATGGATCTGGAGGGGGAGATTTGTGGGGTCCAGCCCCATTTACAGGAAGTTGTTTATCTTCCTTTGGTATGAGATTTTCAATGGTGTGCAGATTTGGTTGATTGGCCAAAGATATATTCGGATCGCAAGCGAAGACTTTTGCATAAAGTGATGTCATTGATGATATAAGGAGGAACAATTCATTCCTATAAATAGGCAGCTTGTGGTTCATTCTACATACACCAAAAATCTCAGACAATATATCTGAGTGAGAGCAAAGTGAGGTATACCATAGACTGTGTAAGAAAATAGTCTCACAAGAAAAATAGAGCGTGAGTGATATTGTAGTAAGGTGGGAAAATCAAAAGAGTGTTTTTTCTTTTTGTGGGTGTAGTGGTCTTAGGAGTATTTATACTCGTTACTACAAGGTAAAAATTGTACTATAGTGATATCCCTCCCTTCTTGGCCGTGATTTTTCCCTTATTCAGAAGGGTTTCCACGTAAAATCTTGGTGTCATTATTGCTGCATTTTTTATTCTTGCTGATTTAACCATAACTTAGTGTTCCGCGTTTATCACTAATACCGTGAATATTATTTTTGCGGGTCTATTTTATTCCCAACAACAACACAATGCTATATACCATGTTATTAGTTGGTTCTTCTTTTCGTCTCCATGAAAATCTACTACACTACTTCCTTTCGTTTGACGTGGTTTGCTCAGCAGAAGGTAATATTACTGTTTTCCATTTGTACAAGTTCAATTTCAGGTTACTGCTTGCTATTTAAAAGGGGGTTTGTATTTAAGGGATAACATGTAAATACAAAATAATAACATTCTTTCTATTTCGATTTATGTGCAATATTTTATTTTTTTGTCAGTTTAAAAAAAATGTTATATTTCTGCATTTAAATTAATTTGATCTCGGTCAAATGGTATCATATAAATTGAGATGGGAAGAAATACTTATAAGTTCAACTATAGTTATTCAGTCATATGCAATATATCTGGCAAGTCTCGCATTCTTGTACCAAATCTAAAACTGAAGTTGCTCACTTCTCAGAACAAACAACTCAAAGTGTACATTGTCTCTCATACTACATAGCAAAATAGTATACTTGCTTACAACTATATATTGGATTTGGATCTACTCTCTAACTGTATAACTGTTCAACTTGACAGGTTCAGTTGATATGCAATAATTTTACATTCAAGAATGGGATAAGACATCATTACCCCCCTCACCTAGTAGCGTTTTTGCTACGACACACCTTACCTAATGTTTGGTCCTATCACCCCCTTAAACTATTTAAAATCGTAATATTTTACCCCTTAAACGCTGATGCCCACTCTCATATGGGAGAGTGACATACACTCT
>NC_081342.1:64911012-65122402 GCF_029784015.1 Lycium ferocissimum
CATCATTAGAGAAAATTAGGATAGAGGAGTATTAGTTTGTTTAGTCTTCCCTCCGAAAAATCTTGTAGAACATACGACTAACAAGTGATTCTGCTCATGTTCCATGGACCACAAGTTTTGTGGTTGTGATGTAACTCATTTTCTCTCCATTTATGCCAAAGTTGGACAATACAAAAATTGTATAATTTATGGAAATTGACATAACACAAGATAGTACAAATTAGTTAGTGCTAGTTGGGGTATATAGCATATGGTATGCTTCGTATAAAGAAAAACTCTAAATAAGAATAAGAATGTTTTAATTTTGCATATGAATTTTGTTCGGCTTTCAAGGGTTAGATCGGTTCTTTTTAATTGAATTTGTATTTATTTGACGTACATTTAAAAAAAAAAAAAAAAAAAAAAGAGTAAGAGATTATTACCGATGAGATGTGAGTTTTGGAATGAATCGGGTTGGATTTTTTTACTTAAATTTGTATATATTAAACTAAAATAAATAAAATAGTAAAAGTTAAAAATAAATAAAACAGTAAAATCTTATCACCCACCGGAAGTTGGATTTTCCAGAGATATGTGACTTTTGTGTTAGTAAGGACAAAGTTTTATGACTTTTGTGTTAGAAAACATAGTTAAGTGACTTTGGTGGAAAAAATCAAAGTTGTGTGACCATATGTGAAATTTATCCCCTAAATATGCATAATATTTCTTTTAAGGATACTGAATTTATTTACCCTTCAAGGTATTCATTCAATTTTGGTTTCTAATTTTTGTTTTCAACATTAAAAGCCCCAACTACCAAATTTACTAGAAGAATCAGAGAAAACTTTTGAAGTGTGGGTTACGCAAGTCTTTAACAATATTGACCCAAGTCAAGTGAAATGAGGTGTTGATACGGCTATAAATATGTATGGATTGTGATAATTGATTTTGTACGAAACATTCTGTTATTTGCTCAAAACAAACAAAAGAAAATGGCAAGTCTCTTTTTCTTTTATTCACTTCTCTGTTTTTTCTTTCTAAGTCAAAGCTTTTCTTCATCATCTGTGCATCATCTTTGCTCTTCCAGTGAAGCTTCTGCTTTGCTTCAATTTAAGAAACCCTTTGAAATCTCCGATGACTACTCTAATGAGTGTGATACTTCTTCTTTTCCCCCTTTGAAATCTAATGAGTGTGATACTTAAAAAATGCAACAATTAAATAAAAAAAGTAAAATAATTAAAATAGCTGCAAATAACATTCCGATTGGATATTTCTAGGCTTTTTTTTCTTTACTTAGTAAGTATTGAAGTTGTGTTGAGTTCCTTGAATCGCTTGTGCCTGCAAACGTGGGTTTTTTTTATTTATTCTTTTGACTATATGGGGTGCAACCCAATTTGCAGTATTTTACTTTTTTTATTTAATTGTTGCATTTTTTAATTTTATTTATTTTGTATTTTTAAATTAAGGAGTTTTTGATGGTATCAATCATTGTCATCCTTCCTAATTCCATTAAGCCTCTCCTAAATTAATTGATAGATTTAAGCTTCTAAATATTCAGATTCACCTCCATGTCTAATTCCATTGGCAACCTATGGGTAAATCTATGTGTTTAGATTTAGGATCTAATCATTTAATAACACATATAAGTTGCTATCAAAATCATAATTACATAACAACTTTTAGAACTTTCAGAAAATTAAAAAAGAGAAAAACAGAAATAGAACAGTTCAATTCAACAAGCTAAAGCACGCTAAAGCATAATATTGAATCTTTCCAAGCTAATAGGTTCAAGTTGGTTCTTTCAATCTTCAATTTTAAGTCTGCTGTCTCAGCCTTCTCTTCTAATTCCCTTATCATTTTCTTGGGAAAAGCACCTTCAAGAAATTCCACAACCCATTTTCTTACGAGCTTTAAACATGAGGCTCCACATGAAAGTTCCAACAACAAGTCCACAACTGTACCCTATGACCATTTTCCCATGTAAATCCACTAGCTCAAATATGAATCTTCTTCTTCATCCAACTCCAATGGCGAGGAACATGTGATGGATCACTCATTCCACATTGCTTTGATAAAGGAGGACCATATAAACCAAGGTTTCCACCAAATGAATCATTTTCGAATGTGTTGAATTGAAGACCTCGAGGAATGTGTCCAACAAGAATATTTTGAGAGAGGTTTAACTTTGCCAAAAATGTTAGCCTTGTCAATCCCTGCGGAATCTTCCCAATGAGCCGATTCCAAGAGAGATCTAATGCTTCTAAGTTGTGAGATAAATGTAGTTCATCTAGCTTTTGAAGCATGCTGGCATTGCTAGGCAGTGGACCAGATAGGGAATTACTCAACAAGTCTAAGTTTTCAAGACCTGTCAAGCTTAAAATGGAAGAGGGAAACGAACCAATGAACCTATTAGTGGAAAGATTCAATACAACTAGCTCTTGGAGGTTAGAGAAAACATCAGGAATTTCGCCTCCAAGTGAATTAGATGAAAGTTCTAAAAGTGTGAGCTGCTTCACTTCAGAGATTGTGGAAGGAATCTGGCCAGTGAAATGATTAGCACCTAAATCTAACTCCCTAATTTGGGTTAGGTTGCCAATGGAATTAGGAATCCGGCCAGTGAAATGATTAGCACTTAAATCTAACTCCTTAATTTGGGTTAATCTATCAAATGGAATTAGGAATCCGGATAGGATGAAATGATTGATACCTAAATCTAACTCCTTAATTTAAATTAGGAATACAAAATAAATAATTTTAACTAAAATCTAACTCCCTAATTTGGGTAAAAAAATAAAATGGAACCAGAAGAGAGAGTCACACCCAGAGAGTCAAAAGAATTCAAAAAACTCAAGTTTGCCAATTTTTCGAAACAGGCGCTCAACACAACTTCAATATTACTAAGTTTCGAAATATCCATACTCCAACAAGAGTGTTATTTGAAGATGATGGATCTTTGGTAAAACTCCTTTATTTAAGATCATTTTTTCAAGTATCACAAAATGATTAGATTTCCAAGTTTGGGGAAAGAAGAAGTATCACACTCATTAGAGTAGTCATCGGAGATTTCAAAGGGTTTCTTAAATTGAAGCAAAGCAGAAGCTTCACTGGAAGAGCAAAGATGATGCACAGATGATGAAGAAAAGCTTTGACTTAGAAAGAAATAATAGAGAAGTGAATAAAAGAAAAAGAGACTTGCCATTTTCTTTTGTTTGTTTTGAGCAAATAACAGAATGTTTCGTACAAAATCAATTATCACAATCCATACATATTTATAGCTGTATCAACACCTCATTTCACTTGACTTGGGTCAATATTGTTAAAGACTTGCGTAACCCACACTTCAAAAGTTTTCTACAGATTCTTCTAGTAAATTTGGTAGTTGGGGCTTTTAATGTTGAAAACAAAAATTAGAAACCAAAATTGAATGAATACCTTGAAGGGTAAATAAATTCAGTATCCTTAAAAGAAATATTATGCATATTTAGGGGATAAATTTCACATATGGTCACACAACTTTGATTTTTTCCACCAAAGTCACTTAACTATGTTTTCTAACACAAAAGTCATAAAACTTTGTCCTTACTAACACAAAAGTCACATATGCTGGAAAATCCAACTTCCGGTGGGTCATAAGATTTTACTATTTTATTTATTTTTAACTTTTACTATTTTATTTATTTTTAGTTTAATATATACAAATTTAATTTAAAAAATCCAACCCGATTCATTCCAAAACTCATATCTCACCGGTAATAATCTCTTACTCTTTTTTTTTTTTTTTTTTTTTAAAATGTACGTCAAATAAATACAAATTCAATTAAAAAGAACCGATCTAACCCGAGCCGAACAAAATTCATATGCAAAATTAAAACATTCTTATTCTTATTTAGAGTTTTTCTTTATACGAAGCATACCATATGCTATATACCCCAACTAGCACTAACTAATTTGTACTATCTTGTGTTATGTCAATTTCCATAAATTATACAATTTTTGTATTGTCCAACTTTGGCATAAATGGAGAGAAAATGAGCTACATCACAACCACAAAACTTGTGGTCCATGGAACATGAGCAGTCACTTGTTAGTCGTATGTTCTACAAGATTTTTCAGAGGGAAGACTAAACAAACTAATACTCCCTCTATCCTAATTTTCTCTAATGATGTGTTCGTTTCGACTTTTGAGGTCATCGACTAAACACCTAACACGGGTTCTGCTGAAAATTTCTCTGCATTGTGTGTTAGCAAGACGGCGTGACTAGGTCTCATTACATATAACACACACTACTGAGATATTTTTCTACAGAACTTCTAACAAATTTTCTGCAGAGATAGTTTGGCATATTATTTAGTTTTCAGCAGACTTCTCAAAGGATAGAAACAAAGAAATTACATCAAATTTCCAAACACTAATCATTCAAAGATTCCAAAACTGCAACATACAAGATTATGCTAATTGTATGGGATTCTATTACTAGAACAAATACAGAAATATTGCTTCCTTTAAGCTGCCTATCTATTAGATTTTGACAATTAGTAGGTAGTAGCGAAAATTATACTTTCATGGATCAGGGGAGAAGACTTAACAAACTAATACTCCTGTCCTAATTTTCTTTAATGATGTGTTTAGCAGAAAATTTCTCTGCAATGTGTGCTAGCAAGATAGTGCAACTTGGTCTCGTTACGCATAACACACACTGCTGAGATATTTTCTACAGAGATAGTTTGGCATATTATTTAGTTTTCCACAAGACTTCACAAAGGATAGAGACGAAGAAATTACATTAAATTTCCAAACACTGATCGTTCACGGATTCCTTTTTTTTTTTTTTAAAGATTATTTTTATTACATAGGGGGAAGGGGATTGTTCACGGATTCCAAAACTGCAACCTACAAAATTATGCTAATTGTGTGGGGTTCTATTTAAAACAAATACAAAAATGCTTCCTTTAAGATGCCTATCAATTAGATTTTGACAATTCGGACAAGACAAGTCTAACTTACGTAGAACAAGGGGTTAAAAACTTATCGGGGCCCAATCATACTTTCATGCATCAGTTCTTTACAGCTAACAACTCTGCTATTCTTGGCCCATCAACATAGTTTTCCACAAGACTTATCATAGAGAGATATTATTGCTTGACTAAGTCAAGTGAGAAAAAGAAATGAACAATAAAGACATATGACGTAACTTCATTTCCTTCTACTTGGAGTATGTAAGAAGACTCGGTTTTTTCTTATTTATAAAAAGGCAATGGTAATATATCTTCATCTATTCAAGGATCTAATAATGGTCAGGTTGATAATTCCCTTCCCCTTCTCCTCATGGGACCCTGAGGTGTACATTAAAGAGAGAAAAGAAAAAGGTGAAGACATGTTGAGAAATTTTCTCATATCACCAAAGCACTGACTTAAAAAATGCAACATGCCTAACGCACACTTCAGAAATTTTCTCATATCACCAAAGCACTGACTTAAAAAATGCAACATGCCTAACGCACACTTCAGAAATTTTCTCATATCACCAAAGCACTAACTTAAAAAAGGCAACATGCCTAACGCACACTTCAGAAATTTTCCACGGATTCTACCAAATGCACCTATTCCACTTGCCTTTAACAATTCATCACCAAATCAAAAAAAAAAACAAAATGAAAAATAACTTAAAAAAAAAAAATTTAAAAATAAAAAAAAAAAAAAAAAAAAAAAAAAAAAACAACAACAACAGAGATGAAAATTAACTAAAAATCCAAAATTTAAAGTAAAAACAAAACAGAAAAAGCAAAGAGTATAGTTGACTAACCAGATGAATACGTTGTTTGGATGGAGCCTTTTCAGATTTAAGAAAAGCAACTATTATACCAACTCCAAATGCTATTCCAATTACAACCCCTATAATAAATGACATTTTATTCCACTTATTCTTCAATATTTTTCAAAATGATCTGACAAAAAAGGTGAGATTTTTAATCTGTTTTTGGAGTATTCTTCTTGTGGGGTTTTCCTAAAAGATGAATTCTTGAAAAAAAAAATTGTATTTTGAGACTCAATAAAGTTGAAAAATGAAGTAAAGGTGGGATTTTTAATCTGTTTTTAGAGTTCTCTTCTGGTGGGGTTTTCCTAAAAGGTGAATTCTTGGAAAAAAAAATTGGATGTTGAGATTCAGTGACACTGAAATTTGTTGGAAAATGTACGGAAAGGTGAGCCTTTAAATTTCTTTTGGGGTTTCTTCTTTTTTTTATTTTTTATTTTATTTATTCAAATGGTGAATTGTCGAAAAGGGGAAAAAATATAGGTAGATATTTGTGAGTTTTTAGTTAAAATTGTTCTTTATCTATAGGAGTAGGTGTATTTTGATCTCTAAATGTAATCTTGAGCATCCTTTAAATTTTGTTAAAGTGGAGCATTTTTGGTCCAATTAATAGAATATTCGTAAAAACAAATGGTGCCTACCAAATAGCACGGTAAAAATCGATTGGAAAAAACTGACTGACTCGAGAGTTTTGATCCCGATTTTTTTAAAAATAAACCCAATTGAGCTCGATCGTTTTTCTATTCGCCAAAAACTGACTGAACTCGGTCAGTTATTTTAACAGTTTGATCGCAGTTTTGACCAAAAACTAACCAAGCTCAGCCGGTTTCTTGATTTCTTTTTAAAAAAAAAAAAAAAAAAAAAAAAACTGACCGAGCCATATCAGTTACAGTAAAAATATTTTTAAGGAATATTTAAACGATCAAGCTCGGATGGATTTTATACATCAGCTATCCATTGTTCCTTACTTTTACCTACCTAAACTATCACTCCCTTTTGTATTAAAACACACTTCAATGCAGAATTGGTCAACTAGCATATTTGGCTTCTTTCTTGAAGTGGTGACCACTCTAAAGTTTTTCCAATTTTCTTTATGTTAAATTGAGGGATCAGGAAAAGGAACCAAACAGCGGGACAGTAAAAATTGTATCCACACTTTTAATCTCTTACGAGCATCAAGGGCGAAGCTTGGGGACGCAAGAGAGTTCATCCGCATGTTAATTTTATAGTGTTCTGCATGACTTCTTCAAAGGATAGAGAAGACTAACACCAAATAATAATTGTCTTATGCAACTTCGAATAAGTGTTGTTATAGGACTTTAAAAAGAACTCAAATTCGCTCTTTAAGTCTTTGATTACCATATCGTATGAAAAGAAAAAAAAACGTGAAAAATTGTATTCCTTCTATTTGAATTTATTTGTCTTACTTTATTTTTAGTCCGTTTAAAAAATAATGTCTCTTTCGTTTTTTGACAATTTTTTAATTCAATTTTTCTTCATGGCATGTTTAAGACCACAAAATTAAAGGTCATTTTGATACATTCCACATATCTTTAATTTAAGTTCAGAAGATTCAAAAATCTTCTTTACTTTCTTAAACTCCATATCAAATCAAAATCAGACAAACAAATTGAAACGGAGGGAGTGTCTCATAGAAGGATCATAATTTGCACATACCACAAAAAATCTATTAGAGGACTGTTTTGATCGAAATTTACACTTTTGATAACTCAAAAAAAAAAAAAAAATTTAGAGGACTGGGATAGTAACGTTATTTCTTCGTAAATGAATCAAAACAGGCACAAAAAAAGAAACAACTTTTTACTAAAGATTTTGGTCTTCTGCTCTTTTTCTTATGCAAATCTAGCAGTGATCTAACATTTTTCTCATTCATTGATGCTCAAAATCATGGAAGAAACAAGTTGCCATCACAAACTCTAAAAAAAAAAAAAAAAGAAGTTCCTGTTGCACTTCAACAATTCATATTTAATAGTACTTCAATAAGAGGTGTTGACCTAGTCTTCAGAAAACTAACCTTTAAGTCAATTTTGCTATATACATAAGAGGGAAATTATGTCATACATGAACTGCAAAACTAACATTAAATGCTATTAATTAAGTATCATATGAACTATGTTAGGGTTTTGGATTATTAACTTATGATTGTTGTAGTCATATGGGTGATGAAGAATGATGTTACTTTCATCAAATTGAGATTGTAGAATCACCTAGAAGTAATAGAATAGGAATTGGGTGAAGAAACATCATTAATGGAGATTGTGAAGCTTTATGCCCACCAAGTGTTTGATAAAATGCTTAGATGACCAAAGCATAGATATTATTGCTAATATAGAATCCCTTTGACTTGTATTGATACAGATTAAAGTTGGAAGGGTTGACGAATGTTGTATTACACTCAAAGGCTGGAATTAAGGTATGTGAGGCTAACTATCTATGTTAGGGAATATTCATGTTTCTCCCTACGCCTCATTCTTCATACTTGCCAGTAATTTGACTCAGAATACAGTTTAGCCCTAGTTTCATGATATGTTGTAGAACTGTTATTTTCTAGGGTTGCGGTTACAGAATTCGTTCATGGTTGTCAATTTGAATATCATGAACTCAACACGAAATCTTTATAGACTTATGCATTGTTACCACATGAGTCTTAGTCTAGAAATTCAGATGCTCGAAACGATCAATGTTCGATTCGATCCGAGATGTCTATTTCAGTTCAGTATTTTTCATTGTTGTTATGGTCTCAGTCTTTATTAATTAACCATAATTGAACATATGTGATTTTGCCCAAGGGCACAATCTTATGTATACGTATACATGGCCGAGGCTATTGACTGACGCACTACTAGGCCGAGGCCATAACGTGCATTTATTATTGGGCCGAGGCCCCACATATACAAACACGGATAATACAGATGATTCAGATACAGAGCAGGGAGTATTCATATCTCTACTTCCTTGCTATTATAGTTACATTTATCGATTTCGGTTTCGGTTCCGGATTTTATTGTTTCGGTTGCTTTACATACCAACATAATTCAAATGTGTTGATGTCCCTTTTTATTGCTTGGGGGCACTGCATCTCGCGATGCGCAACGACATACAGGTTGACGATCAGCTACTTAGGAGTGTTCGTATCAGCTACTGTGGTGAGCCCCAGTTTCCTTCGGGGCGATATCAGTCATGCAGTTCTTACAGCTTTCTAGACAGTTACCTTTTTGTATTCATTAGAGGCTTCATAGACACAGTTCAGACAGTCAGAAGCGGTGATTCTGCTAGAAGGTTTTGGTTCGAAACTCCTCCAAAGGTTGATCCAGATGCTTCATACAAATTTGGTATCATAGCTGAGTAGTTTATATTTCATGACCATTTTTCTAAATTATACTTTACCACATGATGATGATTGTGCACGTCTGAATTCTTATCATATAGAGAAGTGAAAGTGTACCCCAAATTATCGGGTATTTTGCCATTATTGGTAGTTCAATGTATCATTTTGTTATCATGGTGGGGGGATTTTTATTTAGTGTTCGGATGTCATTCCTTCCAGGCGATCTTGGACAAACATATAATTCTCTTTCGACGCTTCAGCATTCCATGAGTAGTGGAGCCAAGAGTGTCTTATTTGTGGAAGATCTCTCTTACGCAGACAGACATAAGTACCATGATGTTGGAGTCCGTTGGGATTCATGGGGCCGTTGTGCAGTTATCTAAAAAATTTGCAAACGTGGGTTTTTTATTTATTCTTTTGACTATATGGGGTGCAGTTATCTGATTTGCAGCTATTTTAATTATTTTACTTTTTTTATTTAATTGTTGCATTTTTTAATTTTATTTATTTTGTATTTTTAAATTCTGATTTTTGTGGTGATGACACTTGTCATCCTATCCTTCTTTTGCCTCTCCTATTCTATATTGATAGATTTGCTTCTAAATATTCGAGATTCACCTCCATGTCTAAATCAGATGTATGGGTAAATCTATGTGTTTAGGTGGATCATTCTGCTATAATAACACATATAAGTTGCTATCAAAACATAATTACATAACAACAAACAGAAAATTAAAAAGAGAAAAACAGAAATAGAACAGTTCAATTAGACAACAAGCTAAAGCACGGACTAAAGCATAATACTGACCCAGGCTAAAGGCAAGTTGGCTCTTTCAATCTTCAATTAAGTCCGCTGTCTCAGCCTTCTCTTCTGTGCCCTTATCATTTTCTTGGGAAAAGCACCTTCAAGAAATTTCACAACCCATTTTGGCTTACGAGTTTTAAACATGAGGCTCCACATGAAAGTTCCAACAACAAGTCCACAACTATATTCTATGACCACTGATTCCCATGTAAATCCACTAGCAAAATATGAATCTTCCTCTTCATCCAACTCCAATGGCTGAGGAACATGTGATGGATCACTCATTCCACATTTCTTTGATAAAGGAGGACCACATAAACCAAGGTTTCCACGAAATGAATCATTTTCTAATGTGTTGAATTGTAGACCTCGAGGAATGTGTCCAACAAGAAGATTTTGAGAGAGGTTTAACTTTGCCAAAAATGTTAGCCTTGTCAATCCCTGCGGAATCTTCCCAATGAGCCGATTCCAAGAGAGATCTAATGCTTCAAGCGTATTCAATTGCCCCAGTTACATTGGAATATCAAAAGCTACACTAAAGGTGTGATTCCTCCACAGGCAAGTTTGCTTTCAAATGTGGAGGTCTTCTTTCTTTTGCACATAACATATCAGATGAAAGTCCTGTTGAAACTCTTAAAAGAATGGTGGCCATAAAGGAATTGGTGAAGACTCGTGTACATGTTGAGGTCGCGGCACCCTCCAAGGAACCAAAGGAAGATCACACCTAAGCCAGTTGCTCCTACAACTGACCAAATTTTAGCAATTAAGGTACAATACAACATTTATCAGTCACTGTTCTTTCTTAGTCATTCTTTTTTCTTCCTCTTGGAATCCCTTTTAACGATTAAGATGGTGGAACAGATTGTTTGGACATGTCTATATGGCGAGGACATTTGGTGGTGTGAAGTATGGATAGGACGACCAACTTGTTAACTGTCTATGTACATGTCAGTCTAAACATGGATTATTTCATTGCCAGAATCAACATTAGGTAAATTGCAAGTACACTAGAAAACGTTCCAACTCCAGTAGTTACTTCAAATAGAGATATGTATCTATTTTCTGAGATGATATACCATCGGAAATTGGCAATGATATGTCTTCCCAGCATTTTTTGGTATGTGCACAAGCAGAACATATTCTGCAGAATGTTGTAACACATTAGTGATCGGAACAGAGTACAACGGTAGAGTTAGATCTTTGGAAAACTGACCTCTAAAAATTCTAACGGAAGGCTTCGACGGCAAAATGTTTAAGCAAGATATTTTCATTTCATTTTAAATATATATGGTACTTTGTTTGATTGATAGTTTTTAAATTATAGAGCTACAGAGTAATGAGTTGATGAAAGAATTGTAATGATAACTACAAACTGCTATATGGGTGGTTTTAAGATGAAATATCTGTAGTCTATTTGTTGTGCTTGGAAGATCTAATATTGATTCTTATTCTGTTTTGTAAAAAACTGGTAGTTATGGGTAAAACTTCCATACGACGTATGGAACTTCTTTACAAAGAACATTACTAAGTTAAATTATTAGTAAACTTACTTATTAGTGGCTAAGTGAACACAATCAGTTTAAATTTCTTTACATAGAACATTACTAACTTTTTTATGAATCCAAGCTTTTGATTCCACCTATTGTCTATGGCTTTGGTAAGGATCTTTTCTGACATAAGTTTTAAGCCTTGATCTAATATTATTTTCAACTATTTCTCATATATGTGATTCTTACTATTTGATCCAGGAAAGACTTTAGACATAGTAAGAGCTGCAGAGGAGGAAGAAATTGAAAATATTGGTCATCATCTTGGTCTAAATCATAAATAATTGTAAGCCAGAAGAGAAAACTAAGGTCCATGTGATATAAATTTAGCGGTATTGCATATCGTCTATTTCTTATCAATATCTTCCATTGCCTTTAAATTGATAAGAACAGATCTTAAATGTTAATCATAAGTACCCTTAACTTATTTGACTCAAAATAGGAGTCTTCTACATGTTTATCTGCAAGCAACGCTTGCATAATGGCGTGAAGTCATGAACCAACAGAAAATAAAGAACATGATTTTCTGTTTATTAAACGTGTTGGCTGCATATATAATTTATTGATAGTTTTTTTTTTTTTTTTTTTTTTTTTTTTTTTGTACTAATCAATTTGCTCGTGAGAATGATCTAATTTTCTATTCACTTACTTACCTCAGGTTTCTTATTCATATTAAAGAGCTCTACAACAAGATGTGGTGTTTTTTAATGTCTCTTTCTGATTAATGTTTGTGGCACGTTAATATGCATTTCTGTTTTTCAGTTTTGATTACTTCTTTTTATGTTCGGATCTATTACTTAGCTTATGAAAAATATTACTATATCTTTATGAATTGACAAAAAATGTGTAAAAATGAAAAGCTCAGCAAAACAAGTAAAATGCTCACAGCCCATGCCATCTATAATGAAATTGTGAAGTCTCATAATCTATTCTTTAGTTAGATGCTGATTATAAACATGTTGTAGCTGCATCCTAGATTTGTTGTTCTTTAAGCCGTGCAGATCGTGCTTACATCGTGGATGACCTCAGATTTGGGCTGCATAGAGCCCCATGTTGTTAGTAAGTTTTTCAGAGTTTCTGCTTGAGATTCTGTTGCTTTCCTTCCGTTTCTTCCAATGACATTTGCGAGTAAAGAAAACTATGTGGTAGAGAATCAAAGTTGTTATTGCTAAAACTTTGAGAAGATACACCATAATAAAGGTAAAAATTAATAAAGCTAAAAATGACATTTGTGCATCTATGTTCCAAGGCTGGTGAGGGAGCATAAACCATTAAATTCTGTAAAATGATTTATATTCCAAGATTAGATGGTAGTTTAATATAATATCCATTTAAGGGTAACTAGAAATAAAGAAAACTTGGAGCTAAACGAATAAGTTTATGGTATATCTCCAGGAGAGGTTCGATTTTAGGTTCAATGTTAGATCAAATAGATGCTTCTCTACTGATCTACTGCTACTCTATATTTCAAATGAGTATAAACCTGATGACGCTTTATTGAGCCTTAGTTTCTACAAGTCATAATATGGTTTCAGGCAAAACAACTTCAGAAACTGCTATACAAGTCAATGTAGCTTTTTCCATTTTTATTTCATTACTTTAAATATGCAGGGAAATCACATGCAGTTCCCAAAAGAGTGGATTACCTTTGAACCAGGGTAATCAAATAGGTACAGTTACATAGAAAATCAAAGGTATATCTGTTTAGATTTAAGTTGACTATGAACATCATCCTAGAGACCCAAAAAGCATGAATTTCTAGATTCACTTTACTCTTTTACATATAACATCCTGTCCAATCTATTCCAATTGTCTTGAAATATCGACCTTTCTTTGCATCCAGTAGCTATTTTAGATAGTAGTTCGGATTAAAAGATAAGATTTGATTAGTGGCTCTAAGAAAATGTTATGGCTTATCAGAAAAATCTCAGAGAAGTGCATAGACCAATCACATTATCTAACATATTTACTCGTATAGTGTAGTTCGATGTGCTGGCCTGCAGGTAAGGAATCTAGCAGCAGACCATTTCTCAATAAATAGAATGTTCTTGAGTGTGTATGTGTGTGTTTTATGACTGCACAAAATCATAACCACCTAAAAGGTTTCCGAGAATATGAGATGTACAAAGGGAGGGTATCACCTCTACTACTGCACAAGAGAGCTTGGCTAATTTTTGGGTTGATTAAGTTAGAGGAGAAGGTCTTGCTTACTCTTATTAAGATTTTTTTAACCTTATCTTCTACTTTTTTACTTGGAAATACAATTTTGATGTAATTTTTCATTGCTAAACTTACAATCTCCTGTTGGAACTATTATTGTTAAGGGAATTTAAAGGTTAACCTTGTGTGTGATATTGGTTTTTCTGTTACATTTGTCAATTACACAAAAAATTCATTTAAGGAAAATATAGGGACAGGACGCTTCCAAGATACACGAACAATAGAGTCTATTAATAGTTCAACATGATAGGATCTGTATTGGAGGCTGTCCATCGATCTTTCCTACTATATGCCGAGTTTTTGCATAGTAAAGTTGAGTAATCAACTATTCCAGATTCTCTTGCACTATGTCATCATAGTTTTGTTAAATTTCTAATGCTTAGAATCAACTATATACAACATTCCTTTTGCAATACATCCTACATGAAAAGAAAAAAAGCCCATGTACATTTCTCTCAATTAGTCACTGTGAATCACCTTAAAAGCACAACATTTTTCATCATGCAAAATCCTTGTGGCGTATCAGATCTAAGAGAACCTGTAACAAGACCTTAGTAGCTCTGTTCTACTATCTCATGTTTCATTAGAAGTTTTGAGTAATTAGCTTTGGTATTAGAAATGAAAATTATGTATTAGATACAGCAACAAGGATTTGCTCGTGAAATCCAGACCCTGAGTGGAAACTCTTTCAGTATCCAAATTAGTCTTCTTTCCTTCGCGATGGAGTGACACATTTCCTCTCAGAGCTAGTTCTTAATTCAACACAAACAACCAACAATGTTAGAATCGAAACAGAATATGAATCCAAACACAATAAATTGAGGGGAAAAGGAGAGAAAAGTAATTCAACTCTCAGAAACATATGGATTCAGGAAATCATGTCTCTTAGTCAGAGGCGGAACCAGAAATTGAAGCTTATGGATTCGGGATTTTAGTCTTTTAAAGTTACTAGGTTTTAATTAATAATTTGTACATATTCAATGAATTTTCTAATATAAATACAGGATTTGAACCAGAGCTACTGGGTTCAGCCGAACTCACAATAGCCCTAGCTCCGCCCTGCTCATAGTATGCTACTTGGTGAACTACTTGAATAGGCCTAATAAAACTTGAGAAATAACGTTTTCACAAGCTACTGTGTCTCCAAAACGCCTTCTTTGACAATTAATTTTTTCTTCACAGTAACTGTACTCTCAAGAAAAGGAAAAGCTTTCATAGATACTCCAAAATGTTATTTATAACGATACTAAATTTAAGACTCCTTATAAGTAACACCTCCCAATAATGAGCTTGATTTTTTTTTCCTCAGTTGATGGAATTGGACATTTGAAACTCGAAAGACTTCATAAAAACTTGAGGACAATAGTTCACTAAAAAAGTTTGTTTAGAGTATTTTAGAATTCAGGTCATAGAAACTACAGATGGAGATAAGAACAGTAACAAAGAGAAGCTTTAACAACTAGGGAGGATCTTTATAAGAAAATATTATGTCATTGTATTTATACTTAAGAAAAAAAACAGACAAAAGGTAAGAAACTGGATGAAATTTAAGAGAAGGGCTTAGATGAGAAATTTGCCTCGAAACTTTAATATAGGCTTCTCTCCTTTGGTGATTATCTCAAACATTATGCGATCTCCTTCCTTTAAGCAATTTGCAATGCAGAAGTTATTCCATCCACCTCCAATGTAGGTGAAACGGCCAGAGGAACATACCCCTATGTAGAAGCTTCTACGGACATGCCCCTCGGTCACCTTAATTTCATTTTGTTACTCATCACTACCATTGAGAGTTGAACTAGCCCTTCCATAATTCTTTTTCACCTCTTTTTTTTTTTTTTCCCATCGAAGCTTTTTTTCTTTCTGAATTATGGCAATACTCAATTCTTTTTTACTTCAGTAATGTTCTTGGTTTTAAATCATCTGCACTTTTAGTTCGGACGTTGTTGTTTCATTTTAAAAACTAGATTTGAGGGGAAATGCATCTCTCCATTGTGAAGGAAAGAAGACTAATCTTCATGCTAGAAGAGTTTCCACGGAAGGTCTGAATTTTAAGATTTAATCCTTGTTGCAGCATGTTTGTCTTTTTCTGTTCATTTCTCTGATTCTAATGATTCTTTTTCGGGAATAACGAGTTATAGTTAAGACCTTAACATCTCCTTGTGCTAAGCATCATATCTTTTTTTTTGGTTCATGAAGTATTGTTTTTCAAATCTTTGACATGACCTTTTGTGTAATAAACAAATTATGCTGCAGAAAAACCAAAGCACAACATCGGTTCATCAGACAAGGTCTTTCCCAATGTAAAAGCGGCTAAAGATATGCCTCTGGGTCGCCCTCATTTCACTTTCACTATCAAAGCCCATTGCATTTCAAAGTCTTTGCTGGTAAGTTCAAAACTAAAATTCCACTTTCCTTGATAATTCAAATGGTAAGCACAGCCCTCTTTTTTCTTTGACAATTCAAATGTGCGAAACATAAGTATGAGCTATTTCTGTGCAACTGGTTATAAAACTGTTTCAGCATATTCCAAAACAATTTGCACGAGCAAACGGCCTCAGCAACAGGAATTGTACGATAATGATAAGAGATGAGCAAAGATCATGGGCGTTTAAGCTATATTACAGTGCAGCCAGAACTTTCATTGGAGGTGGATGGCATGAATTTTGCACTGCTAATTTCTTAAAGGAAGGAGATCACATAATGCTTGAGATATTTGCCCAGGGAGAGAAACCTCTATTGAAATTCTACGGCAAGTTTTCTCATCTTAGCCCTTGTCTCTTATATTTCATCCACTTTTTTCCGCTAAACCACGATTACAATGAAATGACATTCTGTTTCTTTATAACGGTCCTGTCTAGTTCTTAAAAGTTTCTCTTCATAACTCATGCATCCTTATAGTTTTTACTTCAACTTAGGCCCTGTTTGGCCATAAATACCAAAAAAAAATTCACTTTTTTTGGAATTTTTGAAGTTGGAGTTGTGTTTGGCCATAGTTTTTGAAATTATAGTTTTTGGTGAAATGTAGTGTAAAAAAGTGAAAAAAGTTAAAAAAAATTTGAAAAACAAGTTTTTTTCGTTTTTGGTGTTCCGGAGTTGTATTCCGGAAAAAAGTGAATATTTTTTATGGCCAAACGCCCACTTAATGTTCTATTTTTGGATTTAAATTCATCTTCAGTTTCAGTTCTGACGTTTTTCACTTTGAAAACTAGATTTGAGAGCAAATGCATCACTTCTGCCTAAAGAAAAGAAGCCTAATTTGGATGCGAAAAGAGTTTCCACTCAAGGTTTGAATTACATGGCAAGTTTTGGTAGTTTCTGTGGTGACTTTAGTCGCCCACAAAAGAGTCTTATTTCGTGTATCGTCAGTGTCAGTTATTACATCGTTTCTCTTCATGTATCTTTTCTTAAGGCCTCATGATTGAGACCTCAGATATGACTGCTCCAACATCTGCTAAGGATAGCCCTCATTTTGTTTCTACAATTTATCCTTATTCCATCGGCAGATCCTATTTGATGAGTAATTTGAACTGGTTTTAGACTTTTAATTAAGCCCTTAAATTAATAGTTAAGATTTTAACTATTTGCTTCGTTTCAATCTAAGTGCCTTAGTTTAACTGGACACGTGGGTTAAGAAAGTAATGAATATCTTTTGATTCATGTGGTCTTAAATTAACGATGTGCATAATATACCAAAACTCCCTTTCAATCTTATGGTTTTAAGCATGTGATGTGGAATGTTGGAATTGAAAAACTGTACTAAATATAGAAAGTGATATTCTTTTCTAAACAGAATACAAAAAGAAAATAATACACTAAATAGAAACATAGGGAGTAGGAGTATATCTTTTTATTGTGACAAATAACGCAACATTGATCGATCTACATACTGGGATAATTTTGAGCAGTGTCTTCCAATCGCTTTTGCAAAATCAAATGGCTTGATGAATAGACGCGAGATGATTCTCACAGATGAGAAACAAAGATCATGGTCAGTACAGCTAAAACCAAGGGGCAAGCGCTTTGCAATTACCAGGGGATTGGAACACTTCATGAAAGCAAATGATGTCGAAGCAGGAGATACCTACAAGTTTGAACTCATCAACAACGGAACTATACCTGTAGCATATTTCCATTGTGGTATTTCTTCACTTCCCTTTGTTTTCATGATCTTCCTCCGCGTTATACCTTTTTTTTTTTTTCCTTCTTTGTCCCTCCGGCTGCTAAAATTTTGGATAGACTGACTCGTAAACGAATTTTCTGTTGTAGTGATATGAAAATATTATGCCACACTCTGAAAGAGCTATGAGATTCTTGAAAATGTGTTACTTCTGATATTAGACGATTCTCCAAAAGCTTATTGCTTTACGAAAATCACCAGGGCCCCAAAAGTCTAGCTTAGACTTCAATTATGTAGTGATTTATGTGCAAAATTTAGATTCATAGCAAAGAGGGTCTATGTTATGCTAAGCAAATATTTTGCAGGTAAATATTCGAGGAAGGATGCCAAAGCATGAGAGAAGCCCTTGACAAGGACTACTGAAGAATATGATGTTTTTTGGATTTACCACATATTGGCTAATCTTAAAAAAAGAATGTATTTTGATTTTTTGCTCTTCAATAGACAACCTGTTTTTGTATGCTGTTAGCATTACTAACTCTTTAAGATTAAGGGAGTGGCACTTTTGTACGTAGTTTTTTCATAGATTATCCCCTAAAGATTGGTAGTCTTTATAATACAGGAAAGTAGATACGCTATACGTAGCATGTATCATTATGCACTATAACATGTATCAGTATCATGTATAGCAAACTAGAGCATATAACCTATGTTGTGAAGCAAGCTGATTTCCTAAGGCTCAAAGTGCTAGAAACTGATTTAGTTGGTATTCTTGGGCCGGGTAACATGTTGGAGAGTTTTATTTGAGATTGAGGCCCAACTAGCAGATTGTTTAAAAGGACAATGGATAAGAAAGAGTAGTTTTATGCGTGTTGTATTGTATGTTCCTCTCATCTTCTTTCTCTAAGTTTCTCATCCCCTTCTGATTTCCTATTCTCAATATTTGTTAATTGCTTATTGTTTCCTTTATCATTGGTAATTTATGTTCTCAATGATCATACTCCCTCTGTCCCAATTTATGTGGCATTTTTTGTTTTTCGAAATTCAAACTGCATGATCTTTGACCAATATTTTAAGATATATTATTTCACTAAATTGATATGAGAAAAGTTGCAACTTAAAATACTTAGAACCAAAATTGGAGAGTCCGTGGCATTTTGCACCCTTAATGTGTGCGCTGTTTTTTGATTTGCTCCCTGACCTTTCTTTTTTTATGACTTGCACCCTAATCTCTTCAAGTTTTTGCAAAACAGTAAAACTACTCTTTTTATATTATAAATAATACATGAGAGCAAAATGGGGAATACAAATAAAAAATACATGATATTCAATCTAAAGAAAGCTGAAACAATTTTTTTTGTCTGGTTTGCTGCAAATAGGGTACAAGGTAATATCTATTGTTTTTAACTTAAAAAACAGCATAGTTCCACTACATGTCAAGTCTTTAACAAGTATAGTTTTTCTTTGCAGAGTAGAAATCAAATGGTGGAATTGGGAAACAATGACTCAGAAAAATACAATTGATTCCTTGATTACTTTTGTTCAGTTTGTTCCAAAGAATGGAACAACATCCTCAAGGAAATTTAGAGATGATGTTTTCATTCTTTAGCTTTCAATTTCACAAACTTATAATTCCTCATATTGTTATATTGTTACATTTTTATGCCAATCTAGTCTTGTATCTGTGATGAGCAATTGATGCTAGGTTTCATTATGCTTTATTAAATTGAAGAGAAACGCTTGTAGCTTTCAGTAATGCTAATTTTATCCAAAATAGAGTAAAAACTTAAATGAATTGATCTTTTTTGTTTTTGTTTTACATGACAGTATCTACAATTGTTTGAAGGTTTAATAGACATGGAAACCTGTCTTTTTGAGTTACAAACAAGAAGTTTTGGCAATTCAATACTTTAATGACAAATTAAAGAAGATTCATATTGAATCTACCCTAAATTTTCTTACCTTTCAATATTCTCTTCTTTGATGGACCTTTCAATTTCTCCTTGCTTTTTATCCATGGATGATTAAGAAGTGATGATGTCTTCAGTGATATTTACGCTTGAAGAGCTTAATCTAATCTCACCCATGTTTTAATGATAGATGGCGGGAAGAGTTTCAGTTTCATCTATACTTCTATGCTAACATAAATAAATTTTAGCAAAAATAATTTTTTATTTGTATTTCCCATTTTGCCCTCATGTATCATTTATAAAAAGAGTAATTTTACTGTTTTGCAAAAACTCGAAGAGGTTAGGGTGCAAGTTATGGAAAAAGAGATGATAGGGTGCAAATCACAAAATAGAAAGACACATTAAGGGTGCAAAATGTCACGGACTCAAAATTGGACTATTAAACCTATCCTTTTCTTTTTAACTTGTTACGAATTTAAATGGACCAAAACTTCTAAATGCATACCTTAGGGACTATTTTGAATCTACTTGAAGGAACCTTTGGTCATTTTCTCTACCAATGACTAATAAGTACTCCCTCTATCTCAATTTACGTGGTATAATTTAACTTGCCATGAAATTTAAGAAATAGATGAAGATTTTTTAAATCTTATTGTCTAAAATAAGCCAAAAATATTTATTTGGTTACACATCATTTCGTCACATATAAAAGATAAAATTTAAAATTAAATTATTATCAAATAAGAAGATGTATCATTTTTTTTGAAACAGATTAAAAATAAAAGTGTTTCACATAAATCGTACGGAGGTAGTAAGTAACTTATAAAGGGTGGCCATTACCAAGTCCAAAACTCAGTAGCCATTTCTTTTTTATTATAGTGAAAAGGGCAAGCAAACTTATTTTGCCTCACACCCCAATGTTGTAGAGCATAATAGCTGTAATTAATTGGCAAGTCTTGAAGCAAAAATCATAAAAAGGTAACTTATTACTCTTTGAATACCTTTTCCATTTTGTAAGTACTCTAGAGAGTTTTAGCAAATAGTTACTAGTATTTTGATTTCTCAGTTTTTTTTTTTTTCTAAGAAGATAAAAAAAAAAAAAATTCTTCAATTTTAGATTAGACTTTTGATTTTTTTAGTTAGAGTGATGTGGTCCGTTTGCTAAATATATTACTTTTGATTTAGTTTTTGAAAAGTTAGGTTTCTACTAAAATCAAAATAAATTGAGAATAATTTTGGGTTATATCTTTGTTTTAAAGACTGGTCGTTGGAGAAAGGGAAATGAAGGATACCTAAACGTTGAGATCAAACACTTTATCCATAACCCGAATCACAACATTTTTTTTTATTGGTACCTAACGAATTCTCATTAATCACCAAGTGAAATAACAGAAGCTAAAACAATCTAACTAAACATTAAAGGGTCATTTGGTTGGAAACAAGTTATCCCGGGATTAGTTGTTCCACCCTCCCATAGGGATAAAATAACACTACAATCCCGGGATAACTAATCCTAGGATTAGTTATATGGCGATTTTATCTAAACCAAACGTGGGATAAACGCATCTCAAATATAATTCTGGGATTATTTATCCTTATCCCTCGTACCAAACGACCCCTAAGTCTTGCACGACCAATAGTTCGTTTGTCCAAATTTCTAAAATCAGCTTATTTTAATAAGTGCTTTTCAAAAAAGTACTTTTGGTGAGAAGCAGTTTGTGTTCGGCCAATTAATTGAAAAAAATACTTTTTAGCTTCTGAAAAACAGCTTCTGCTACTCCCTAAAAGTACTAATTTTCTCCCAAAAGCTTGGCCAAACACCTCGCTTTTTTTAAAATAAGCATTTTTTTTTTTTAAAAAAAGAAAGCAATTTTGGCCTCCCAAAAGCTTGGCCAAACAGGGTATAACTTAGATTTAGGATTAGCTCTAACATTACACACATAAGCTACTTCTTTAGCTAGGATAGTCCAATCTCAACTTTGCTTCACAAAAATCCTTTGGTTCCTCTCTATACACAAGATGTGTACAATTTTTTATTTTTTAATAACCGTGGTGTCCGGACCAGCTTACGCACTCCTCGACTAATTCCACGGGATATCTGCCACCTCCCACCACCAACAAGTTACCAGGTAACTTTGTCCACCAAGGCTAGAACATATGGGAAGAAATCACCTATTGTGTTTGTCTCCGTTGAGATTTGAACCTAAGACATCATGGTGCTCAACCCACTTCATTGACCACTAGGCCACACCATTGGGTGCGTGTACAACTTTAGCAATTACCATTCTGGAAATCTGGGCAAAGGATTTGATGGGACTTCTTCTTAGCATGCTTGATAGTCCATTGCAGGAAATCATCCCAGGATCTGGCCGAATGTGGCTGTCTCTGTAACCACTGGGAAATTATATTCCATAACTGTTTTGTATACTCACAAGCAGTGTCATCAAAGGCAAGGCGTGCTTAAAGCGTGCTTAAGCCCTGATGCTCAAAACATGTGAGCGCTTTGCCTCGCTTAATGTGAGCGCTCAAAACATGTCGTCACAAGGCTTTAACACATATTTTTCCTTTGCCAATGAGCGTTTCCTAAAGAGGCTACACTAACTAATTGATATTTCACAGCATCGTAATTTTATTTTTCAATTTCGTTGTCCATATATTTGTTATTCTTGCTTATTATTATTAGCCTTGGAATAAAAATATATATTTGTATTTTTCACTCCATTTGCGCCTTTTTCATTAAAGTCTACGCTATATTTGCGCTTCGTGCTTAAAGCCCCAACAGACCTTGGAGCTTTTTGTGCTTTTCGCTTTTGATAACACTGCTTTAAAGTCACCATCAAATGATCTCTAGTTTCAGGACACATATGACATAAAGAACACTGAGTATCAACTGTCACCCCCATTTACTGATTCTATCTGCTGTTAAGAGCTTGTCCTGCACTGAAAGCCATAAGGTAAACCTTGCTTTAGGTATTGCCTCATTCTAAAATAACTGGTAAGCCTTGGCAGATTCCCAACTAAGCTCAAGTATAGCTGTTTAATGATACTCTTCGGGCCTGGTAATCTGAGCTTGATCAAATATTTCTCTAGCTTCTAATATTTTTCTCACCATCCAGCATGCTTGCTGAGGAATGGCAAGACTATGCATCTGTGAGCGTTTTACATAAGAAGTATGGATCCACTTGATCCATAGCTTATCCTTATTCTGAGATAGCTCCCAGTAGTTCTTGGCCACAACAGCCTCGTTCTAAAGTGTCAAATTGATCAAGTTGAGTCCTCCCACTGACTTGGGCAAGCAGACTCTACTCCATGCTACAAGGGCTCTCCTGGATATATCATTTGTACCAGTCCATGAGTAGCTTCTGTAATACGCTTTTATTGTTTCCACAACTTTAACAGGCATCAAGAAAAGCAGGGACCAGTAAGCCTGAATACCAAATATGACAGACTGAATTCACTGAACTCTCCCTGCATAGGAGAGTTTTCTGTCCAGATGGGCAAGCAGACTCTACTCCATGCTACAAGGGCTCTCCTGGATATATCATTTGTACCAGTCCCTAAATAGCTTCTGCAATACGCTTCTATTGTTTCCACAACTTTAACAGGCATCAAGAAAAGCAGGGACCAGTAAGCTTGAATACCAAATATGACAGACTGAATTAACTGAACTCTCCCTGCATAGGAGAGTTTTCTGTCCAGATGGGCAAGCAGACTCTACTCCATGCTACAAGGGCTCTCCTGGATATATCATTTGTACCAGTCCCTCTTCTGCAATATGCTTCTATTGTTTCCACAACTTTAACAGGCATCAAGAAAAGCAGGGACCAGTAGGCCTGAATACCAAATATGACAGGCTGAATTAACTGAACTCTGGGAGAGTTTTCTGTCCAGATGAGATCCTAGCAACTATTTTGTGTATCAGTGGCTGCCACTGTTGAACACTCAGTTTCTTGATAGTCAAAGGGAGGCCTAGATATTTGAAAGCTATGTTGCTCGGACTCTTCAAAATTGTCGACGGGTGCGTGTGGGATACTCCAAAAGTAGTGTATTTTTTGAGAATCCGACCCGTGTGCGACATCATTTTTGGAGAGTCCAAGCAACATAGCTTGAAAGGCATTTCACCCAAAGAGAACTCCAGTTTATCCAAGATCCCTTTCTGAACATCACCAGGCACCACCAAAGTATAGACTTTTGTTAACATTAGCTTGTAATCTAGAGGCCTAAGTTGCTCGGACTGGGGTGCGGGTGTCCGATATGGGTGCGGATCCTTCATGGTCTAAATTTTAGGATTCGGGGATATGGATCCAGGTATGGATATGGGTGCGGGGATTGGGCTAAAAATAATTGAAATATCTAAAAATAGAATTATAAAACCTAAATTATGAGGTATTATGTAGAAAACTTGGGGAGAAGATATTGATCTAGAGGAGAATGCCCGAAGGAGATTAAAGGAAGAGGAGTGACATAGAAATTTCAATATACAAGGTATTCCATTTTCTTCAAATCCACCTTAAATTTTGTTGTGATTATAGAAATCATTGAATCTGTCCGGAATTTCTCCGTCGATTTTGGTCAAAGTATCCAAGAGGGGTTGACCAGATCGAGTACGGATCCCACACCCACACCCATGTCGTGTCAACATGGGTGCGGCACCGGAAGTGAAGAGTCCGAGTAACTTAGCCAGAGGCATGAGCAAATCTAAGAAAGGCTTGGTGCAGACTGTACAGTGGGGAGATCACCCCTACCAAAACAATAATAGATCATCAGAAAAACTCAGATGAGTAGTGCCCAACTTAGCGCACTAGGGTGGTGTTTGAAGTCCTTTTTCTCCTTTAGCTCATTCAGGCACCTGCTTAGGTACTCCATAGTTATAGCAAGTAAGAAAGGTGATATTGGATCACGTTGTCTGAGTCCCTTAGCTGCATCAAAGGGCTCAGTCAAATTTCCATTGGTAAGAATTGAATAGCTCACAGTAGTCACACACTCCATTGCCAACAAATGAATTTAGTAGGAAAGCTTAACCCTCCGTGACTTGTTCTAGGTAAGGCCATTCTACAAATCACAACATTCATTTGGCATATAATTCGTCTATATATATTAAAACATCTATGCTAAATAAATTTTTAGCATGAACTGTTTGTATTTAGAAGCATTTTCTGTAGACATTACAAGGTTCAGGTTCATATGTGCTCAGCCTTCGCTGTCCACATCTGTACTCACTACTTGCATAAGAAAAGATCCCGTAAGTAAATTGTACGCCTTGAAAATTGTTGAAAAGAATAATGTGTTTATGCGAAAAAATTACAACTCTCTCTATGTATTCATCCTAAGTTGTGATGCAAATATTTCCTCTTGCGACTAACTTTTTTTGCGACATTGCAGCCTTAAAAAAAGAAGAAGAAGAAGAAGAAGATGGAAACATCAATAAAGAGGAGGAAATGTACAGAGGAGAAAGGAAACATTGCAACTAGTGAGTTTGATAAGTTGACTGCTGATCTTATAACCTCAATTTTTGTTAGATGCCCAGTGAAGACATTATCCACATTAAGGTGTGTATCGAAGTCATGGAATGACCTTATTATTAGTCCTCCTTTCTATTCTCACCACCTGAAACAATCAATGGAAAATGCCCCCCAACTTCTTGTTATGGATCGCTACTTATTAGGGGCAACAAAGTGTAGGCTACGATTTGTTTCAGTAGGCACGGAAGTAGAGGAGGGAGAGAGCAATGAATTATACAATGACATATTCCCTCCTCTCTTTTGGTGCTCTTGGCTTGTATGCTATGGTTTGGTTTGCATTTCAGCAGGAGATCGTCGTATTTTTTTGTGTAATCCTGCCATGCAACAAGTGTGTCAATTGCCAAAATGTTCACGTACTGCTTTACCACTTAGAAGTGAGCATTTTGGGTTTGGATATCTACATTCAAAGAATGAATACAAAGTGGTGCATTTTCTCTATGGGCGTCCTGCATCTCGTCGTAGTAGGTATCCGGGACTTGCACAACTAAGATGCGAGGTGTTTACGATAAATGGGGTTGGTGGCATTTCTAATAGTAGATGGAAAGAAATTGCTGAGATGCCTCCATATCATCCGTACTTGACAGGGTTGTTAGTAAATGAATGTATGTATTGGCTGGCTGGAGTACGTCTTGGTGCCAAACCTAATAGAATTTTTTCGTTTGACTTTGAAAATGAGAAATTTCTCACTATATCTCAGCCATCGTCTTTTAAGACTCTTTCTAACCTGAAAATGTTGGATCTGAAAGGGATGCTTTGCTTGGTAGACAAAGATCACTTTCACAAGAGTTCAATTCTAGACCTGTGGATACTCAAGGATAAAATCAGTTGTATTTGGGTGAAGGAGTATAGCATCAATTTGGTAAACTTTAGGTCCGAGAAAATTATGTCTACCTTCGGGACATGTAATGAAGAGATAATTTTTACACTTCAGGATGAGGTCGTGTTCTACGACTTGAAAAGAAACTGCTTTAGAAGAGTGAGAAGAGTTCCAAGATTTGATTTTGGACTTCAGATATATGACTTTGGAATTTACCGTGAAACCTTGTTTTCTTTAGGAAGCACATAGGTCCATCCTTCCCTCTTTAAGGATTTATCGCTTTTATGTTACTGGGATAAACGACTCTTGTTCCTTGTGTTGGAAGATGTTAAACCCTATCTTATTTCATATGAAGCACATCCTTGGTGAGCATTGTAAAAAGGGTTAATGATATTTTTGATGATCGAAAAATGTAATGATGATTTGTAACTCTTTATTTGCTATTTATTTGGGTTGAACTTACTAGTTGAATATTGGTTTATGTCAGGTCTATGGTTAAAACTCCCTTCCCCTTGTTTTTACCTGCATAGAGTAGAAACCAAGAATACTTCTTGTTACCCCAATGATAGTCTTGGCAGGTTATATAGTATATTACTGAAGGTCATTGGAGTTACAAGCGGTTTTTCTTTTGGGCAGTTGTTCACCGTTGGATCAAGCCAATATGACCCATGAGAGTTTTGTAACCGAGGTGCCTTTTCTTTTTCCTTTTTATTCCTTAAGGACATTTGGGGAATTTACGTGTAGAGTTTGCAATTCATAATTGTCTATAAGTCATTTCGATAGTTGTCCTAATCTCTACTCGCTTGACTTTGGCTAGTCTTGTTAAAAAGATTACAATCGGAGAAATTAGAGATTTGGGCAAGTGTCTTCGACATACTGGAAATTCTTCTAGTATTGTTGTTAAGAAAGGAAGAAAACTTTTCAAGGTTTGTAAGATCAAAAAGAGTAATGAAGCTTCCAAATGATGAATGTGATGCTAAGTTTAACTTAGCACTATGGTCTTGATATTTTATGTTACAGTATAACTTTTGGATATTTTTGCTGTAATTCTCTAGATAAATTTAATGCGTTGAGCTTTATTTTATACTTTATTGTTTCGTGGTGTTTACTTGGTGAAGTTCAAAGAAAAATTAACTTGATACAAGAAATCTACCCTTTGTGTGGCGATGAGAATTGCTACAAAAGCACAGCAGGCAGAACTAAATGTTTTAGTGGCAACAATTGGACTATTGCAAGTGCTTCCATTACTGAATGTTATTTGTGATAATATTGGTGTCACCACAGAAACACATTTTGTAGCCGCCATTGTCGCTACAAAGTCATTAAACCATCAGTGACCACTCTCATATTGCAAAAAAAAATTAATATTTCCTGTGACAAGTAAAACCTCAAGGTGTTTCAACAATGTAAACTTAAGATTACCCAAAACTAGTTCAAATGACCTTCAAAACTCAAAGAAAAAGAAAATGCTGGAGATCGTGAGTTTTTTTATTTTTTAGGCTTAACTTATTTACCATAATTTGATATTTTTAATTTGGCCCCTCGCTCTTTTAACACCCCTAATCACCCGTGTAAAATAAAGGAAAATTTGAATAGAAAAAGAATTCCAATTTTCTTCATTCAAGACTTGAGAGGTCCTCTCGCCTCTTTCTTCTCTAGTCACTAAACTTATGATTTGTAGTCTCTATTTCATTTTATATACAACTAGTAAACTTAACAGCGCTTCCTGCGGTCGTAAATACGTTATTAAATATATAATTAAATATTAAAAAATAATCAAAATTATTGTTTTCATAAACTAAAGTTATCTTTAATTTTTCTTTCAAAAGGTTAGCTTAAACATAAAGTTTGTAATTTCAATCCATACTTATTTTGCAAAAGAAAAAATAAAACATTTAACAAAACTTCACCTGCATTTTATACTAAACAAAGAAGTTAAAATAAAAATAAATAACTATAACGACACAACAATAAGACCTCAATCAAATTGTCTAAATATCTTGTGTGTTGAAGAAGCATGATTTCACTATCATCGTTGGTACATTTTGGTCACACTGGCTTATAGAGTTAGAAATAAATTATTAATTAGTTTTTGAGGAGAGAATAAGTAGTGTTTATTTATATTTTTCTACAGAAGAAATATGAATTCATGTGATATTTTTCTATCAAGCTTTGAGCCATTGACAAAAAATTAGGAATAGAAACATCATTTTATTTCATGGTCCTTATAGGTAAAATATCTCATTCATATAAATTAGTCATCTTAAAATTAGAAATTAAATGTAAAAGTCTTGTTAAAAGAGAAATACTTTGTTGCAAGAACAACTTCCTCAAACCCCCGACCATAATTGAGCCAAGCTATTCATACATTCTTATTAGAAGCATCACAAAACATTCATAATACTGATCGTAACTTAATTTTTTCTCTTTTCTAAAAGAATTTTTCCCTTCCTTAATTAAAGTATTCATAGAAATCAACGCATTACAATATGGGCAAAATGCAGCGTTTTGAACTTGAAAAAGACAAAATATAGTGATGCCAAGTTTTTGTCCTTAAATTCTTAAAGATGCAATGGCCTTATGAGACTGCTATAGCGCTGCAACGTCTATTGCTTTAGTAAATATACCCACCCAACTACCTGCTCTAATATCTCTAATTGGGGACCTAAAATTGTGAAACAAAATCGCTGGTGGTCTTGGTTGTATACAATGATACCAAAAACATATGTAGTATCATATCAATATACACAAAAATAATACTTTTTCAACCATAGAGTATATTGTGAACTTTTTCATCGATGTTCAGATATTGTAAATTTGTAACCAATGAACCCCACTCCGTTATCACCGCGTTCTAATAAAATTTTCCAGCAGAAAAAGCTCTTATCGAAACATAACAGGTCATGACAAAACTTCTTTGTACCGATGACGTTCAGCCATTTAAGTGTCAAAAAGACAAAAAAAAATGCTACTAAATTATCGTACATGATGAATAACCAAATTTCAATTGCAATGAAAATTTTAGGATGAATCAATGCAATTTAAAAGGAACTAATGAGAAGACATTGATTCAAATCTGAATTTTCGAATTGAGATAGATCATGCTCACAATTTGATTGAAGCAAATACTTTTCAAGTTGTAGCAAAAACCTGTACTTTGATATTTTGGCAGCTTCAACAGGCATCTGACCGCAACGATATATTTGCCCAAAGCTATTGCCACCTATAATGTTCCTTTTCCTCAAAGTCTTGGCCACAACCACACTATTGCAAAATGTAAATAGGTTTAATTTGGTGAATCTGAGGGAATTTAAGCATAGGAGAGCAAAGGAAACGTTTATTTTAGTTGGGGACACCAATTGATGTGAGGTTTTCTATAACTGATGATATAACTAAATACTCATTAAGATATAGTAATGAGATATATAAAATATGATAAAAACAATTAATTTCCAATTATTAAAAAATTAAATGAAGAAAATGTAGGGAAAAGCCCAAAAAATGAGAAAAAAGATAAATAGGATCCTTGGCCAAAGAGAGGTGCTACATCATCTTGTCTATGCCTAGCTTTATTTTTTTTATATATATATATATATATATAGATTATTCTTTATTTAGTCTCTCCAAGAAATAACATATTTATAAACTTAAAATTATTTAAACTTAAACTTCCACTTTTTGCTAATGAGAGATTTTTATAGTCACACAATATTATGACATAATCCAAAATTATAAGTTTCAAAATTTTGTAGTCACATAAATATTGGAGTAATACATTTAAACTACAAATTTTAAAAATATTTTTTTCTTTTTTAAATTCTGTATCCAGTCAAATATATGACGGAACAAATATTTTATTTACTTCCTCAGTCCCAATTTATGTGATACTTTCTGCCATTTGAGGTTCAAATTTTTTAATTTTGATCGTGTGTTTGTTTGAACATAAAATCTTTAATTTTTTTGAAATAAAATTTACATATTTGAAAACGACGTAAACAGTACTATAAATCACTATATTTAATGATTTAAAACATTTGAAAATTGGGTAGGGTGGATGAAATGGAGGCTCGCATCTGGAGTCCTGTGTGATAAGAAGGTGCCGCCAAAACTTGAAGGCAAGTTTTACAGAGTGGTGGTTAGACCAACTATGTTGTATAGGGTGGAGTGTTGGCCAATTAAGAACTCTCACCTGCAGAAGATGAAAGTTGCGGAAATGAGATGCTGCAATGGATGTGTGGCCATACTAGGAGTGATAGGGTTAGAAATAAAAATATCCAGGATAAGGCGGGAGTGGCTTCGATGCAGGAATAAGATGTAGGAATTGAGGTTGAGAAGGTTCGGGCATGGTGTAGAAAAGATGCACAGATGCCCCAATGGCGGAGGTGTGAGAAGTTAGCTATGGATGGTTTCAAGAGAGGCAAGAGTAGGCCGAAAATGAATTGGGGAGAGATGATTAGACAGGACATGGCGTAGGTCCAGCTTACTGAGGACATAACTTTAAATAGGAGGTTATGGAGGACACGGATTATGGTAGAGGGGTAGTAAGTAGTGTTTGTTGTCTTACTTATCATTTCATACTAGTAGTCGTAGTATTATTCTTGTAGTTACTTGTCGTTTGATTTCTATTACTATTTGTTGTTGCTTGTACTTCGATTAGCATATTATTTTGTGGTAGTTCCGACTCCTTTTCGTTCAGTCAGCTTTATATTGCTTTCTATAGTATTTTGTCATGCCTTTTATCTTAACTATCTCTGCATCCCAAGATAGAAGTAAGGTCTGCAATCTGCAACTGTCCATACCGAGAGCTGTGAGATTTCACTGAATATGTTGTTATTGTTGTACATATGAAAAATTACGATAAAAAAATTAATATACTCTTAGAAAAAACGAAAAATATAGTGACATAAATTGGGATCTTGTTAACAAAATCTAAACAGAGCACCTGCAAAATACCACATGACAACCTCTCATTGGCTGATACCCATATCCAACTGGTCCCACTTCGGATTCCATAAAATCGACGTGTCTGGCTCAGAAAAATCCACGTGTCTGGTTCAGAAGAAGATGCAATGTAAACAAAAACAAACATCTCCATATGGAAATGCCAAAATCACAAAATGGCCACCACTTACGTCATCGCCGGCACTGGTCTCATCACAAATCCTCGTCGTAACTCCTCTTCAACTGCACTTGACTTTAACCAAAATCTATCTTGCCGTGGCCCAACTTTGAAAACATTTAGGCCAATATATGCTTCTGTATCTGCTTCGCCAACACCGGTGACTAAGCCCGATGACCTAGTCGATTCCATTCTCTCTAAGGTATATACCCTACTGGACTTTATTTGTTTCACGTTGTGGTAAGCGTTTTGATTTATGTACATGCTTTTTTTTTAGTCGGCAACCTTTTTACGTTTAATGACAATTTAACTTTTAACCTTACATTTATAGCCACGCATATATTATAGGGAAAAGGGCCAAAATTACCCCTGAACTTTGAGAAATAGTTTATCATATATCGCCCGTTATCTTGTTTGACCGAATTATCACTTCTTAGTTATCTTGTAATTAAAATTTACCCTTAATCTAAACAACTGCCACGTGTCCTAATTCTAGACGCTCAACCCATTTCCTCCCAATAATTTCATCAGGATCAAATAATGATCCGGATCCTACCCAGATGAAATTATTTCACCCAACCCGTTTTTGTTTATTTCAAACCCAAATACAATCCTTTATCATTTAGCTGAGATTTCAATATCACAGTAATTATCTTCTTTTATATATCTTTTTTATTAGTGGTATAACTGTTCTGTAAGAGCACTTCGTGGATCGGAAAAATGAAGAACTTCAATAGAGCTTTAGTTAATGACTTAGTTAAAGAGAATCTAACTGAAGAGCATTCTGTATGGTTTGTTTTCATTCTAAAAATGAAACACGTTTCATATAAACATCATTCAGTGAACGTTTTAATCTTGGCTTGACCGAAGGCAGCGATTTTATGCTTACAGAGTTGAGCTTTGCTAGGGATTTCATTACATGGTCGAACTCAGTGATTTTAAGTTGAAGCTTCATGACCCGAATTGGGATTGAACTTTTTATCTGGTCAATCATGTGGTTCACAAATTTAAAGAAATTTTGTAATTCCTTGTTTCGAGAGGAGATTAATCAGTAGTTCAGAATTGTCAGGCAAGATTGTCCGAGAAGATGCCATCTCTTGGAAAATAAGGGATTGTATTTGGGTTTGAAATAAGCCAAAACGGGTTGGGTGAAATAATTTCATCCGGGTCGGATCCGGATAATTATTTGATCTGGATGAAATTATTGGGGGGAAATGGGTTGGGCGTCTAGGATTAGGACACGTGGCAGTCTGTTTAGATTAGGGGTAAACTTGGACCATAGTATAACGGTAAGGGCATAATTGGCCCAATAGTATAACGAAGGGTATGAATAAACTATTTCTCAAAGTTCAGGGGTAATTTTGGCCGTTTTCCGTATATTATATTCCCTCTGTCCCAATTTATATAGTACATTTTCCTTTTCAATTTATCCAAAAAGAATATCACCTTTCGATATTTAGAAATATTTGGACCACAAATTTCAAAAGACATTTCTTTCTTAAATTCCGTGTCTAGTCAAGTAGTTCCACATAAATTGAGATGGAGGGTGTACTAAATATAGAAAGGTAGTATCATTTTTTTTGGGACTAAAAAGGAAAAAGTGTCACATAAATTGGGACAGAGGGAGTAATTGATTGAATAATCGGTGAATTAAGAGTTCCTTTTTAATATAGAACAGTAAGATTAGTTGCCTTTTGCAGTCTATAGCAAATAAGTAACCTTATTTTGCGATAGATACAGCTATGTTATTTGCGTTATATAGTGATAAGTAACCTTGCTGTCGCCAGACTTCGAAAATATTTTCCCCAAACTATGCTTCTATATCTGCTTCGCCAGCGCCGGTGACTAAGCTTGATGACCTCGGTGATGGAATGAACTTATATAAAAACTCTACCGGCATCCTACCTTTTCTTAGAATATTGTAAGCTTATTCTTCAGATGCTGATGTGTAGCATTATATTATGACTAGAAACAATACAATCTACCCAAATGTTGAGCCTCAAATAGTTACAGAAACGATACAATCTATCCAAATGTTCAGCCTCAAATTGTTATGGTAAAAATAGGCAAGTACTTTCTTGTAGATTGTAAATGATTGCCAAAAGATTAGGGGAAATCATGATAAACACCCTTAAGAGACTAACTGAATTGCTGCTTCATGAACTAGTGAAACTAACATCTCATGGTAAAGAAACACAGTAGCTACCTACCCAACCATATGGGAAATGCCTTACATAGAAGCGGTTAGCCAATTCAGTTGTGTTTTAATTGCATTCTGAGTACTTTTGTTTTGGAAGTTTTAATAACATCAGCTGAGCATCATCACTTAACCAGGTTATGCAAACAGATCGAGGGGTTTTGCTTGCAAGGGATGAGCACAAAAAGGTAGCCGAAGTGGCTCAAGAACTGCAACGTTTCTGTGTGGATGAACCCGTGAAATGCCCTCTTATATTTGGAGGTAAACTTTAACGTTATGTGTTAGAAGAGAAAGAGTTCCATTAAACTTTCTATGCCAACCCCCCCCTTCCCCCCCCCCGGCTCCCGTACAGATTAATATCTCCACGTTTGACATATTAAATATCAGAAATTACTTTCTTTGTTAAGCTAGTATGTCTGGCCTAGTTTTTTTCTCCAACAATATGCCTATTTGTAATAAGCCATTAAGTGTGCCATTCTTCTGAAGAAATTCCTGTAAATTTCTTCTTCTTGTTTAGAACAATTTTGAACGCAAATTAGCATACTCCGCATACATTCTAGATTTTCCACTTCATAAGTCTGCAGAATATGACCACTGACGAAATACTGTGTAAGAATGTATAAATTTGTATACCATAGAACAAAATGCATCAACTAGGATTATCCTCTGTACTTATACGTCAGCTAACTTGAAACATGGACAATCTAGCACCTATTAAAGAAGGTTGATGCTCATGTTAATCAAGTGTTTTTTATGATTAGTAAAATAACTTCTCTTTAAAATTTTAACACCCCTTGTGTGATTATCATGTAGCTTGTAATATGAGTTTGTCTGTGCGCGTGAGTGAGTAGTGCACTCGCGTGCATGCTCTATTTACATTGAACTGGGAGATGTTCTGCTTACGACAAATGTTACTCCCTCCGTTTCAATTTATTTGCCTTACTTTCCTTTTTAGTCGTTTTAAAAAAGAATGTCTTTTTCCCTATTTGACCACTCTATAATTCCAACTTTTCACATGGCATGTTTAACACCATAAGATTAAAGGGCATTTAGGTACATTCCACATATCTTTAGTTTAAGACCACAAGATTCAGAAGTCTTCTTTGCTTTCTTAAACTCAGTGCTAAGTTAAAACCAGACAAACACATTGAAACGAAGGGAGTAGTTATTTCTCTGGTTAGTTTTGTGCAGAAATTCCATAGTTATGTTAACCATGTCTTATAGCAAACCAGAAGCTCCTGAACTGCAATTAATAATGAATTACTTGCAGAATGGGATGTAGTGTACTGTTCAAATCCCACTTCACCTGGAGGAGGCTATCGGAGTGCATTTGGTCGCCTTTTCTTCAAAACGAATGAAATGATTCAGGTTGTTGAAGCCCCTGACGTTATCAGGAACAAAGTAGCCTTTTCACTTTTTGGTTTCCTTGATGGTGAGGTTTCCTTAAAAGGTATGAAAACAGTGGCAAACATGTTCTATTTTTCAAATTTATCTCTTCTACATATCCTTTTCTGCTTTACAGGAGAAATTTCTTGGTCTGTTTATATGGTAAATGTAAATTGCTGCATGAAATGCCAAACATAACAAGGGAAACACTCAGTTGACATGTCACTGCTTGTAATTTGCATATAAGATAATATACAGTCATTCAGTTAGTTTTGTCTATACACATTAACTATTTCTGGCTTCTAAGTTATTAGCCCTTTTTTGTTCTTACTCTGTTATATGAAGTCCCGAAATTAAGGATGTTTTGATGTGATAGATACAGGATTAATGAAGTAAAACTACCCCCCTGGCACTCAAAATTCTTTTAGTATTTTCCGCTTTTTACCATTTCCAGTGTTAGCCAGCTTGATAACCTTTATCTAATCAATCAACCCATGTCTCAATAGCTAATTACTTGTGAGCGACTATAAAAATCTTCTATATCCATTGTGGTCCATTATTTCAAGATGGATACATAATTTGTCCTTCTAAGGCAAACTACGGGTTCTCTAAATCTCACACTTGATCGTACACTAACATTGATTCTCTAACCCAAAAAAATAAAAGGCTTGGTGCAAAACATGGGAGTGTAATCACAACAACTAAGGTTTATGGGATGGGACATTATCCTCACTGCATTTCGAACCGGGCACCACTAGTCCTCGGGGATTTCTCGGTTATCAAATAAATACAATTAAGCTTTAATGCCAATTAGTTGGCATCACCTATGTGAATCATTTACTTCTATTATGTTCTATTTTTAGCTAAATATGCATAGACTTCAAAAGACTTTAATGCAATTTAGCAGATAGGACTATTATTACTCACTTTGAAAATCTTTTAAGCAATTTTCCTTCTCTTGATAAGACTGTAAATGGTGTCATGATGCTATCTTCTGTGCTAGCTAGCCAAGCATTGATGTATCAATTGCTAGCAAAATTTCCTAGATTTAAGTATCACTATCCTGAGGTGTATACGAGCGTTTGTTTATTTTCATGACCAAGACAAAACTTGGTACCTCAGTTCATGATGTGGTGTCCAGTTCTTTTTACCATTCTAATCTGAGATTGTTCTAACCATCATCTTTGTGATGCAGGAAAATTGAATGTTTTGGATGAAAAATGGATCCAAGTTGTGTTCGAGCCGCCTGAACTCAAGGTAGGAGGGTTGGATTTTCAGTATGGTGGTGAGAGTGAAGTTAAACTAGAAATCACATACATTGATGAGAAGATCAGGTTGGGAAAGGGCTCCAGAGGTTCCTTGTTTGTGTTTCAAAGACGTCAACCTTGAAATGCTAGACTTTCGAGTTGCTCTTCCTTACACTATACACCCAATTCTATGTACAAACATATCGTAGAAAGTGAAACACAAATATGGAGAATTGTTTAAAGAGAACAACCCATCGGGTTATTCTGGATGTGTAATGTAAAACACTATCACAGACTTCCAGCCATGGAATCAAATTTACCAAACTCGAAAGGGAAGTGAAGTGATCTTTGTATCTCTGTTTGAGGAATGAAAATTGCCGGTAGAGATGTATCTTTTTGCCCCCTTTTAAAGGACATGATTCACCCCAGCAGCATAGTTTATTTTGGATTCAAAATCACAAGGTATTGTTTGTCAATTCTTAGGGTCACTTGGTTAACGCTAATACAATATGGTAGTTATCATACATATGTTCTTAACATGGTAAATGATAGGGGTGTACAAAGTAAACCGACAAACCGCACCAAACCGTTAAACCGAGTCAAACCGAGAAAAAAACCCGACTAGTGGTTTGGTTTGACTTGGTTTGGTGTTGGAAAAAAAAACCCGACCATAATTGGTTTGGTTTGGTTTTAACTAAAAAAAGTCAAACCGAACCACACCAACCCGACATTACATATATTCAATTTTTAAAATATTTTATACATAAAAATATTTATTTGTAAAGTAATTTATAAATATTTCTTAAATTTTTTCGTAATTTTTTATCTATTATCATATTATTCAAGCTTGAACTTAGAATTTTGAATGTCAATAAGTTTTATATCCTATGGATGTTAGTAACTCAAATAAAGTCCAAATCAAAAACCAACTCAACACTAATCCTAACAAAAGAAATTCAATTTACCACTAGAAATGACAATAATGTTGGATATCTATTCTTTAGTTTTGCATAATTGATTTAGAGAGTAAAAATACATAACTTAAGTTTTTTTTCTTTGTCATATAATTAATACCTATTTTAGCATGACTTAGTATTTTTAGATTATGGTCATTTTCTTTTACGGCTTGTTAATTAGCAATATTTATTTTAACCGATTATCTTAGCTTTTGTTGAATATTTTAATACAATGTCATCACTCTTCTCACATTTTGTGTTATTTTCTTAAAAAACACCTTAATTATATAATTGTATCTTACTAGGACTAAAGAAATATTTAAAGTAAAAGTTATATGTTTTGTATCAAGACTATTCCGAAAAAAAATCCGAAAAATCTGAGAAAATCGAACAACCCGAGAAAACCCGAGGTTGAAAAACCCGAATTTTATTGGTTTGGTTTGGTGTTTAAAAAATTCGAACCAATCCGGTCCATGTACACCCCTAGTAAATGGTACACGCCATATTATTTAGTTATTGGAAATTATACGGGATCGTTTTCTATGCCACTAACCAAAAACCCTCCAGTGCATATAGTTATCATATCATATTATACTAAAAGTAGGAAGCTCCTACCTCTAAAGTTGGATTACGATTTTACCCTGCACTAATTAACTATCTAATTAAATAATATTATTTTAATTAAATAGTGGCTGAATTAGAAGTCCAACCATACTTAATAGTTAACAAAAATTACTTTTGATCGTTAATTTACATTTCAATTTTTTACCTCCCATCTTCCACGTACTCATAGTCATATAATAATCTGTCTTTAATATACATTTCAGTTTTTTCCCTTACATCTTTCATGTAGTAATAATAAGCTATAAATTTGTTTAAAACCGTTTTTGAGTATTTCATACAATAATTAGTACTTGCTATGATAATAATGTTGAGTCTGTTCAATTACCTGCCATTATTATACTCTTCAAAACCAATATAAGATTCAATTTACTTCAAATTAATTTACACGTTTATTCAATTTACTTCAAATTAATTTACACGTTTACTTTTCCTAATAAAACCTCATTCATTATATTTAACAGCCCACTACTATCTCCCATCAATAAAGAAATTAATGCCTAATCTGCCGCTTTCTCCGTTTTTTTATTTTCTTTTTAATCCCCCTTATAATCTGATTCCTCTCCCCTTATCTATACATCTTTATTTATTGCTATAATAAAGTAGGAGAATGAAAAGTTGTGAGGATAATTATTTATGAAAAGCTACAGTAAATGAGTATAATAAAAAGGCCAACGGATGGTCAAGCATTTGCAAAATTATTGTTAGAGAAACTCTTCCTTTTAGGTAATTCTTAAAACTTTTAACGAAGCTTGCAATGAGGAAAAGGGATGCTGGAAGCCTAGAATCTTCCCAAAAGTTGAGATCTACTTTTCTCCAACATTGGCTTTTAGCAGCTTAATAATTAGTAACCATGGTATATTTTCATGTTTTTCGAAACTATTCTTTTAGTGTTTATTTTTAGGCTCTTTAAAACGTGTGCTGTTTTCTATCAAGTTAAATTTAGGAACCTGCTGGAGGGATTCAAAGCAGCGTTATCACTGAATATATGCTCAGGATAAGTAAGACAAAGACCCTACTACAACAATTTCATTCATTGTTTTTTCACTTAATTATGTTATATAAGTTGGCCTTCGTATTTCTTCCACTGAATTATTTTTATTAGAGCTTAATTTCTCAAGTTACATAGATCATCTTACGGTCTTGGTGGAAATTTATTGTAAATAATTATGGGGACTGATATTTTTTATGTTTTCCTTCTTTTCTTATTGCATTCAAACAACACTTACCGCGGCAAAGCCAGGAATTCAAACGAGGAATATATATATATATATATATATATATATATATATATATATATGTGTGTGTGTGTGTGTGTGTGTGTGTGTGTGTGTGTGTGTGTGTGTGGTTGTGTGTGTGTGTGTGTAATTAAACCCTCTTGCACTCCTATGCCTCCCCCTTAACATCAATTATGAATAACATATTCTTTGATTGTACTTTAATTCAATTACCTTTTCAATTTGAAATATGTTAAAAAATTTGAGTGAGAATATCTTATTGTTCTATTATTGCTCATATATAACAAAATATTGTTTTTAGATGCGGTTGAAGACTACAAAATCATATGTCTGCTCTCAAGTTACCCGTTCAAGTCTCGCACAAGAAGTTTTACTAATTGTTAAGAGAATAAGACCGGTTTAATATATATATATATATATATATATATATATATATATTTAATATATATATACTTAATTAATAATAGTAGGTTACAGGGTTTATTGCCACTTCTTCTTTTTTCTTCGATTATTGTTTTTGCTACTTTGCTGGAGCGTTAGCATTTGGTTCAATTTCGATTAAGAAGGTGGTGGTGCTTTTGTCACCGCTTGAGCCTTGAACTCAAAACACTTTCTGGTATCCATAGGTTTTTTTCCATAACTTTCATGTGTTTCTCTTCTTACTTTGTTTATTTTTAAAATTCTTTGGGGCCTTATATTATATTTACAGATTAAATTTGTGGTGTTTCCTTATGATTATATTTTCAATGTGTGGGTTTTTGTAAGCAATATGAGTACAAGTCAATATGTTTGTTTTAAAAAAAACATTGTGAATACTCTATTTGGATCGTACAGAGTTAATAACATTTGATATTTTAAGGAACTTACACATTCTTCTTTAATTTTTATTTTATAACTCAAGTATATATTTTAATAATACTTAATAATAAATTTTAAAATTTTATGCTAATTGATATGGGTCACACGCGCAACGCGCGTACCCAGAAACTAGTTAATCATATATTTCGCTTTAGCTTACTTAATTTGTTCATCAATAATACCCTTCAGTATCGCAAGAACTCTTATTGACTCATTATCTGGAATCATCAAGACTGTATTAGCAGAACTATTGGCGCAACTAGTTGAAATCACAAGAACACTGGTACTATGACTTCTCAAAGAAACAAGGCATATCTAAATTAATGAGGCATCAAGCCCAAGAAACAAGCAGCAGTTAAAGCTATAATGCAAATCAACTTGAATTCAAGACTTGAAACAATCCATAGCATGCATGAAAGATTGGACATAGACATAGAAAAATGGAGTTTCGAAATGCTGTTTCATCTTTACCAGGACCAACCTTAGGAATGTCATAATGCTCAGTAAGATTAGCTAGGTATCGATTAAATTCTTGGATTCTATCGCGGTGGGATTTCGTGGCTTCTTTCGCGAGTCGTTTGATGTTAAGTTTCTCCCACTGCTCAAGGTATTTTCTCCGAGCTGGTGTGAGATGATCATCGCTCTTGGTTGCTTGCTCTTTCAACCCACCGCCGAGATAACTATCATCTATCTCATCCTCAACTTGGTTTGTTGTCAAGGCATTGCTTCCACCTGCAATCACAAAAAAGTTTTACATTCAGCATACGAAAGTTAGAGCCAAGTCAAACCAACAAAACATCTAAACTTGGATGAGTTAGATATTGTACTACTACTGAACACTAAAGAAGCCATGCAATTGATGTTGTAACAAGAATTTATAGGACACCAAGAAGACTCCATGTTTTGAAATTCAAGAAAATAGTCCTTGGGTGGAGTAATGCGCACCATGCTTTCCCACCCCTCTAGCAACCTACATTCAAATATACTGTTTTCAGGGCAATTACCTTTCCTCCAATTATTTCCAGGCAAATGCTAACACAAAGATGCTATTTAAGTTCTGCATGATATTTTTTCCTCAGATACTTCATGATTAGTCAAATTCTAATTTTGCTGAAAAAAGTTTTTAAGAAAGAACGCTAGCGAAGAGAGTTGCGAAGTGCTTATAGATATCGTTGAATAAAGCGGAATTGCTACAGAATGTTCCACCAAAAAAAAAAAAGGATTATGAACTACTTTCATGCTCAAGACAAAACTTGGTACC
The DNA here is from genome assembly GCF_029784015.1 of Lycium ferocissimum. Classification (NCBI taxonomy): domain Eukaryota; kingdom Viridiplantae; phylum Streptophyta; class Magnoliopsida; order Solanales; family Solanaceae; genus Lycium; species Lycium ferocissimum. The sequence goes on from NC_081342.1 coordinate 64,951,975, forward strand.
TCAGTTCATGATGTGGCGTCCAGTTCTTTTACCATTCTAATCTAGGATTAGTCTAACCATCATCTTTGTGATGCAGGAAAGTTGAATGTTTTAGATGAAAAATGGATCCAAGTTGTGTTGGAGCCGCCTGAACTCAAGGTAGGGGGCCTAGATTTTCAGTATGGTGGTGAGAGTGAAGTTAAACTAGAGATCACATACATGGATGAGAAGATCTGGTTCCATGGATGAGAAGATCTGGTTGCGAAAGGGCTCAAAAGGTTCCTTGTTTGTGTTTCAAAGACGCAAACCCTGAAATGCTAGTCTTTCGAGTGACTCTTCCTTACACCATACACCCAATTCTATGTACAAACATATCGTAGAAAGTGAAACACAAATTGGAACATTGTTCAAAGAGAACCCCTCTTGTTATTCTGGATGTGTAATCTATAGCTGTCACCAACTTCCAGCCTTTGGAATCAAACTTACCAAACTCAAAAGGGAAACGAAATGATCCTTGCATCTCTGTGATTGTGGAATGAAAATCGCTTTATAAAGATGCATTCACGTCAGCAAAAAAGCTTATTTATGGTTTAATGGCTTTTGTTTAGTTGTGAATCCTCAGCTATAGACGAGTGAGTTCCACGTAGAATTTTGTGTTACACAATTTCATTTTGATAACAGAACTAAAACAAAAACCATTTCTAACTTGAAACGAAGAACTTCACTCACTAATTATTGGCACGCCTTACAAACACGTTGTATGACATAATTATCAAACACACATTGTAACACCATAAATCATTTAAAACAATATTCAGCTATTGGAAATTATACGGGATCATTTTATGCGACTAACTAAAACCCTCAAGTGAATATAGTTATCGTATTAATCATACTTTTTTTTTAAAAAATTACTTAATTTCGTTCATCAATAATACCCTTCATCAACTTAAGAACTGTTATCATCTGGAATCATCAAGACTATATTAGCGGGAACTGTCGGCACAACTAGTTGAAATCACAACAACACTGGTAATATGTCTCTCAAAGAAGCAAGACATCAAAATTAACGTGGCATCAGGCCCAAGAAACAACCAGCAGTTTCCAGCTACATAGCAAATCGACTTGATTTCAAGACTTAAAAGAATCCATAGCATGCACAAAATGACAGAAAAAATGGAGTTTCCAAAGGCTGGTTCATGTTAACCAGGACCAACCTTAGGAATGTCATAATGCTCAGTAAGATTAGCTAGGTATCGATTAAATTCTTGAATTCTATCACGGTGGGATTTCGTGACTTCTTTCGTGAGTCGTTTGATGTTAAGTTTCTCCCACTGCTCAAGGTATTTTCTCTCTGCGGGTGTGAGATGATCATTGTTCTTGGCTGCTTGCTCTTTCATCCCACTGTCAAGATAACTATCGTCTATCTCATCCTCAAGTTGGTTTGCTCTCACTGCATTGTTTCCACCTGTTATCAACAAACATGTGTTATAATCAGCCAACAGAAGCCAGAGCTGCGTAACAACTTATAGATGGTTTAGTAAAGAACAACAAAATAGACATGCAATAGATGCATTATATGAATAAGGCACCAAGAGGATTCCAAATTTTGAGTTCAAGAAAATGGTCCCTGATGGGAGAAATAAACACTGTGCTTCCCCTGTCTTGCAACCTACAATCAAATATATGGCTTGGAGAGCGATTATACATCTTTCCCTTAATCGTTTCAAGGCAAATGCTAACACAGACAGATGCTATTTTTGACTCTTTCACGAATTATGTTCCTCCGATACTTCATGATTAGTCAAATTATAGTTTAGCTCAAGATGTTTTTAAAAAGGAGCGCTAGGGAAGACACAGTTGCATAAGTGCTTCTAGATCTCATTGAATAAAGCATGATTTCTACAAAAACTTTCCACCAAATCCCAAAAAGAACAAAGCGACACTAGTATGTTGCCAACGAGAGAAAAGAAATTTAAAGAAAATATCATTAGTCTCTCCCTTTGATACAAAATGGAGGAAATAACAAGTTCTGCTTTAGCTAAATATGAACACTAAGGGCAGTCAATATTCCATCCAGATGAGTTATTCAAGAAAAATTATTACTCTTCCACACCTATGAACCAGATATCTATAACTATCACTACTACCCTAGCATCACGAAAAAATTTATCATCACAAATCATATGCTAGAAGATTTAGGTCAATAAACAAATTGTACATGCTTATGCTTTATCAAGATGAACTACAACCAAGCTGGAAAAAGAAAGAGTAATGCACCAACTTGGAATGGCAGAACAACATCTGATCATTTGATGTTATTCTATACATGTAGATGATATCTGATACAGATTGATTTTCTTGGTTTTCCTTCATCTTCTTTATATCATCTTTGCTGAAACAATAAGATATAGTTGTTGATCTCAAATAAAATTATAGGTATTAAAGCTAGAGCAGTTCCCTTTGCTAAAAACCCACTACACTTTACATAAAAAAGGTTATGAAACTTTTTTTGACACTACAAATATGAGATTAACAGTGGAGACATAAAATAAAGCAAACTTAGTGAACCAGATATTTAACTTTTACAAGGCTTAATCCCAAAGCATTAAATGTCTACCGCATCTACTTCTCACATAAGTTAGAATCATACAGGGTGGACTATTCAACATAAGATGTTAAGGTTTTTTCTTCTAAAGTTCAGCATATATTGTTAAAGCTAATAACATAATTTTGCTCGTGAAGTTGGTTGAATGCCAGACCAGTATACATATACACTGCGGCTACCAATAAGAAGCTGAATGTTAAAGCAGCTAGTATCTTAAAAAAAAAAAAAAATAATAATAATAATAATAATAATAATTACTATCTTAGTAAATGCTCAAGGCTAGCCTGCACTTGGATACCTTTTGAACAAACTCAAGATAACATAGAAAAGAACAAATAGCGCCACCTACGACTAAGGTAAAATGAAACAATCAATTCTCGATTAGTCATGATAGCGCAAAGAAAAAGATATGATCTCCAACGAGCAAAAGAATGAAGCTTTAAACTATTTAGTTGGTAGTTACCTGGCACTTGAGTCACTAGATCATACTGATGCTTGTTCTTCTTTTTCTTTTTTATCCCGCTAGATTTCACATCTAGAGCTTTGCCCTTTAGTCTTAACTTCCCAGCAACAACGTTTTCATAGGCCGACATCTCACCTGACAGAAGAAGTTCAAATAAGCCTCAGAACTTAAACTGGAAGACCAGCAATTGTGCAACTAGTTCAATTGGAAATGTTTTTATCTATCATTAACATTTCCTTCACCTAAAATTGATTTGAAATTGAAGATACCCTCCCATCCCTTTTCCCTCCAACCCAGAGTGAAAGATACAATAATAAATAGACATCGCTTGGTTATCTCCAAGGCCAAAGCTATTATTCGGTTAGTGTGTATTACACGAAAGTTTTAGAAAGAAATTCCTTAAGCTTTTATAGGACCATAGATGCAGCCTTGTTGCTCTACTAAACCACTCTGATGTTTCTAATGGAAGCGTTAAACCAGATATGCACCGAGGAATATCACTAGATGCCTTAGTCCAATTTACAGTGAATAGTTTGAAGGTCATACTTTCCCATGGAAAATTATATCTATCTTATTGTTGTCCTCACTTCACTTAATGCTTGATTTAGATATTCTTCCTTTAATCTAAAAAGCATCCCCCCCCCCCCCCCCCAAAAAAAAAAAAAAACACATCACATTATGTCATGTATCTTATCAAATCTAGAAAAAATTTGCAGGCACACAATATTTCTGGATTTAGCCTTCATACTACCAAACGCAAGTGTTATAATTAAAGCTCAATCCATCCATCATTTATGCAATGAGCAGTAATACACTACATTTTAACAAAGATTAATACTCCTACAATTCAACCTTCAAAATTTCTTTATGAAAATAAAATAAAACAAAGATATCTTAACTCCCACATTATAACTTTGCTTTTAGTTCATGCAAGCCAAGCTCCAACAAAGATCTCTAACTCAAACAAATCCAAAACCATACATTAAATCTTTTCTTTCATTCACCTTAACTGAAACAATCCATGTTAAATCTTCATCATTTTCAAAGAGCAAGATATATTCCAGGACCCTTTTGAAGAAAAAACATATCTTTACAGCAATTTCATGTCAATGTATATAATGCTCAAACAAAAACACAAGTAAAAATTAATGCTTTTTCAATCCCCAAGTTTCCAGTTTCAATTCTTGGAATAAAGGAGCAATTTTTTTGGGGAGGGGGGGGGGGGTGGGGGTGGGGGGGGGGGGAGTAGGGGGGTGTTATTGAAAGGTACCTGATTGAAGAGAGATCATTACAATGATCAATTGCCAGGGAAGGGAGTTCCATTTTAGAGAATCTGTTTGGTTTCTTGAAGCTTCTGGGGGTCAGTGGAACCCAAGGAAAAAAATATTGTTTTTAGTGAATTAAAAATTATGATATGTTGGTTTAGTGAGAGGCTTTTTTTTTCAATTCGGTGTCCGTGCCCATGGGATCCAACTATTCCAGATTCACGTCGTGTAAGTTCCAATCGGAGAAAGCGCTTCCTACGATTTTTTCATACCTACAGCGGAAATTCGAGACCTCTAATTAAGGGAGGAGCGATCCAGTCTACTGCACCACATCCTTTAATGGTTGGTGAGAGGTTCTTGCTATTACCTGCATATTGATTTATTTGATATACTTTCATTAGCTAGATTTTTTTTTTTTTTTGTTGATATTTTTATAAATTTGTGATCCAAATAAAGTATAAATATTTATATGACTGTATATTATTTTATTCATTCACTTTTACTGGTTCATTTTGCATATTACGCTACCACTAATAAAACATACAATATACAATAGCATACCCAGTGTAATCCGATAAGTAGGTTGTGAAAAGGGTAGGATGGATGCAAGAGCCTCAACACAAAAAAATGAAAAGAAGAGAAAAGAAAAAAAGGGCCCATTAATAAAACATAAATTAGGTATTTATTTTATTATGTTACCCTTATTAATTATATTTTTAAAATTTAAGTTTGACTAGTACTTTAACAAGTTGAAATATAGTTAAATTAATAAAAAGGAAAAATTGGAAAAAATATTAATTTTCTCTCGAATTTCGAAAATAAGCAACTTAAAAAGAAAATCTAATTTTAGTACACTAAAAATGTAAGAGAGAACAAAAGTATCTTTTAAAAATAAAATTGAAAGTTTAAAGTTAGATTTATTCTTAAATATATAAAAAAAAAAAATTGGGTAACTAAAAAAGTGTATCATGTAAATTAAATAGAGCGAGTACTAATTTCTTGATTAAATAACAAAGAAAATGCAGAATGGACAAAGGGTGAACAAATAGATTAAACGGAAAAGGGTCAAAAATACCCCTGAACTATCAGAAATGGATCACATATACCCTCCGTTTGCTTTTGGTATCAAATATACCCTCGCCGTTACTCGAAGGGACCACTTATACCCCTCAAGTTAACTGATCCTGTTAGATGCTGACGTGGCAACGTGGACGGCCACGTCAGCCCCTCTCCCTCTTCCTCTGTAGTTCAGGGGTATTTTTGGCCCTTTTTTTTTGTTGTTTCTAATTTATTTATTTTTTGGATTTTTTACACCACACATACCTCTCCTCTCTCCCTCGCCCACACCCCCACCCCCCAATTTTTTTTTTTTTTTTTTGTAGTTTTTAATTTTTTTCTGAATTTTCTACACCGCCACATACCCCCTCCCTCCACACCCCCACCCTCCAAAAAAATCTTTTTTTTTAAGTTTTAAATTTTTTTCTGAATTATCTACACCACCACCTACCCACCTCCACCACCCACCCCAATCACCTCCCCAACACCCCTCCAAAAATTTTAATTTTTAACCGTGCAAACTTTCAATTTTTATAAATTTTTTTTATAAAGGTAAATTAAATATGAAGTAGAAAATTCGGGAGGGGGTAGGGGGTGCGTGTAGAGAATCAAAAAAAGAAAACTTTTTAAAACTTTTTTTTTTAGACGTGGTGGGGTGTCGGTCGTTTGGGGCGGGGGGGGTGGTGTGAAAATAAAAACTTTTTTGATTCTACTTTATACTATTTAATTTACCTTTTATAAAAAAATTATCAAAATTAAAAGTTTGCGTGGTTAAAAATTAAAATTTTGGAGGGTTTGGTGGGGTGTGGGGGGGGGGGGGTCATGGGGGTAGGTGGTGTAAAAATTCAAAAAAAAGTAACTTTTAAAACTTTTTTTAAGAAATTTTTTTTCAAAAGCGGGGAAAAAGGGGGGGGTATGTGGTGGTGTAGATAATTCGTAAAAAATTTAAAACTTAAAAAAAAAAAAATTTTTTTGGGGGGGGGGGGGGGTGGGGGGGGGGTTGTATGTGGTGGTGTAGAAAATTAAAAACTACAAAAAAAAAAAAAAAATGGGGGTGTGGGGTGTTGGGGGGGGGGTATGTGGTGGTGTAGAAAATCCAAAAAAAAAGGGGTCAAAAATACCCCTGAACTATAGAGGAAGAGGGAGAGGGGCTGACGTGGCCATCCACGTGGATAATTTTTTCCACATGGCACTGCCACGTCAGCATCTAACAAGGTCAGTTAACTTGAGGGGTATAAGTGATCCCTTCGAGTAACGACGAGGGTATATTTGATACCAAATACAAACGGAGGGTATATGTGATCCATTTCTGGTAGTTCAGGGGTATTTTTGACCCTTTTCCGTAGATTAAATGAGAGCAAGTAGATTATAGGGAAAAGGGTCAAATATACCCCTCTACTTTATTTTATTAGTTAAACGGAAAAGGGCCAAAATTACCCCTGAACTTTGAAAAATAGTTCATCCATACCCTTCGTTATACTTTAGGGCCAATTATACCCTTACAGTTATACTATGGGGTCAATTATACCCTTCTGTCTAACTATTGCCACGTGGCATCATCCCAACCCTTCAAAATTATTTTACTCACTAAAATAACTCAATCCGACCCAAATTTTTTTTCCAGCAAAAATAATACGGATAATTTTTCCAAAAAACATATAAAAATAATTCCGTATTATTTTTGTTTAAAAAAAAAAATTTTCGGCCTGATTGAGTTATTTTAATGAGTAAAAAATTATTTGAGGGTAAAATAATTTTGAAGGGCTAGATGATGCCACGTGGCAATGCTGATTAAGGGTATAATCGACCCCATAAGATAACCTGAAGCAGATAATTGGCCCTAAAGTATAACGAAGGGTATGAATGAACTATTTTTCAAAGTTCAAGGGTAATTTTGGCCCTTTTCCGTTAGTTAAATATACCCTTCGTTAGTGAAAGTTAATAAAAATAACCCTGTTGTCTTCAAACTTCACAATTATGCCTCTATTTGGATGGAAATCCCCAAATCTTGTCAAATTACCCAATTTCAAAAAAATTACCCCATTTTTTTTTCTTGACCCGCCCCGCCCGACCCGCCTATCATCATCAAACTCTAGCTTCATCTTCTTTCATGGAGAAAAAAAAAAAAAAAGCATGAACACACCCAAATGATAAAATTTCAAAACTCACCTCAAATGTAATGTTTAAATTCAACTCCAAATCTTAGTGCAACCAGTACTTGATATACACATTAGTTTTACTAAGCACTAAATTTTTCCATTAGCATACCAAGATATACACATAAAACTGTCTGGAAAATAACCACAATGATTTAACAAAAATTGTGCTTCTAGCAGTTTTTTAACTATAAACAGCATAGTTTTTCATATCGTCATAGCAAATAGTAAAATATAGCACCAAGTCGCCCTAGATGCCATGAGTTGATGTTAGAATTGACAGATAGCATGTGCTACTGCAAATAATAATCTCGTTTCAGTTTGTCTTTGTTGTTCATCAAAAAATGCAGGGATGATAGGCGGGAAAATAACCACAATGATTTACCCACATTTGGGTGTGTTTTTTTTTTTGAAGAAGATGTTTGAAAATTACGATGATGATGATATGAAACATTGGGCGGGCGGGTCAACGAAAAAAGTGGGTAATTTTTTTGAAATTGGGTAATTTGAGAAGATTTGGGGATTTCCATCCAAATAGGGGCATAAGTGTGAAGTTTGAAAATGTCAGGGGTATTTTTATTAACTTTCACTAATGAAGGGTATATTTAACTAATAAAACAAAGTAGAAGGGGTATATTTGACTCTTTTCCCTAGATTATACTATGTCATATCCTTTACAAAGCTTATCTTGGGTGACAAAACAAGAGAATCAGTTGCTCTTCTAAGCACAAGCTATGGTGACAACACTTCAACGGAGATCCCTTGTCCGGTAGTGATAGAGTTTCATATGCTCTAACCTTATACTTTATATACTTGATTGGATGAATAATCCAGCAAGAGGCGTGTTTAGACAAAATAGACAGACAAGTTGCTTAGCTAAGTGAACATATGACAACACAAAAAAGAAAGTCCCATATTCGGTGGCAGTGGCTTAGCTATAATAACCTTTTGTCGAAAAATTAAACTAAATATATAGAAAATAATACGTACATAAATTAAAAATTATTTTTTATATAGTTACATTACATTTTGAATATTTTTAGTGAAATTCATGACTTCACCATGATGATAGTGTTGACTTTCAGATGTAGTGTTGAATTATAAGAGATCTTTGAGCGCATGGTCCATAGGAAACAACTTCTCTATCTCCCAAAGCAAAGGTAAGATCTGCGTACACCCTACTTTTCCCAAACCACACATGTAGGATTACACTGGGTACGTTGTTGTTATTTGGAATTACAAGAAACTGCAATAAGAGTGGGGCTGGGGGCGTGGGGGGGTGTCATGTGCTTTGTAGGCAACTTGCCCAATTCCAGTCATGCACTTCAACCATGTAGGCTACTTGCTTCAAATTTCATTATAACTCAGCTCAAAGAGCTCAAGATCCCATGTTTCTTACAAAGAAGAACAACGGCCGTGGTATCATATCATTAGCAGTCCAACTTATTCTTTTGCCAAATTCCAGCTTCCTACTTTACTCATTTAAGAAAGAAACAAGGCCTACTAACAAGAAACAGACTGATTAAACGTGTAAGTTTTGGATAAACATTCAACAGCACCGCCACTACATTAGTCTTACCAAAGTAAGAAAAAGAACTTAAAACCCTCCTACAACTCTCGCAGTGAACTCCTACTTATTCCTCATACTCGTTCTGTTTCGGTTAGTTTCCTTCTTCACGAGTCTGCAGCGACAGCAACTGGTTCTGGCAAGGAAAAGATTTTCACAGGTGAAGAAGTTTTGGTTTTGAGTGAGATGTGGGCAGAACCAATTAACTCCTCCTGAATCCCAGAATTCAGGATTTCACGAACTTTCCGCACTTCATTTGCCAGCTCTATGATGTAATCATCTTCATGACCAATATCGTACAGAGCCTTCTCCATTTTGAATATGTATTCTCTGTTGTCGCCACAAGGACCATGAGCAGTCGCAATTTGCCTGCAAAAGGGATTTCAAATTTAGTTGCTTAGGTAGTTCTAACTTCTATCTCAGACAAAAGTAGGAAGCTGAAAATAGGAAACTGAGTGCTTACCAGGCCATCTCTTCCAATGGGGCAGGCCCTAGATAGTATTTATTATTCACTTTGTCAGGAGTGGATGTAAACCTGAAATGAAAAATTGGAACAATCAATTCGATGCACTTTTTATCCAAATCTTACTGACTTCACTTTCTTCACATTAATGTAAGAAGTTTTGAAGTAGAGAAGAGAAACTACGAGACAAACGAAGGAACTTACACTATTACTCCCGTTAAAGCTGGCTGAGCAGAGTCTTCTTCCTGAAGTAAAAAAAGATAACATGGTGAGAAAAGGAACTTATTTTCTCTTTACCAGTTCCCTGTTAACTTTCTTCGACAACTTGTGTTGTTTCCATTCCATAAAGAGATGCACACAAAACTGGTATAGATTATTAACTTACCGTGAAGAAGTCTACTGAGGTCTTGCTATCGTACTCGCACTCTCTTCTTTCAAGATACTGTAAAGCACAGATTAGAGAATCAAAGTCAGAGTCTAGAAGTGCAAGTGCTATGAGAGGATGTGTAAACAAATAAAAAGCCAAGGGAACAACCATGAACAGAAAAGAGAAATAGTTACAGATCAGTTCACATACCTCCATTGCTTTCTTTTCCTTTTCAGGCCCTCCTCGCACACAATAAACAGCACCCCACTGAAAGAAAATGCAGATATCAGCAAAATTGACACAAGACATTGCAATAATAGTTTGGGAAAGAAAAAACTCCAAGAATTCACCATCACCATATAAAATTGCAATCATAGTCTTATAGCCTGTTTGGCCGAACTTTTAAAATCAGCTTATTTAAAATGTGTTTTTTTCCAAAAAGTACTTGCTTTTGGTGAGAAGCAGTTTGTGTTTGGCTAATCAATTTGAAAAACACTTTTGAACAATAATTAGTGTTTGGCCAAACTTTTAAAAAGTGCTTCTAAGTGTATTTCTCAAAAGTATTTTTTAGAAAAGTATTTTTCAGGAGAAGCTACTTTTCTCAGCTTCTCAAAAACAACTTCTGCTTTTACTCACACTTTTCCTTCTCCTAAAGGCTTGGCCAAACACCTCAACTTTGATTTAAAAAAACACTTTTGGCCTTGTTAATCACTGAGAGTAGGGGTGAGTAAATATAATCAGAGCTTTTGTTGTAACTACATGAGGATGCAACAGAAAGTCACTAATAGAGATTACATTGTGATTGGCATGTTGACGATAGTAAACCATACCATCTATGACAACAAGGGAACTTCTCTACAGAACATTAAAGACACAAATAAATAAATGTAACATTTCTGCTCAAAGTCATTCTCATGTAGAATAGATTATACTCTGCAGGTAAAGAAAGTAACTAGCTAAAATCCACTTACGCAAACAGATCCTTCACTTTCTTCCAAGGTGCAAGTTCTTGCAGGGTGTTTAGGTGTACCTCTGTGATCAATGCAAGCTGATACATTCACATAAACACAATTAACATCAATCTAAAAATAACAAATATCAATTTGAAGCAACGATAAGCCTCGGCCTCAGAGCAACATACCAAGATCAAACACGCGCTTGTAATCCTTGATGTAACCTATCATTTTCTCATCATATTCAAAACCTGGATTCCACACCAAGGAGCCATAGCCAAAAATCCAGAATACCATGATTGCAAAAGCTTCCTGATGCTGATCTCTGCACTATTAACCATGATATAGATTATTCAATATTCACATCCACCAAAAGTATTCACTCAAGATAACCTATAAAGCAAAAGTTACTGCAAAACAATCCAAATTTTACTTCTGTCCCCATTAGAGAAAAAAAACATAACTTCAGAGCAGGACAAGATATAGTAAACAAAATACAACTGCTATTTGGGACTTTAATATTTGTCACATTGTAATGCACCAACAGGTTAAAGGGGGCCCGCTTGTTATAGAAACAAAAAAGACAGCTACTTTATTTCCTAAAACATCTACTACCAGTAGTTTTTATTTTCCATGGATTTTTTAATATTGATATCCACCAAAATATAACTTTTTTACCTCAAGTAATTACTGGGAAACAATTTTGTTTACAATTTTTACTTCATGACAAAACACATCAACAAAATACAACTGTATTTGGTTCTTTTCTATTTGTCATATTGCATGTGATGTAATGCACCACAAAGGTTAAAGGGGCCTGTTTGTTACAGAAACAAAAAAATAAAACAGCTATTTATTTCCAAAAACAAATACTGTAGTAGTTTTTGTTTTCCATAAAAGTAACAGCCAAAAAAGTATATTTCCCAAAACAAACTCTTGCAAAGCCAAACCCAACTGCACAAACAGTATTCCCAAAATAGAAAACCAAAACTAACAAAAAAGGAACTGCTTTCTAATTTAAAAAAAGCCACACAAGGCTATGCTAGAAAAAGTTAAAACCACAAAGTACAAGCACTAAAAAGCACTGTACAAGCTCTAAAGCACAATATACAAGTGTTTAAGCACAATGTCCAAACAGCTATTTTATAATACTAGTAGTTTTGGTTTTCCATAAAAGTAAGCACAAATCATATTCCAAAAAAAAAAAAAAAAAAAAAAAAAAAAGGAACCCCCAAAACCAACAAAAAGAGCTGTTTTTTTAGCAATAAAACCATACAAAACTGTGGTAGCACAAGGTAAAACAGCAGTGTACAAACACTGAAATGCACTGTACAAGCTCTAAAGCATAATATACAAGTGTTTAAGCACAATGAACAAGCATTACAAGATGAAGTGATTTTACACATTTTGCTAGTCAGAGTGTGATTAATCTTCCTTTTCATCCACAAAACCCTAATTTCAAGTAGAATTAGGGAATACAATTTGGGCAAAACCAAGACTAATGATAGTAATAACTAAGATATCAAGAAAATGAGAAAAACAAAGAAACCCCATGAAAAAATAAAATAAAAAAGATGAATACACATAAAAGAAAAAACAGAGAAACCCATGAAAAAAAAAAAAGAAAGATGAATACCCAAAAAAGAAAAAATATGAAAAAACAAAAAACAAAATGGAGATGAAGCAAAGACTTACCAATATATGTTTGATGTCCAAAATGGATTAAAGGCAGTGCATTTTTACCTCAGATCAGAAATAAATAAATGAATTTGAGGAAAAGTAAATAATGGAGGGATTTGGCTAAAAATAGAAACCCTAGAGAAGAGAGAGAGAGAGAGAGAAACAACGATGTTTGTTTCTTTTGTGTATTTTTTCTCTCTCTGTTCTCTACGGGGTTTAACTGAGGAGGAGCATGTTTGTGTCCGGAAATAAAGTATTTATAGCTGTGAACGAAGTAGAACAAAGGGGTGATGACTCATAATTCTATTCTTCTTTTTGTACCTAGACACCATGTGGATGTGTGGTCCATCAACATCAATGCATGTGTACAAATTTATGTTCCATAGGGGTGAGTGGGTATTCAACTTTTTTTTCTTTTTTTTTTTTTTTTCCACAAAGTAAAGTGGATTTTTTTACATATTCTTAGTAGGCGTTTGACCATAGAAACGAAAAACTTTTTCACTTATTTTGGAATTTTAGAATAGGAGGTAGAGTTATGTTTGGCCATAGATTTTGTGTATTTTGTTGTTGAAATGTACTTGTTCAATAAGGTTTGGTTGTGAAAAAAGTGAAAAACAAGGTTTTAATTATTTTTCAAATTCCAGTTGTATTTGAAATTTTCATGTCAAACACTAATTTTTGAAAAAAGTGAAAAAAAAAAAATCGAAAAAAAAGTGGATAATTCTTATGGCCAAAAGGGTCCTTAATAAAAGTAGCATTAAAGGAAAAATGAGTAAATTTTCCTTATTTTTTTTTATTACGGTAGGGGGAGGGGAACAGAGAAGGGGATTACAACATGGGATTTAAACCCTCAAAGAACAAGGTAAAAGTTCAGGTAGCCAACCAACTGAGCTACTAGTAAATTTTCCTTATATCAACGAATTTAATTTCTGCAACAAATTGGAGAAGATACACTTTGACCTTCAATTAATGGTAAGAAAAATTAACATTCATAAATTCCTGGCTTAATATATAGGCAGCCTCTTAAATTTGTCGGGATATTCCATTTAGATGCTTGAATTAGGGCTTGTTTCAATTAGATCTCAATTCCTAATAAAGTGTTTCAATTAGATTCAAGTTCAAATTTTGATTTTTTTTTTTTTTTTTTTGCATGTGTTTTCATTGGTTTATTAGGTAGTTAAGTTAACCACATAAAATATGTCAATCTCCTTTAATTATACGCGTCCACCTCAATAAGTCGTAGAAACTCAGGCATTTTCTACTTGAGATTGATGAAAGGATATGACATATGACGAATGAAAACACGCACAATCTTTTTTCTTCAAATTTTGAACCAAAAGTGTCTAAATAGAACACTTTATTAGGAGTTGATATGTTCAATGGGAACAAAGGTTAGTTCGAATGTCTAAATGAAATATCCTAACAAGTTTAGGGACTCGGTATGTATTAAGAATAAATTCTAATGTTGATTCGTGTGATAAATGACACATCACGTTTAGTATTTAATTAATTAAAATGTGTGTTTTTGATTGCTTTACGTAGGAAATATATTTAATTTGAACTTTTTTTATAAATATATTATCTTCAGCTAAGGAATAACATTACTAGTTTAATATAATATAATACATGTGTAATAATTAAGGGTGAAACGACTAAACATGCTAATAGTTTTTTTAATATTTACAAGCAAGGGTTAAAATACATTTTCAATAAATTTTATTTAAAGTTTAATATGTTTTGTCAGTATCACAAAGGTTAAAATCAAAACTTACCCGTGGTAGGCCAAAAGTAATATTCCTTTAAGTTTTTTGATTAACTCCACCAAATTCAAAAGTGCGGTGTTCTAACACAGCAAGGTATTTTGTTCAATAGTTTCCTATTTGTGTTTCCTTCTTAATAGAAACTAAACAAAAATGTAGAAACTTATAAGCATGATATAGAAGGTACGGTTCACTTTGATTCGAGTTTTATGTAACAAATCAAACAAATTGTGTCTGGTTACTAAACTCATATATAAAAACCTAATTAAACAAAATATAGATGGTTTATATGTTTCTATTTTTGGTGATCTAGTTATTTAAGTGACATATGATACATATTGAATTCATCCCATTTATACAAGTAAAATACCGAATCAAACCAAATATTACAAACAAATTAAAATTTAGGATACCATAGCAAATCATCCAAAAAAATGTCTATTTCTTACATCGTTTTGGTTCAATTTTTGATTTTTTTTTAAGTTGATAATGATCCCTAACTTGTAGGAACGTATTTGATGTATGTGTTCAATGTGTGTATGTCACATACTTTTACATGGAAAGTTTTCATCGAACCTAGTCGGTTTCTTTGGTAATATTCACTTTTGCGCGTTTATGACCGTACGTAATTTAATGCAGAATGCATGGGACCTTGAAAGTGGACCACCAAGATCATGACTTCAAAGAATGGATAATATAAGATATTTTACTGATTTCTTACCCATAAAAAAAGTACTTAACGAAGTGTTAATGTCCTAAGTTCATTGAACCTAGACAAGTGTAAAGGGCAAAAAAAGAATTTATCGGACCTCAAAATGGGTATCAAATTGAGTGGAAGATTAAAAAAGAAAAATCTAGAGTTGGTTGCTTAGAATCTGTTCATTAGTTGATATTAACACCTGCTATCAAATATTAATCATTATTTTAAAAGCTATTATTATAATTTAACCACTCTTTTGGTACGGAGAAATTTTTGGACAAAAATACCTGAACTAAAATACATAACAACTTCAATAAATTGTGTTTGAAATTCAAAGGATTGACAAGTGGAACCCAAGAAATGGTTCATGACGCTAAAAAATTGCTAGAATGTGAAACCTCATGAACGATTAATGGGGTTCAGAGATCTTATAAGTTCTTCCGCATTTTAACTTTAAGTAGGTGTATTTTTGTTCATTTTTTTTTCCCGCATTAAAGTGTGACTATTTCTGTATTACTTTTCAAACAGTAGCCAAAAATTCATAGCAAGCTCGATACCTGGCCATCCCGTCTAACTTTTACCAATTTAAGCACTTGATATAACTTAGAAGACTCAAATGATCCAGAAGAAAATTTCGTTCAAAAAAAAAAAAGAAGAAATTACTTAGTTTATATGTATATTGTCTTTTACGCTACACACACTTTATCTCCCCATAAAGAAAGAAAAACTTTCCATTAGTTGGAGCCTTGGTGGTTAAACAAATTATGAATAATTAAGGGAACAAATGAAAGAAATGGCGTAACAAATCATTTTTATTCCAAATTGACCCAACTTATCTAACTACAAGTAAACTTTAGATGAATTTATTTGTTCATTATTTTGTTAATTTTGACCTTCTTAAATTTAGTCCAACCTGTCTATTTGACACTACACGCCTATGCAAGAGACGATAAACTATCCTACTTGCTTGCAAGATTAACTTTCGCATTAGTAAAAATAATCAATTGGTATTTACATGCCCGCCTTCAGTTGTTTACACCAAATCAATGCATACAAGACGTGTGCCTTTCTTACTAGCTTAGATTTTCATATCTCTAATAGAAGAAAAATGTGTGTCATTTCAAAATTTAATTTTTGGATCACATTACAATTTTTTCAGTGTTGAGTTTATGTTGTAAGCAGAAAATACAGAAGGTAAGATGAAATAAATAGAATTATAGTGTGTCCATACAAAAAATAACTTATCAGTTGCCCCAGATCTGTACAAAATGTAAATAGGGGCTTCATAAAAGCATTTACATGGTGGAAAAGAGGAACAAAATGTTAACAAATTATAGGACCAAAGAGGAAGGCAAGTCCTATACTAGCAGAACTTTTAGTTTTTGATATTTTCTTACAAGAAAAGTTTTCATATTAAAACTTCAGAACAAAAATCTCATCGATTAGGTCCCTGTGCTTTATTGGCTCCTCGAGCTCTCGTAGCTAGACGGTGCTGTATTTGGGTAACTTAACTTGTCCTGCAGAGATCATGGTGAAAAATGTGTCTAAGATAAAAGTAAAAACTATATGTTTATTCATCAAAGATCTAAATGAAGTTTAGTTTGTGATGTAACGTGTATATGCTGACAAAGTAAAAAAGGTTTACATGATCAGTATATTTAAATCTATTGTAGCAGTTAAGTTAGTTTATTGTCCAGGTTACTAGTATCACTTGTTATGAACGGATACCTGTAGTTGTAGTTATCTTTTAGGTGACCTGATATTTTATAAAAGTTAAACTCGCAATTTATGCATGTTGACTTACCTGGGAGAGGGTAACTTGGCTATGATTTGGTGAGACATTTGAATTGTACATAAGCGATGGGCATGTGTTTTCCTCAGCAAGTGCTCTCAATCTTTCTAATTCTGGCAAAACGACCTTTCCAAGATCTGGTCTGTCTTTTCGCCTTAGCTCAGAGCACTGTAGCGATAAATTGGCAAGACGCATAGCCTCATCGACGGGCCAATCATGAATAGCTGGATCAAGCATTTCCTTGAAGGTTCCTTTCTCCATTGCCCTTTCAACATAATGAGTCAATCCCATTGGCGGCTTAGCCGTTAATATCTGCAAAAATATGATGCCTAAGGAGTATACATCAGACTTTACGCCAAGCATGCCCGTTTGCTGATATTCAGGATCGATATAGCAAAACGTTCCAGCAGTTGATGTCATTCTATATTGAGTGACAGTATCTGCTACTGATGGAGGGACAAGCCGGGCTAAGCCAACATCACTAATCTTACTAACAAAGTTGCGATCGAGCAAAATATTGCCCGGCTTTAAATCACGGTGAACTAATGGCTCTGGTTTACTCTGGTGTAGGAAAAGCAGACCGGTAGCTATTTCTGCAGCAATCCGAAACCTCTGCTGCCAAGAAAGCGGTGGCGTCTTTCCTTTATGGAATAAACGGTCTTCCAAGCTTCCGTTAGACATAAACTCATATACTAAGCACCCGTATTCCGGACAGGCTCCTAGAAGAAGCACCATGTTAGGATGCCGTATGCAGCTCAAAACTTCAACCTGCAGCGGAAGATAAAGAGTTTTTGAATCTAGGAATTGTACTATACTCATTTTACAGAAAATCTTGCAGAATCAACAAAGTCAAAATTTATGCATTATAGTTTTCATCACACAAAAGAACATTGGTTCCTAGTTCTCTAACTCTAGGATTCTAATTTTCTCATTTGCAGACTATTGAATTATTGCCTAGTAGAATGCTAACTATATTATTGTCCTCAGTGTCAGAGGCGGACCGATACTTTAAAGTTTATGGGCTCCTACAACGCCTTCACGTTAGTACTATAATTATAACTAGGTTCACAGTCAAATATTCATGGATATTTAGTAGATTTTTAATATATATACATAGTCGGGGCCAAAGTTACTGGGTTCTCATGAACCCATATACATGACCCTAGATCCACCCCTGCTTAGTCTTAAACATATTTAGTCTTCGACATACCAACATTCAATTATAGGGGATTATCACAACTTGTCTAGTGACTATACAGCTCTTTGTTTATATTTTCTCATATGATATTCATTCTACCCTGAAGATTGCCCCTTGCTCTACATTATGTGCTGACACTTAATTGTAGCAGTCCGTTTATGATTTGCGTGTTATTTTAGACTAAGAAGACCCTTGTGATTATATATAAACGTATCCCCCACCCGGCCAACCCCCGTGGAAAAATTAGACTCTAGCGTTATGAAATAAACATGCCTGAATTCTATGATCAATATATTACCTCTTGCTGAAACTGTTGACGTCCATGAGCTGCATCAGGACGAAGGACCTTAACTGCAACAGGTGTATGATCCAGGTAGCACTTATACACAGGCCCATAACCTCCTTCTCCAATTTTACGAGTTTGGGCAAAGTAGTCTGTTGCAGATTCGATCTCCTCGATTGTATATTTCCTGTACCTGAAATCATTTTTTGTAAGTTTATTTAGTATCTTATTCTTCTCTTCAGCTTCTTTTAGAGCTTTCATTTCCGCACTGATTCTCTTCTGAGATTCTAGTTCTGCAAGCCTCTGAGCCGCCTCTGCATGCTCGATGGCTGCTCTAGACTTCGCCTTTTCCTTCTCTGCAAGTGCCAGTGCAGCTTCCTCGGCTAAACGTGCCTCTTCTAATCTTCGTTGTTCTTCCATTTTCCAGCGCTGGAGTTCCATTGCCTGCAGCAGACATGTTAGTTAAGGGTGTCAAATGGGCGTGTTCGGTTGAAATTGAGCGGGTCAAAATGGACTGAGTTAATAAATGGGCGGGTCAGGGTCCCAAAAATTACTTGGGCTGAAATGGGCTAAAAAAGTGGGTCATAACCCAACCCCCCCAAATCTTACCAAGTTTTAATTTCTTAATTTTTTCGGTCTTTTATAAACTTTTAACTACCCAATAAAGCTTCTTTTTTTTTCTTTATTATGGCTATATAACAAATCAAACAAAAAAATATCTTTTTGGAAATATTTTGACAAGGTTTCTCATTTGTCAATTTGGGCTACATTTCAGCCCAATTTATAAATGGGCTGACTTGGGCAGGTCAAAATGGGCTAAGCAAATAAATGGGCGGGTCAAACTTGAACGGGATGGGCGGGTCATTTTCATGAGCTAATATTTCCACCCTAATGATAGTACATCCATAGATTCATTATGATGGTGCGCAAGGATATGGTTCCCTTTATCGTGCCTTTTGTTTTGCTGTAAGCGCTTCCTTGCAAGCGGTACTATACATTTCCATCGTTTGCTTAAGCTCCTGCTTTAGCCTTCTCATTTCTGCTTCTAGATCATCCTGTAAGCCAAAGGAGAGGCATAAATATAAGACAAAAGATGCTTAAATACATGAAGTGAAGAGCCCCAACAGATTTTACTGAAAACTATAGATTTTATATCCTATCACCAACTCTTTGACAGACACTAACAGAAATGAATTTGCTTTAATAGCCCACTACTAAAAAAACAAGAATTAGTGATGGACATATTCTGTAGCTAACAGCAAAATCCGTCCCTAATCCTGTTTAGCGAAGTTCGTAGCTAATTCCAATTTTTTTTGTACTGGCCGTTCAGTAAATAAGAAGATTCAATCAGACAAAATATATGTTGAAGACATGATTTTAGCCTAGTCTACTTGAACTTATGTCTTCAATCAATAAATGAAGATGAATGGTCTAGCAATTTTGAGTCAGCTTTTACAATTTACAAAGACACAAGTTATCTTTCCAAATGCTTACTCCTGGTCCTTGGGAGATCGATGTTCTCTCACTCTCAATTGACGCAAATGATAGTTCTGGTGGAGTCAGGGTGTCCACGGATCTCCGCCCAAACTGTGAGGAGTCAAAACTTTGGGTATCAAAATCTGAAAAGCCTGAAAGCCGAGGAGGGGTCGGTCCACCACCATCATAACTGTCAGATATTGAAGAATAGATGTTGTCGATGCTTGGCCTACCAGAGCTGACATATGATATGTCGGTATCTGGCATAGATGAGATTTCATATGGCTTTCCATTAGGTCCTTTCCTGTGGGTGAACGGTGACCTGTTCAAAATAGTATATTCAACTTAGGCCTTCAGATGAGAAAACTACACCAAAACTATAGTGCTCTGAAGAACAAAAGTCTTAAATTTCAAAATCTTCTGAAGAACTTGCATCACTAACTATGATAACATTCTCATTGTGTATGCAACAAATTACGGTTATCAAAATATGGTACAGGGTCAAAGCCAGCATTGTGGTTACACGTTCGGTAGAACCTAGCAGCTTAGGTTCAAACCCTGTATTTGTGTTAAAAACTTCATTTAATACGTTGAAATGATCTATTTAGAACCATGTAAGCAAAAATAATTGTAGTCCAGAACCCATAAACTAAAATCCTGGCTCCGCCTCTAGGTACAGTTTATGTGGATGTCAAGATATTTTGACTTACTTGATACTCATAGTGTCACTTTGAAGAGTAGAAGGCGGTGGATCACAAACAGGCTTCGTACCCCCTTGAAAACCTATACAAAGCAGTTATAGAATTACCATAGGAGGCAGCAAAAACTTTATAAAAGAACTTGCTTTTTCTAGTGTTTGGCTCACTTCTTGAATTAGTAGCAGAGGATGTTGAAGGCTCAAATGGAGCAAATTTGATGCTCGCTGGCTGCATTAACTGGTGGCGTAGTGGATGGACAAAAGGCGCGGGGCGAGAAGCAGCACGTGTAGATGAGATTTTTCCAGATTTGGAGATGACATGTACAGTACAGAAATCAGGAGCCCCCTTTAACACGCCTCCTGGTATATCTTTGGCTTTGAATCTGCGGAGAAGAAAGGCTACTGAGTTTAGATAATATGAAGGCAGTCTTTACTCAAAATACAACTGATAAAATGAATCCTCAATAAAGTTCGAAAGACATGCACACACGTAAGTATATACAGACACCACCTTCCCCTCTCTTCACATAAACTTTTGAAAACATATTTTAAGCCAAGTTTGTAGCAAAGTTAATAACAACATATCCCTATGGTGAGTTTAAAAGTTTTCAGCAGATTGAAGTATGTCTCCGCCGATTTAAGACTTTCCACTCAATAGATCGATGGTCATACTATTCCCCCATCCCAAATGTTTCGACTATGCAATATGCACAGAGGCGTGTCCAGGATTTAAGTTTGTGTTCCTACAACAATCACAAGTTAATATAATAATAACCGGTTCACAATCATATACTTATAGATATTCAGTGAATTACTTAATATATATACAGGGACTACCTGGCATAAGCTACTAGATTCCTGTGAACCCCTAGGTTGTGCTCTAAGATCCCGCCATAAAATATGCACAAAGATTAAACAAAAGCCGCTATATTTTGCAATTCCACCCTTATTAAATGTTGTTGGGGAAAAAAGTGAGAGAAAAATGGAACGCCACTCCATATATGGAAAACAGACAAAACTTTGGAACATCCAATAATTAAAAGGAAGTAGGCGAAAATATTGACATACAACTCTTAAGGTTTGTTAGTTATTTCAGTCTTTCAAATTTTGCCAATAGGCGACTGAGAATGGAAAGAAAATCAAATAAAATTTGGATAAGATGTAACTCTTCAGGATATTATGATCGGAAACTACTTCCACTATAAGCCCAATACTCCATGCAAATACCGAGTCATACCTGAGAAGACCGCCTCTCGTTGTAGCACCAAGAATCAATACCTCTACTCCCGTTCGGTTCACATATTCAATGATTGCTTTGGCTACATCCGTGTCGTCTAACACAACATCATAACATTGTAGCTGTTTTTCCAGGATTAGGAGAATCAACATTAGAAACGTGAAAGCTGAAAGGAAATAATTAGAAAGACTTGACAAATTTTATGAATGTTAGTTATTTTTCACTCATTTTTTTCAGGGAAATCATCTAAGGTTGCGAGTTACTAACATCTTTCCGCGTACAAAATACTCTGAAAGGAAGAAACAGTTCCGTTGTCTGCGGATCCAATTGATTATTTCCTGATCCAGTTCCATCAGAATTCTGGTTTGATTCTGAAATGTAAGATGCTCACAGTTATTTCTGCAACTATGCAATAAAGCAAAAAGTATAGACTCAATACTCATCGCTTTTCCATTTATATAATCCTCATTGAATTGGAATTTGAAGGAGTCTTAAGATGCACATATAAGTTACTTAACCAATACAAAATTTCTTTCTCAAGGGCATGTATAAGATATGCATATAACATGGTATGTAAGTATAATGCTAGGTGCAAAAGCTTGTCTTAATCACAGCTCAAAGGACACTAATTAGAGCAATAATATGAAGAAATAACAAAAATCATTCAATAATCAGCTTTGGAAGAAACAAAATTCGACTGAAGTGATAGAAGAAAGTGCATTTTGTAGAAAGAAATTTTGTATTAACCATTTAAGCACAAATCTTGCAGGTTTCAGCAGTCAGATTCACTGGAGACAAGCAAATAACTAGCTCAACTTTTGGTAAACTAATATGATTAGTCAAGTGAGATACCTAAAATAATCGGTAAGTAATGAGATTTAATTAAGTTTTGAATCATTCTCAATAAGGGTTAAATTAATTAGATGATCATCTGTCATACTTACATTTCATTTCTGTTCAATGTATAGACCGCACTCTATATATATGTCTATAACCACCCGATTATGTAAATATAACTTATATCTCGAGGGTATTAAAAAATCAAACGTACGAATGATTGTAGGTGATCAAACTATGAATCCAGAAGGAGCTCTACATAAATATGACATAAAAACTGGCTGGTTTTACTTAAACTGAATGGCACCATGTTGGCTATTATCGATTAACAACTAAATCTTACTTAGTTCCACTCAATGTCATGAACTCCTAGCTCTAACAGAAGGAAATCAAACATAAAAGACTGATATTTGTCCAATAAGATTTCGACATGCAAGAATCCATGGATGTGGCCTACTCGTCAATTTCGGCTAAAGTTTTGGAGGACAGAATTGTCCAGTATGCAATCATATTTTGATAGTGTTTGACGTTACAAATTTACTTGGTGTGATGACTAACATAAAATTTTGACAATGTTAAAATGATTCCTCTCTTTCTGAAAATAAAAATGTAGATCGTTCACCACGCTTAAACACTTGTACCTTTCAGCTACAACATCGAAAACCTACTCCACCATCAACAACATTTCCAGCACAACTTGAAATTGATTCCTATCTCTATTTATGCTAGACATCATGGGAGCCCAAATGTACACATTCTACTTAATAATTCAATTTTAATTCATACCAATGGTCATTTTACAAGATCAACCTGCACAAACAAAGACCGGAGTACCCGACACCTGTGCTAATGGGAGGTAGCAGGTTCCCAGGTATACACATTCTACTTAATATATCTTCATTTTGATTTGTACAAGCGGCCATCTACAACATCAACATGCACAAACAAATCCCAGAGTCACCCGGTACCTGCTGTGTCGGTGGGAGGTAGCAGGTATTCCATGGGATAATCGAGGTCCAAGCAAGCTGGTCGGACATCACTGTTATTAAAAGAAAAAAAGCAAGCACAAACAAATACACATATGTAAGAGGGACAGATTAGAGGAATTACTTGTATTAGGGGATTGACCAGAGGCATTGGCAGATTGTTTAAGTTTGACATGGATCAAAAGAACTGTTTGGCCTCTGGCTAAAAGATGATCAACTGTCCATTTCAAAGCAATTTGGCTTCCTCTATCTTTGTCTATTGCCACTGCTATTAATTTATTTGGTAGAGGCATTCTTTCTGCATGATTACCTGGTGGTAGTTGCCACATTTTTTCACTTTCAATTCTATCCCAAAATTCATATGTTTCAAGAACAAATTCCCATTCTTCCAAATATATATGCAATCCAAGAATTGTCCAATTCTAACACATTTGTCTTTTCCAAATCCAAGAAAATATGGTTGTGTCCTTTAATATCTAATTCTATCTTCAACCCATTTTAGGATGTAATGATTCTTGAAAAATTATTATGACAAATCATAGAATTGAAAATCTCCAAAAAGGTGACACTTAGCTCAATATGATCTAGTTCTTGAATTCACCATAGAGAAGAAAGATGAATTTTTGTGATAAAAAATTAGTGAATTTGAGGGGAGCTCCACCTTTGGTGGATACTTAGTTGGCTTTCTGTAATAGTAACCATTACTAGAACTAATTATCATAACAAACTTCTAGTTTCAATTCTAATTTAAAAAAAAAAAAAATGCTTCTCGAATTATGGTGTTTTTGTTTTACGAGCGTCATTTTCAAAACAGCTTAACAATTCTAAAACATACTAGTTGCATGAGGCCCGTGCTCCCAAACTCATGATGAAAAAATAATAAATTTAATTATAAAAATATAACTTATATCACATTTTTCTATTGTATAATTAATTTATTTTATTGACATATTAATCATGTCTTGATGGTAAGTCTTCATAATTATTAAAGTTTCTTAGTCATAATTGAATAATTTTTAAAGAACAAGTTATTTATGAGGAAGGAAGTTTTGAAGGAGAATTAGCAAATACAAAGGGACACAATATTCTATATTCATTAAAGAAGCAAAACTTTGGAGGTTTAAAACAAATAAAAGGTGTGTTTGGTATGGAGAAAATTTTTGGAGGTTTTTTAGAAAATGTTTTTCAATTTTTTCATGTTGGGTTTGTCAAAATTTTTGAAAAACATTTTCTCTAGGAAAATAAGATCGTTTAAAATGAGTAAAATGACTTCCTTAGTGGAAGTAGGAAAATCAAGTTCCACAAGTGACATTCCACATTCATTGTGTCTTCCCCACCCTCCAATACACCTCATCTTCAATACTTCACCCTCGTAGCCCCCATCCCCGCCACCCACCACATCCCCACCCCTACCGCACCTCCCATAGTACTCGTCTAGATTATACACAATTGATTTTAGGATAATATATTTTGCTTACATACCGAACACAAAAAAATAAGTAAGAACACACTTATTTTCCTGAAAAATATTTTTAAAATAATATTTTCCTTTATAAACACACTCAAAGAGAAGAATATGGGGTACTAAGTAGTAAGATCTAATAAATATTTTGATTCAAAATGAAACAGTGACTCCAAAGTTGGATAAATTTTAGCAAAATTTATAATAACAAATAATGTAAAAGGTACTCCCTCGATTCGTTTTTACTTGTCTCTTGTTGACTTGACACTTCCTTTAAAAAGTTATTTATTAGAGGTAAAATATCCTATTTAAAATTTGAGTTTGACTACTATACTCTACGTAGTTACTTAACGATAACGGTAATATAGGAAGAATTATTAAATCTTTCGTGATTTGCTAAAATAGACAAGCAAAAATATATTTTTAGTACGACGTAAAAACAAATGAAAGGAATAATTTACTAAGGGACAACAAGAGATTAATAAAAAAGAAAAAAGAAGAAGATACATGGTCCAATTACAAAGGCCCAAGTGGGCATGACTATGAAAGAGAGCAAAAGTAAAAATATGTTGGGTAAAATCAGCCACGTGGTGCAGCATTATAGGACAAAACATAATGTAAGCACTACAAAAAGCCCCATATCAGCTCTTATATATAAATAAAGTAATAATATATAAAAGGTTAATGAACTTTTTGATCCTTCTGTTGTTCATAGATTCTGAATTTAGTCCTTGTAATATTTGACGAAGTACATTAAAATGTGCATTTTTGATCTCTTTGCTTGTGAATTTCACAAATTATTATTAATTGTTCCACTATTTAATTAGTCATGCAATATTTTATAATTAATCCATATTTGAAGGTAATAGAGTTCTTAACTAGTCAAAAT
Organism: Lycium ferocissimum; assembly: GCF_029784015.1. Classification (NCBI taxonomy): domain Eukaryota; kingdom Viridiplantae; phylum Streptophyta; class Magnoliopsida; order Solanales; family Solanaceae; genus Lycium; species Lycium ferocissimum. Next base: position 64,977,849 of record NC_081342.1, read on the forward strand.
ATAACATATTTGTTCTATGTAAAGACCAAAATAATTAATTAAAAATTAAATATGTTGAGTCATATACGAATCAGGAGGATGGATTATAAATGTTATTATCCTATTAGAAAATCTTAATTACATACGCTAAATTTATGTGTTATCTGTTCCAAGCTCTATCTCCTTTCACTCTTTAAACTTATTTGTTCCGAAGTTTAAGGAATATTTATATTACTTCACTGTTTATCAATTCATTGAAAAACCATAGAGAAATTTATATGTATCGGTTGTATGTATTAGAAGAATATCAAATATCCAGATTATCACTGAATAAAAAAATTTGCACATGTAATTATTATATAGAGTTACACTGGAGTCGGAGATATGATTTATAATTCTATACTATGTGCTAATGAATGTATTCGAGCTTCGCGTGATCATTAAAAAATTATTAAATTTACAAAATAATAAATTTTTTATTTATACTTAGTCAAGATAAAAGGATATAATTCTCGTGTCTATGCATACAAAAAACAATTTTGTTAATCGATTAAACAAAGAAAAATATTTTTTTATAACTCCAACATTCCAGCAGCTAATGAAATGCCTACTAGTTGTAGCAGTGTCGGAGATATGGAATGCAAGATGTGTGGCCAAATATGAAAAGGAGAGTCATAACATCAGAAGGTGTATCAGTCAAATTTCTACTAGCTTAGCACACCCAGTTGGGAATCAATTTGTCAATGTTAAATTGAAGCCCAACTGGGAGAGTATTGTTCAACTTATGGGAAGCAATATCCAATGGAAGAGGATTTTAATGGTTAGATGCCTCAAACCATTCACCAGCTTTGTGAAAATAAACTCAAACAGCAACTGCAAGAATGATATTTGTGGAGGAGGAGAGGTGATTAGGCATAATGAAGGACATCTAATTTTTGCATATCCCTATGTTTTGGAGTTGCATTGGAGTGATCACGTGCCACACACATGTGTTAGCCTAATGATGTAATTAGAGAGTAGTTAGTTTGTAGTTGTCCCACAATTAATTAATAGGTGGTTAGTTTGTTATAGAGTTAGTTAGCATAAACAAGTATATGTGATGTACTCTTTCTTTCCTTAGTTCAGTTGAATGAGAAAGGCAACAAAAATTTCCCAATTCTCTCTCAACTCTCTCAATCGTACATGGTATTAGAGCGGATTGCGAATAGAATTGACGATTATCGAAACTCAAAATTGAAGGATCTCGAAGAACAATGACTAACAATCAAAATCAAATCACTGAGACTCTGCAATCGCAATCATCGAGTGGAGTAGTAGTTGTAGAACATGGCCATCCTTTGTATGTGCATTCATCGGACACATCAGGATGTGTTCTAGCGCTGGTGAAACTCACCGAATCGGAAAACTATGGAGTGTGGAGTCGAGCCATGCGAATTTCTCTTTTAGCTAAGAAGAAACTAGGTTTTGTGACTGGAACATGCACAAAGGAGTCGTTTGATGAATCGATTCATGAACAATGGGAGACAGTCAATGCGATTGTTCTTTCGTGGATCATGAACACATTATCGGAGAATCTATTGAGTGGTCTTGTCTATGCATCGGATGCGCATTTGGTTTGGGAAGATTTGAAGGAAAGTTTTGATAAGGTAAATCGTGTGAGAATTTTTCAAGTGCACACAAAGAATTGCAAGTCTCAAACAGGGAACTAGTCCAGTGTCAGAATATTTCTCGAAGCTGAAGGAATTGTGGAGTGAATCTGATTTAATAGCACCATCTCCAAATTGTGGTTGTCCAAAGTCCAAGGATTACATTGAATACCTGCAACAACAGAGACTAATGTAGTTTTTGAGTGGTTTGAATGAATTGTATGATCAGGCTAAGAGGCAAATTCTGATGAATTCTAATGCACCAACTGTAAACCAGGCTTATGCCTTGATTGTGCAAGATGAAAGTCAACAAGCAAATGCTGAGAAATCGAATCCAGTGGCAATGCAAGTTAAGAGGAATACTAACCACAAGGGAGGAGGTTCCATGTATTGTGAGAATTGTCACATAAGAAATCAAATGATTGTTATAGGATTATTGGATATCCATCAGAAAGGTATAACAAACCTAATAAGAAAATGGAAGGTAACTATAAAGGGTACAGAAAGGACAACAACCACCGTAAATGATGGAGAAAGGATAGATACAGAAGAGACAACAATGAGGGATGGATAAGAGAGTCACATGCTGCTATTGCTAACAGTGCAGACTTTGCTCAAATGAAGTATGCAGGTGAGACTGATAATAGAAGCCAGTATGCTGATGATGACAGGAGAGGTGATAGCAAAAGTGGTCACTATGCTTCAGAAGAACAATACAAGCAGCACACCAGCAAATATGGAAAGGACTCTGAGGAATACCAAGCTCATATGACAGGTATTGTGACTTGTCTGATATCTCAGTTAGCAAAGTGTGAATGGATAGTTGATTCTAGTGCCTCACATCATGTGACTGCTAATGAGAAGCTATTAAAGAACATACATAGTATATATGCTAATAAGGGACTAAGAATGCATTTGCCAAATAGAAGTACAGTTTCAATCACACATACAGGATGTACTGAATTGTTTGGAAAGGAGAGAATATCAAATGTGTTGTTTGTAACTGATTTTAAGTGCAACTTGTTGTCAGTATCAAAATTGACCAAGGAACTATGTTGCTCAGTCAACTTTTTCCCCGATCACTGTATCTTTCAGGATCTGTACAGTGGCAGGGTGAAGGGGATTGGTAGACTACAAGGAGGATTGTACATTTTTCAAGGATCAGATGAAGATCATGCTGAGCACAAAGAAAATTTAAAGCAGGTTTACCTAGCAAATGCTGATGAGAGGTGCAGTTTATGGCATAGAAGATTGGACCATCCTTCTATCTCCACTATGAAGAATATGGTAGAATTCAAAAATAAGATTGATAATAATGTTCATAACAAATGTAGGATTTGTCCCCTAGCAAAACAAACTAGAATGCAATTTCCCTTAAGCACTTCTAGACCGATAAACCTTTTGAGTTGATTCATCTAGATCTATGGGGTCCCTATAGGACTCCTACATTTGATAAAAGAAACTATTTCCTTACTATTGTTGATGATCACACAAGGTATACTTGGGTGTATCTGTTGCAACTGAAAACTCAAGTAATTGTTGTTCTGAAACAATTTGTTGCCTATGTTAGCACTCAGTTTAATTGTAAAATCAAAACTGTTAGGTCTGACAATGGAATTGAATTTTTTAATTCGCAATGTAGTGAGTTGTTACATGACTTAGGTATAGTTCATCAAAGTAGTTGCCCTTACACACCTAGCAAATGCTGATGAGAGGTGCAGTTTATGGCATAGAAGACTGGACCATCCTTCTATCTCCACTATGAAAAATATGGTAGAATTCAAAAATAAGATTGATAATAATGTTCATAACAAATGTAGGATTTGTCCCCTAGCAAAACAAACTAGAATGCAATTTCCCTTAAGCACTTCTAGAACTGATAAACCTTTTGAGTTGATTCATCTAGATCTATAGGGTCCCTATAGGACTCCTACATTTGATAAAAGAAACTATTTCCTTACTATTGTTGATGATCACACAAGGTATACTTGGGTGTATCTGTTGCAACTGAAAACTCAAGTAATTGTTGTTCGAAACAATTTGTTGCCTATGTTAGCACTCGCTTAATTGTAAAATCAAAGCTGTTAGGTCCGACAATGGAATTGAATTTTTAATTCGCAATGTAGTGAGTTGTTACATGACTTAGGTATAGTTCATCAAAGTAGTTGCCCTTACACACCCCAACAGAATGGGGTGGTTGAAAGGAAGCATAGGTAGATTTTGGAAATGGCTAGGGCAGTCAAGTTTCAAGCTAACTTTGCTACTAAATATTGGGGTTTTTATGTAAAGCCAGCAGTATATATTATGAATAGGCTACCATCAACTGTTCTGAAGGGTCAGACTCCTTATGAATTGTTGTTTCACAAGAAAGCTTCCCTTGATCATCTGAGAGTAGTTGGCTGCGTGTGTTTTGTTACTGCATTGCCTAGAGCAGACAAATTTGCTGCTAGAGCCAAGGCAGCTGTATTCATAGGATTCTCAAAGACACAAAAGGGTTACATTGTACTTGACCTATCCACTAACAAGTTTTTTGTGAGCAGGGATGTGGTGTTTGGAGAAACTGAGTTTCCCTTTATCACTACCTCAGACTCATGTGCTAATACTTTTCTTCAACTATCTCCAGCTTCATCATCTTATGATTCTCAGGACCATGTTTGCATTCATCGGTCACTAACAGCAGAAGCAAGGGCCACACTTACCTGCAAATGGACATGGTATAGAGAATGAAGAACATATTGTTGTTCCCATAACTACAACAGATGCACAAGAAGTGGTAACAGATGCACAAGAAGAAGTAGTTGCACCACAAGTAGTGCAAAAGTGGTTGAGCCACCTGAAGCTGCTCCTGATCATGCAGTACCAGAATAAGCTGAACAAATGCCATTGCAGGATGTTGTTCCTCCTCCTGTTGCTGCTAATGAAAGACCAACTAGGATGACTAAGCAGCCTGGATGGTTGAATGACTATATCACCAATACTAGTCATGATGGAGCTAGTACCTATCCCGTAAACAAATATGTGTCTTATGCAGTAACATCAAACCAATATAGAAGCTATTTGGCCAAGTTTTCTAATCTGTCTGAGCCTAGGAATTTTAAAGAAGCTTCAAAAGATGGAAAGTGGATAGAAGCCATAAAACAGGAAATCAAAGCTCTAGAAGATAATCATACTTGGAAGATTGTTGATCTTCCAAATGGGAAGAATGCAGTAGGTTCCAAATAGATATATAAGATCAAATATAAGGCAAATGGGGATGTTGAGAGATTCAAGGCAAGACTAGTGGCAAAGGGATATAGCCAAAAGGGGGGCCTTGACTATCATGAGACTTTCTCCCAGTGGCCAAAATGATCACTGTAAGATCAGTGATTGCACTAGCAGAGCATCAAAAGGATGGAATCTTCATCAAATGGATGTATACAATGCATTCTTGCAAGGAGATCTTTATTAAAGAGGTGTATATGGAATTACCAGAGGGGTTCAAAAGATAGGGGGAGACTAAGGTGTCATCAAGGCAATGGAATATAAAGTTGATTAATGCTTTGGTGGTTGCACGGTTCACACAAGGTCCATATGATTACTCACTGTTTACAAAGAGATCTGGTGTCAATATTGTGATAATCCTAGTGTATGTAGATGATTTACTCATCACTAGGAATAGCAGTGTTCTTATAGAAAAGGCCAAGAAGATTCTGCATCATGAGGTTAGAGTTAAGGATTTGGGGGAACTTAAATACTTCCTTGGGATAGAAGTGTTGAGGTCACAATCTGGCATTGTCTTTAATCAAAGAAAATACATTTTGGAATGGGCTTAGCAGGCACAAGACCAGTTGTTACACCACTAGAAGTAGGAAACAAGCTAACAACTGTGGAGTATGACAGAGTTGCTAAAGTCAAGGGTGATTAGGTCTTAGAGGATGCTTCAATATATCAAAAGTTAGTAGGTAAGCTCTTATATGTTACTATCACAAGACCAGATGTTAGCTTTGCAGTTCATACAATGAGCCAGTTTATGCAAGAACCAAAAGTGTCACATTGGGAGGCAGCTATTAGAGTAGTCAAGTACCTCAAAAAATGCACTAGGTCAGGGCCTTATATTCAGATCACAACTTACACAAGAGTTAACATACTGGTGTGACTCAGATTGGGCAGCATGCCTAAATATAAGAAGATCCATTACAGGCTATTCAGTGAAGTTTGGTGATTCATTGATTTTTTGGAAATCAAAGAAACAATAAACTGTGTCCAAAAGCTCAGTTGAGGCTGAGTATAGGAGTATGGCAGCAGTTGTGGCAGAAGTCACTTGGTTGTTGGGCTTGTTCAAAGAGTTAGGGGTACAAATACATCAACCAGTGACAGTTTGGAGTGATAGTAAAGCAGCAATCCAGTTAGCAGCAAATCCAGTCTATCATGAGCGTACTAAGAACATAGAGATCGATTGCCACTTCATAAGAGACAAGATAAAAGATGGTACAATCAAGACTGAGTTTGTGGGCACAAGTGATCAACAAGCAGACCTGATGACAAAAGGACTAAGCAGGTAACAACACTTGCATTTGATGAACAAGTTAGGAGTGTTGGCTATTCTGCACCCTCCAACTTGAGGGGGAGTATTGGAGTGATCACGTGCCACACACCTGTATTAGCCTAATAATGTAATTAGAGACTAGTTAGTTTTTAGTGGTCCCACAATTAATTAATAGGTGGTTAGTTTGTTATAGAGTTAGTTAGCATAAACAAGTATATGTGATGTACTCTTTCTTTCCTTAGTTCAGTTGAATGAGAAAGGCAACAAAAATTTCCCAATTCTCTCTCAACTCTCTCAATCGTACAAGTTGGTACAAGTAACTGGCAAAAGCTAAGGTTGTATGGAGTCAAGTGGTGCATAACTAATGGTTATGACATGATACTAGTAGAAAGAGATCTAAACTCCTTGTTGATTGTGTGAATGATCTGAACTACACTCCATGGAAATTCAATGATGAAGTGGAAGAACTGAAGAAACACATGAAATCTACTGACTTTATACTTCTGCACTATTAGAGAGAGACAAATAAAGTCGCAAACAAGCTGGCTTCACTGTGTCATGTAGATCCTCAAGACAAACTTTTTGAAGTTTATGCTGACCTTCCTTCAACAGTTAAGGGCTTTTGACAATGGGCAGATGGAATGTGACTTCCTTAGGACAATAAAAAAGGAGGGGATAATTTGGGATCCTCCTTGATAGAATAGATCATTACTCAGTATACGTAGGAGTAGACAAGTTTAGTAGCCTTGATACTTGGATTTCATGTATATATGACCAAGTACTCAAGGTCTTCTTGGCATTTACATCATCTCAAAATAGGAGGTAAGACCTCAAAGCTGAGAAGGGAAAAGTAAATTACTTTTTGTAATCTCCCTCACATCATTGTGTAATTGTGCTGGAAAATAAATAAAATGCAGGAAATTAAAATTTTCAAATTAAAAAAAAAAAAAAAACATTCCAACAATATCACTAACATCATATTCACAATCGACAACATTTAAGTTAGATCAATTAAATCACAACTATATAAATATTTCTGATGGTGTACTCCAACACTATAATGTATCACTCATAAACTATCAATATTTATCACATGAAGGAAGCTAAAACAGTCATATTAAAATTAAAGAATACTTCAAATTATAAAACAGATGAGTATAAAAAAATTGTGGCATGATGGATATAAATTATTCATGTAATTTTGTACATAAAATATATGTTTAAATAAAATATAAATAAAATTCTATTCTCGCATTTTTTCAACCAAATCTTGCAGGAAGAAGCATGAGATAATATCTCAGATGGTCACTGAATTATGAGTGTCTCACTCAGAAAGTCACTCAACTTTGTTTTCAACAAGAAAATCACTCAACTATGAATGTTTTACTTAGAAAGTCAGTCAACTTGGTTTTCCAACCAAAAAGTCACCCAACTATTAGCGTTTCACATGCAAAGTCACTCAACCTATTTAAGTAATTTTTTAATTACATTTTGTTGATATTTATTCAGAGTCAAATTTTAAGAAATAAACAGGCAACCATTTTATTGACCCATGCACTTGACTGGACCCACTAAAAATATATTGACTAAGACCTTTTATTTTACCCTCATTCCCTCCTAAATCATCCTACAAAATTACAATGATGAAAACTAATAGTTTTATCAAGTTAGTTACACCGAGGTTTCTCTTGAGCAATCCAAAAAACGATGCTATTCAATTTAATTCATAGCTTAGACATAGTTCAATTTATCATTTTCCTATGTTACCATTTATTCCGATTGTCTAAGGTTTAGTTTAATCAAATAATCTGATCATTGTTCTTCTTCTTTCTTTTTTAATTTTTACAAGGAATCTGATCCTTGTTTCTCTCTGTGTCACGGAGATTTAGTAGCCCCTAAATTGAGAGAGAGGTAGAGGAGGAATCCATTATAATTTTGTAGGATGATTTAGGGGGATGAGGGTAAAATAAAAGGTTTTGGTCAATATATTTTTAGTGGGTGGGATCAATAAAATAGCTAAAATGGGTATTTATTTATTTCTTACAATTTCGGCTTTAAATAACAATCAGCAAATTGTAATTGAAAAATCACTTAAATAGATTGAGTGACTTTGTAAGTGAAACACCAATAATTGAGTGACTTTCTGGTTAGAAACAAAGTTGAATGACTTTCTGAGTGAAACACCCATAGTTGAGTGACTTTCTTATTAGAAAACAAAGTTGAGTGATTTTCTGAGTGAAATACCCATAGTTGAGTGACCATCTGAGATATTATCTCGAAGAAGCACACAAGAAAAATAAAGAGATGGACAAATATCACATATCAATAAATTAATAAGTTCGAGCGATGTTGTTAATATATTATTGTTATGTGGAGTGGTTGTATTAAGCGATCATTCTTTAAATAAAATTGTTGTTTCACTGTAAACCGATTAACTATACTAATTTACAGAGGTGTATTAATTGGTTACCTTTATATGATGTGGTTGTATTAGAGTTAGGTTGAGCAGTCATTTCATTAAACAGAGACATAATAAAAAAAAATTAATTTTATTATAATAATTTTGTCTTGCTGATTCATAATATCTCAACATCTATCTTTTATCTATTAATCCAAAAATATTTATTGTTTTTATTTTATTTTTACAAAATTGAACAACACCTCTCTTTTCATCAATTTGATTCTCTCGATTAATATTATAACGAATTGAAAAGAACTACTATAATAGTTGCTAATTTGAAATATGTAAAATGGTATTGCAGAAAATGGGGTACAAAAAAGAGCCGATTTGACTTTCCACATGGTAATTACATGATAGAGGGATTGTACCAAGGGAGTGAAAAGGTGGGAGCTCTTAGAGAAGGGTATAAAAAATAAAATAAAAAGTAATGACATATTTGGAAGTTAGATGAAAAATATTACTTACTACAAATAATTAATAATTTAAATATGTAAAACCCTCAACGAGCTACTTGTTATACAAGTAACAATTTCTTTTATGGAAGTTCCCTGCTCCTGTTAGAACTAGGACAACCCCCCTCGCCACCCCCCCCCCCAACCCCAAGCCAACAGAGCCACAAATATATATACACTAGCATTTCATGTTACTTCTTCATTGCAATTTTCAAGAAACAAAAAACCCTTTCTTGAATTTTACAAACCCTTGTTCAACTTCTCTATTTTACTACGTGTGATCAATTATATAACAAGATTTTGTGTAATTCCTTAGTTTTGTATCTCTTGGGAATTAATCATGTTTCAAGAAACTAGTACTTCTGGTCTTTGTTGTATTAAGGATGACTTTGGGTCGTCAAAAATTGATTCTTCTTGTGTTACACAATGCTCTCCTTCAATTGAGGGAATCAATGTAATTTCTATACAAGAAGAAGATGATCATGAAGAAGAAGAATTGAGGAGGCGAAAACGCGAAGAGTTGATTCAATATTATATACAACGACACGAAGCTTTCTTGAAGAATCCAAATGTTTGTTTTGATGCTATTGCTGACTTGTATTGGCTTGTCCCTAGGGCTAAGAGAAGCAAAAGACTGTCCAGTTACAGTGTTGAATCTTTCTTGAAAAAGAAAAACAAGAAAAGAAAAATGGTTCATAAAGAAAATCCAATCGAGGATAAAATTCAAGAATTGGGGGCTCAAGTTTCTGAAATCTCAAAGATTGAAACTTTTTTGAAAAATGTGCAAGGGAATGTTGAAGATATTAAGAAGAGTTTGATCACTACAAAAGAAAAAGTTTCAGAAGCTATTTTTCCAATGGAGAAAATTCAAGAAAAAGGGGTCCCAAAGGTTGAATCTTTTTTGAAAACTGAAAAAAGGAAGAAACTTGTAGTACTTCATAAACAAAAGCCAAACGGAGTCTTATCAGATGTTGTTCTGCCAGTGGAGTTGAAGAACAAGATTCAAGAGATGGGAGTTTCAGTTTCTGAAGTGTCATTAGTGATTGAAAAGCCACTTTTTAGTACAGATTTAAGCGAAAAACACATGCGTTTATCGATACCAGTGAAGCAAGTGCTTAACCATAAGAAATTCTTGACTACACAAGAGAAGGAAACTTTGGACACAAGAGATAGTAATAACAGAAAGTCACAGATGAAGTTCAATCTTATTGAGCCATCACTTGAAGAAAGTAGCATTCATTTGGCTAAGTGGGAAATGAATTCAAGTTCTAGTTATGTGCTGTTGAATGACTGGGTTACAGTATATCAGAGAAATAATCTTAAGGTGAATATGATGGTGCAGTTATGGTGGTTTAGAAAAGACTCGAATCGATGGCTGGCACTTGTTGTTCTTCCTCCTGATGATGCTGCAAATTAAACCAGAATTAAGCTAATTTTAACTGTTTAATTTGTGTAATTAGCTAGGCTAAAATTCTGGATTGGAGTAGTTAACTATATATGTATAGGGGATCTGACATGCTAAACACTTATTCTTCTGACACTCATACTAGTGCAGATGTTCACTTGCACAACTGAGGTTTATTTAAGTGAGAATTAAATTTATGATAAACTTCTATTTGACATGTTCTGTATAGTCTTTACTCTTTATAACTTTGAGAATTCTTGTTTTAAAGCAGAAGGAAACTGTATATAGTAACTAGCCACACATGCGAATCATCCCCATATATAACAACATTCCCCTCTCTAATAACTGCCAACTAGTGCAACTTTAAAGGCTTTAAATACCTAGTACAACTGGCTCCATGTATGTGACTATTTCCTTTTTGAACTGTTAAAAAAATCCCATTCTAAATGTGAAAATAATTTAACTTAATTTTTGCGGCATGTTTAAGATGGCGTGTTTAAAAAGTCTTATAACAACATAAACATTTGGCATGTTTATGACCACAAAATTCAAAAAAAAATTACTTCTTTCCTAAATTTCGTGTACAATCAAATAGATTCACATAAATTAAAACAGAAGAGTACATCTTAAGGCAGAAAAGGAACTGGATAGAGTAGCCACAGGCAAATCAGCACCATAATGTGCAGGCATTTTGGCAAGCTCATCATAGATCCAATTTGGTATATTACACATTGTATGAACCTAGCAGCAATAACAACTTTCTGTTTATTGAATGAGAGCCAAATTCTTTACTGTCTCCATGTGTGTCTTGAATAAAACTCTGCATTAATTATACTTAATTACTGCTTCAATTTATGCGTCTTACTTTCTTTTTTAATATGTTTTAAAAAGACTGTCTTCTTAGCTATATTAGTAATCTTTAATTTTAACATCTCACATGTCATGTTTAAGACCGCAAGATTCAAATGACATTTTGGTACATTATACTACACATTTTCAGTTTAAGATCACAAGATTCAAAAGTCTCTCTTGCTTTTTAAAATTTTGTCCTCAATCAAACTACTGACACATAAAATGAAATAAGGGAGTACCTACTCAAAGTGTTTGAGGTAGATTATAGCTACTAATATTAATATACGAGGTATCAATGTTTATGCATATATATTCTGTTAAACCTATTGAAATTAAACAACTCCCTCCGGTTTATTTAATTTTCCAGTTCCATCTAGGAAAATCCTATGAAACTGAGACCAAAGTTGAGTAGCTTCTTTATAGACATCTAAATGCCCCATTTGCAGCTATTTTGGCAAGCTCAGGTCATAAATGACTACTTAACCTTTACTATTTTATGGTACTAAAATATCTTTGACGATAAAAAAATCATTCAACTCTGAGTTAGTATTCCAGAGTCAAAAGGCCACTCAACTTTGCCTGTAAGTATCATAAAAATAGCTCACTTGTTTTCTCCTAGTGATTTGTTAGGATGCTCAAGCTAAGCTTTTTTGGTTTCAAAAGATAATGTGGTTATTATTGTGATGTTTAAGTAAAGTTGAGTGACTTTTTCGATATAAAAGAATAATTAAATAGCTTTTAGTATGATGATGTAAAACTTGAGTGACCATCCATGAATTAGTCCAACCATCTTGTGCCTTTGAAATATGAATCTGATTTATATACACTAAGTATCGTTTAATTTAGAAATAATTTATGCATAAATTGTGAAAGGACAATATTGGAACTCTATCGGGTCACCCTTTGAACTTATCTATTCCGACCTTTTAAGGGTTGTTCTAAATCACTTCACCCTTTACAAATCCATTTAGTCACCCTAAACACAGCAATTACATAGCTGGATTTTTCTGATAATGCAATTTAATCCATATTTTTTTTAATTTAATCATTAAATATCTGGAATGTCAGCGATGTTTACTGCCTGATTAATCAGAATATATTTGCCAAATTTCTCTATGTTCCATATTGAAAGGTCCTCTGGTCTATTATTTTCATCACTATTGACAATTTGTAATCCAATATTGTAACAATGCATCACTATGGTGTAGGAACTACAATAAAGAGAAAACATCCAATTTATATGGAATAAATTGTTATTAAACTGTGTTCAAAATCAGTAAACTAGAAAATCGAAAACTGAAAAAATAGAAATGCAGAAAAATATCTAAGACTACAGAATTTACTGTGCGTCCTTAAGAAATTAAATCCTCTTATTGTACCCCCGGTTATGGATTCTGGATATACCTGTCGCAGGAGTAACGGTACCTCAAACACCTACGACTTCGTCGAAGTCAAAGGCAGTAAATCACACAAGACTCGATTTTTTTGTTTGTAAGAAAGTATGCAGAAATTTGAAAATTCAATGCAGAAACTGAGGCATTGTCTCTGTATTTATAGCCAATTTTTTGAGCGAAAATAGCTATTCAGAACATGTATGGTGTCTGTTCGGAAAGGTCCTGCATTTTAAATTAAATTTTGCATAAATAATATTAGAATTGAAAAATAAATTTGGTCCAAATTTTTTTCAATCAATCAGATCATTTGACCAAATCCTGATCCGAATCCAAATCTGAGCGACGACGTCGGCGCGAGGGAAGACCCTCTTCTCAACTCTTTATGAGCTAGAAGATGTGCTTCTGAATATAACGACACAAATTTTCCTTTCCACCACCAATGAGGGTCAAAGTTCTCATCCAAAAAGAACTTTTCTCAAATTTTTAATTCGCTGAACCCATCGGGAGACATTGTGGTGGATAACATCTTTCACTTAGACACCTCAACTAAGCCTTGTACCTATTGAGCACTCAGACTGCATCGAATTTGTTCCAATTAGACACTTTTTTGACAGTCAGCTAAATTACAAAACGTGGCATGGCGACTAACTAAAAGAGAATATGTGGCATTTGGGTGCAAAATAATAATATAAAAAATATAAAAATGAAAAAGAAAAGGAAAAACTATTTTTCAGCAAAAAAATAAATAAATAACCTATTTTCTAAATCCCACCCACCAACCCAACCCCTACTGGACTACTGCAGGCGAACCACCACGAATCACCAGAGCTCAGATCGTAAGCACCTGAAGGACCAAATTCGACCTCCATTGAAGGAGCTTAAGCTTGGGGAAATGGTGGGAGGTAGTGGCTGGAAAAATGGGGGAGAAAAAGACAAAAAATAAATTAAAACTTGGCTTAATAGAGCCTCTCACGTGCTGATTTGTATTACACTCACCGTGTCATGTCAGCAAAAAGTGTCTAACTGGAACAAATTTGATGCAGTATGAATGCTTAATAGGTACAAGGGTTAGTTGAGATGTTTAAGTGAAAGATGTTATCAACCACAGAGGTCTACTAATGGGTTCAACCTTTTTAATTTGAGTTTAACTAATATGCTACGTAATGTACAGTTTTTTTTTTTCTTTTCACGGTCATGTAATTCTTAGTGGCAATAGCCGGTTACCAATAAGTACCATTCTAATTTTCAATTTTTTTACTTCTAAACAGTCCGTAATCCCTCTGCCCTTTTAACTCTTCAGATTTCCTGATATCTCTATTCTCTCTCCTCATCTAACATCTATTGCTTGCCTATTTTGCTAAGTGGAAACATATTATACTGAAGTTCTGGAGAAGATTTTGAAAAATTATTATCAGCTACAGAAAATGTTCATTCGGCATATTTTAGATTCAAAACATTAGACAGAGATAAGATATATTACTCCTTTAATTAGTCAAAGAAACTGTAAAGCTGTTAAGTGATAAAGACATAGATGAGATAGTAGAAAGCTCGGAGCTTTTGATAAACAAGGTCAAAATCCCAAATTAATTTCGGTAGAATAATATAGTGTCCAAGTTTCCTTCTACTACTATTTTCCTTATTTAAATATATTAAAAAATGACAATACTGTGAAAATTTATCTGAAATAAGCTTTAAATTTACTTGACTATGTAAAAAAATTTACACCGTCAGCATATATTAGTAAAACTCTTTTAATTTTCCCTCCATTTCTCATTCACACCACATCATCTTTAAATCCTAACAGTTTAAGAATCTTTAACGCCCAACATAAATCACTTTTTAAAGGGAAGTGTTCAAAAATCATAAGTTAGAGTGAGAGTGACCAACTTATAATTTTTGACTTATAAGCACTTCGATTGTTTGTAAAAATACCTTGGTAAGTCAAAAAAATGCTTACAAATCAATTAACCAGCTTATAAGCTGGGCCAAACACCCTTTAAGACTAAACACCGATACAATGCAGTTAAAATATATATATGTTAATAAGTTTAATTTTGATCGATCGAGGATAAAATCATCAGTTGGTACAAATTGATCAATATTCCAACATGTATATTTCTTGGTGACACGTTTTTGAAGGGAAAACAACACAAACTACCCATTTAAAGCAAACTATTTGCCCGAAATTGCCCCTCTAAAAATTAATTACCCGAAATACCCACAAAGTCAAAGAATTTACCCCAAATACACAAACTTGTTTCCCTATTTGTTTTTTACCTTTAATCTTTAGTTTTTTTTTTTTTTTTTGGTTAGTTTAGCTTCTTTTAAATATTTTTTGTCCTTTCGGAGTTAGCTGTAAATATGTAGTGGTAGTCATACTTGTTTTCTTCTTTCTTTTGTCCTCCTTAACTTTAACTTTTTTTCTTTTTTTGGTTAGTTTAACATCTTCTTATTATTTTTTTGTCCTTTTTTAATCTTTGTATTTTTCTCGTTAGTGATAAAAAATAGCTAATTATTTTTAGACTAATAAAGTATAGAAAAATTAAATAATTAGATGACAACAAGAAATAATCCCCCTCTTTGTGAGATTTCACTGAAAATGTTGTCGTTGTTGTTACAATAAGAAGTAATTAAAAAAAATACTAAAGTCACTAACTTATTATTATAAAACCTAAATTAATAGAAATATATTTTTATAATAGCATGTCGGTACATTATATATACTATGTGTATTATAGAGGATTGAGGAGCATCTTTTTGAAGATGGATTTGTTCTCTATGATATACTGTCAGTATATGATATATAGCAGGTTGGTATCATAAAGGATTAAGCTCTTTTTTGAAGAAATGTGAGTATCATAGAGGAGGCGAGGAGTGTTTTTACTTGAAGGAATAAATCGTCCCTCTATGATACCCTTTCAGTATATGATACATATCAGGTTGGTATTATACAGGACCGAGCTCTTTTTTGAAGGAATGAACAAGTCTTCTATGATACTTTGTCAGTATATGATATATACCATGTGAGTATTATATAGGATTGAGAAGTATTTTTTATTTTTATTTTTATTTTTATTTTTAAGGAATGAATCGGTCTTTATGATACCCTGTTAGTATATGATATATACTATGTGGATATCATAGATGACTGAGCTCTTTTCTTTTAAGGAATGAATCAGTCCTCTATGTTATCTTGCGAGTATATGATATATCATGTGGGTCAGTCATCCATGATACCCCGCCAGTATATTATATATATACATACCATGTGAGTATCATAAAGGATTGAGTTGTGTTTTTCTTGAAGGAATGAACTAGTCCTCTATGATACCTTGTCAGTATATAGTATATGATATATACCATGGGGGTATCATAGAGGACTGAGGAGTGTTTTTCTTGAAGAAACGAATCATTCCTCTATGATACCCTGTCAGTATATGATATATACCATGTGGGCATTATAGAAGACCGATTAGTGTTGGAAAGAATCTATCATATATGATACCCTATCAGTATATGATATATATCATGTTGGTAGCATAAAGAGACTGAGTGTTTTTCTTGAAGAATGAACTGTCAATCCGCCATGATACCCTATTAGTATAAGATATAGCATGTGGGTATCATAGAGGACTGAGTAGTATTTTTTTTGAAGGAATGAATCAATCTTCTATGATACCATGTCAGTATATGATATATACCATGTGGGTATCATAGAGGATTGAGTTGTGTTTTTCTTGAAGCGATGAATCAGTCCTCTATGATACTCATCTGTTAGTATATGATATATACTGGGTTGGTACCATAGAGGACGGAGTATTTTTCTTGAAGGAATGAACCGTTAGTCTTGTATGATACCTTGTCATTATATGACATATATCATGTGGGTATAATAGTATATTTCAACTGCAACACTATACTTCAACTGCAAATGATTTGATATATTGTATGCTAGAATAATTTTTTTTTGAGATATAGAAAAAAAATAAAAAACATAATATATTAGTTATACTTTTTATTGATCTAGAAAAAATAAAAATAAAAAGAAGCCAAAAGTGTGTAGAGTTAGATTATTAAAAAAAAAAGGAAATAAAGAAAAATATAATTTGAAAAAAAATGAAATTCGAAAATGAGAAAAAAGTAAATGAAAATCACCAGAATCTGAAAAAAGAAGAATAAATAAAAATAGGAAAAAAGGTGAATGAAATTAGATTATGGAGATAAAAAGGATAAAAGAAAAGAAATAAATGAAATTTAAAAGGAACAAGAAATAAAGAAATTAAAAAAATTAGAAAAAAATGAAAATAAATGAGCTAGAATTAAATATGGAATCAGATTATGGTGAAAAGGAAAAAAAAAAAGTGGTATGATATGAGCAAAAAATAAATGAACAGAAAAGGAAAAAAAAGAAAAAAAGAAAAGAAAGAGTAGAAGTTGAGAAGTAGAGAATTTTTTTTTTTTTTAAAAAAAAAAAGACAATTACTTACAAAAGCTACAATTGATATAAAGGGAATAAATAATCTGGGGATATGAAAATAAGGAGGGGCATAAAAGGGTAATTATTTTGTGCGTAATGATGTGATATTCTTTTCCTTTTTTGAACTTCTCTTCTTCGTATCCATAAAGACTGATTACACGTTAATTTTTTTTTTTTAACTAATGTTAATTTAGTTTGGTGTAAATCCTTAAAATAGCTGTGCTTGCAAAACCTCAACATCACAAGACTTGACAGACAAGCACCGTTATTTTTGGGAAATTCCCTGCTCCTGTTAGAACTAGGACAACCTTTCCAATAATCACTTGCAAAACCCAACACCCCCTTCCCACCACCCCCCCCCCCCCGCCGCCCACCCCCACCTCTAACAGAGACAATATATATAAACAAACATTTCATATGTATACTTCTTCATTGCAATTTTTCAAGAAAACAAAAACCCCTTCTTGAATTCTCTAGTTGTGTCTCTCTCTTGGGAGTCAATCATGGTTCAAGAAAGTACTACTTTTGGTCCTTCTTGTTGTATTAAGGATGACTTTGGGTCGTCAAAAGTTGGTTCTTCTTGTGTTACACAATGCTCTCCTTCAATGGAAAGAATCAATGCAATTTCTATACAAGAAAATGATGATCATGAAGAAGAAGAATTGAGGAGGCGAAAACGCGAAGAGTTGATTCAATATTATATACAACGACACGAAGCTTTCTTGAAGAATCCAAATGTTTGTGTTGATGCTATTCATCACTTGTATGATCTTGTCCCTAGGGCCAAGAGAAGCAAAAGAAAGTCGAGATACAAAGAATCAATCCTGAAAAGGAAAAACAAGAAGTTAAAAATGAATCCAATCAAAGAGAAAATTCAAGAATTGGGGGCTCAAGTTTCTGAAGTCTCAAATTTTGAATCTTTTTTGAAAAATGTGCAAGGGAATGTTGAAAATATTAAGAAGAGTTTGATCACTACAAAAGAAAAAGTTTCAGAAGCTATATTGCCAATGGAGAATAATCAAGAAAAAGGGGTCCCCAAGATTGAATCTTCGTTGAAAAGGGGAAAAAGGAAGAAACTTTTAGTACATAAACAAAAGCCAAACAAAGTCTTATCAGATGTTGTTCTACTAGTGGAGTTGAAGAACAAGATTCAACAAATGGGAGTTCCAATTTCTAATGTGTCATTAGTGATTGAGAAGCCACTTTTTAGTACAGATTTAAGCGAAAAACACATGCGTTTATCGATACCAGTGAAGCAAGTGCTTAATCATAAGGTATTCTTGACTCCACAAGAGAAGGTAATTTTGGACACAAGAGATAGTTGCAACAGAAAGTCACAGATAAAGTTCAATCTGATTGAGCCATCACTTGAAGAAAGTAGCATTCATTTGGCTAAGTGGGAAATGAATTCAAGTTCTAGCTATGTGCTGTTGAATGACTGGGTTTCAGTGTATCAGAGAAATGATCTTAAGGTGAATACGATGGTGCAGTTATGGTCGTTTAGAAAGGACTCGAATCGATGGCTGGCACTTGTTGTTCTTCCTCCTGATGCTGCTGCAAATTAAACCAGAATTAGTCTAATTTAGCTAGGCTAAAATTTTGGATAGGAGTAGTTAATTAGTATATGTTAAGTATAGGTGATCTTGACATGTTTAACACTTATTCTGTGACACTAGTACAGTAGTACTGATGTTCACTTGCACGACCGAGGTTTATGTAAGTGGTAATTGATTTAGTGATAAACTTCTATTTGACATGTTCTGCATAGCCGTTACTTTGAGAATTTTGTTTATGTTTGAAGGCAGAAAGGCAACTGGATAGTGTAGCCATACTAATTTATTCTGTTTCATACTCCTGTGACCAGTCACAATTTATATGATGCTCTTATCTTTTTAGTCGTTTCACAAAAAGAATAATATCATAGACAATAAATTTTGCGCTTGAGAAAATATCAAGTCTAAAAAATATTGTAACTGTGTTATAACTATTATTTTGAGAATTTTACTCTTATGTTTTTAGCCTGTTGTAGCAACTGTCTGCCTTATTTTGATACATAACTAGTTCCACTTGAATCTTTTTCTGACAAAGTGCATATGTTCACTTGCACAAGTACTGAGGTTTATGTAAATTAGTACTCCTATAATTTATATGATAAACTTCTACTATTTGGCATGTTTTGTACTCTTTTACTTTGAGATTCTATTTATGTTTTAAGCAGAAAGGAAACTGGATAGAGTACCACACTTGTTTAATCTATTTCATACTATTTTAGGGGTTTAAATTATATGCATGGAAGCTGTAAAGAGTTGTTTGTTATATACACTTTCAATTAGCTAGTTATACTGGGTTATTACTCTATTTTTCATGTTACTACATAAGGTTTCTATGAAGATTTCGATGTTGTTATAACTCAATTTACCCTATTATAACTGCACAAAACTTAAACTCAACATCGATTTAAATACACTAATAATGTAAAGAATTTTTATATTAGCAGTGTAATTAACATATTGTAGCGGATATCTTGCTTTATTTACTAAATAACTATTTTCACTTATTATTACCAATTATATGTAAGTACCCCTTAGGTAGTAAGCTAATAATGTGAATTTTTTTAACATTATCAATGCATAAAAGTGTAAAAGTGATTTAACATGTTTAACACTTTTAAGGTTCTTTTTGACACTAATGCAGATGTTCACTTGCACAACTGGGGAGGTTAATTTGAAACATGAATTTTAACTTCTATGCATCGGCAGTGCAGATAATGTTTACGTTATCAGTGTAATTGACATGTTATAGCAATTGTCTGTCTTATCTAGGTAACTGGTTCCACTTAATTTACATATATTTACTTTTTAGGTAACTCAATAGTCAATAGTGTAAAAGTTCTTCTATACCGCTAAAAGTGTAAACTCTTACATAGTATTTAAACTGATTCGTTATGAGTTAGCTTGGCAAAGCAGAGGATATATGTATCTGGATAAAGCATATCTCTGATGTAACTCCAATTACCTCTTATCACCTATTTCTTTGCAATTATTATTTTTTCCTATTAGAGTTTTGGGGGAAGGTGTCAAATTCCATACATGTTATAATTCTTGTCAAATTCGTATCACATGCATTATTGATTCGGTATGATATAATAACTAATAACCATCTTGGAAGAGTTCTATACAAACTGTAATTAGAACTCTTTCTAACGAGAACTCTAATGCTAATGAAATTCCATTAGGCAATAAAAATCTCGATTAAAGAGTTGATTTTTTTTTTTTTAAAACTTTTAAACACTTTTTAAAGATGACGTAACCTTGGTGATATGAGTATTTGGAATATTCCTTAAGCGCCTAGCTTAATTAATAGTAATAGTACTCCATCAATTGGAATATTAAGAGTAAATCTGAAAAAAAAAATGCTAACAAATGACTTTTCAATTTTTTTCCAAAACTTCCAATATTTAAAAAAAAAAAAATTAATTTAAATTTGTTATAAAACGGCAATATTGGGAATCGGAAGTATTATTGTATGTCAAAATCGTTAGGTGGGTCTTATGTAATAAAACTCAAACTATAAAAAATATACTCAATTATATGTAACAAATAATCAAGTAGCGCAGTATCCCCTTCTCCTTTCCTCTTCCTGCTCCCTTGTTGTAAATCATTGCATCTAAAAAAGAGATGCACATTTGTAGTAAAATATTTTGTTTTGTAGTAAAATATTCAATATATAAAATAAAAAGAAAACATAACTGGACAATAGGTTATTATATATGACTATAAGTAATGTTTAAAAAATATCTTACCTAGAAGTTGATTTTTCACTTTTATTCACTTGTATGTTAACGTATCTAAAAGAGGTTGTAATTACGTTCTTTGTCACGTTAAGGCAAGAGGATCGAATGTATCAAATTGCCAAGTTCAAAAATAGATCAGACAAGCAATAATCCATGTGTGTACCTAATAAGATGAGAAAATTTAGGGGTACTGAGATAATATGCCAATTTTGAAGGGTAAATGTTTGTGCTTCCCGTTGATTTTAAGTTGATTAGACAAAAGATGTTTCCATTGATCAAATTATTTGTCTTGTCAATTGACTGACTATTAATAAAAGGAAGACCATATCTGTTCACAGTTCGTAGGAATTGGACTAAAAATTTTAGGGATTAAATAATGGAATTAATTTTCATTCAATTCTTTAGATATAAAGTTAGATTCCAGTTAACTATTAGACCAAACTAATTAAGAGAATAACAAGTAATGCTGACATTTTGTTGCCAGCTTAGAAAAGAAGGAAATTTATCAGTTGAATTAAACTTTTATGAGTAATTGTTAATAAGTTTAATATTTATAATAGTAGTTAAGGCGATTGTAAAAACATATCAGTTATTCTTGATTAATACTTAAATAAAATAGTGAAGGGTATTCTAGCAACTTGCACTTTTGTACTTTTATGAGTAATTATAGATAAGTTTAATATTCACAACAATTAAGGGGGTTGTAGAAAATTTAGTACTAATTATATAATACGATAAAGTCAAACCAACCATTAAAAATGTCTTAAATCATAAAAAACGATACGATCTATCCAAACATTATCCATAAATAATTCAGTACGCTACAATACAATACAATGCAATACAATATGACACAATAGATCATCCATAAGATCTGTTCATCCTTAACTAGTAACTAGAGGTTGTGGCTTTGAACCAGAAAAATCCTCGTAAAAAGCTCTCTCCGATCTTTAACGGGTCTTACATGATGCAAATCCAAATAAGTCGATGGCAACTATCAGAAGTCCAATGACATTATTATTATACATATAAACGTCTTCAATAGTAGCAATAGCACATTAAATATCAATGGCCCCTTTCAAGAAGGAATTATTGGAGGGGGCACACCACCAGAACCATGAGCACTCCATGAAGGGTCTGGCTCTGCATTAATCTTGCTTTCTGCAGAATTTGAGATGGGGGCATTTTTATATGTTGCAAAATTTCGATAATTTCATTAGTGAATTTTTTAATCAAGTGACACGATAATAATTAACTTTCATGTCAAAAACCTTTAATTACTTAGTGGTGGAATTTTCTCGAATTTAAGCGCTCTTTTTCTCGATGAAAATTTGATAAATATGGAATATCTTTTATGTCAAAAGCGCTAAACGTCCACCTATTTTTTTGGTTCTATTCTTCTCAAATATAATTTCATATGTTAAAAGAAATAAAGAAGGGAGACTAGACTTTGTACAATATTGAGACTTGAGACCATTGTTGGTCCTTTTTTTTTTTCTTAACTAAAATCTCATTTCCGACACAACTAACTTATGCATCGTTGGTTTCTGCTTAATGAGATTAGAGTCATTCAAATCTTGTATAAGCTTTTAAAATTATTAAGCTGTTGTTTGTTTAAAAATTTCTCAATACGTGATTTTTTATTATTATTCTATTCAGTACCACTAGCTTATATTATGATCACCAGTCACCATCACCACTAATTACCTTTACCGACAGTCACCATTGTATAATTACCAATTTACCATCCCAACCACACATTTACTTATGTGGCTAACACGCCTACATCGCACAATCATCATAAACACATATCATTAGGGCGGCTGAATGGACTTGGTGGCATAAAATCAAAATATATTAAAAGGCCCTTAATTTTTTTTTTCTTCATAAAATCAATAAGGTAATTAATGAAACACAAAAGAAACCTAAATGACTTTGATTTGATGGTAAGAGCGCAACACGCGATGTGTGGGTTGGACGCAAGTCATAGTATTAAGTACCCCTCACGTGATGTTTGAAATCCTGGATCCGCCACTGGTTACATAAATTATATGTTATATATAATAGTCTTCATATTATCTTTTTGGGGTCTTTAATGTCTAGGGGTCTACGGCAAGAGATTCACTTGTCTTTCCCTTAGAGCTGCCAGGGATGGATTTACTATCCAAATTGTGAGTGCACGTGAATTTATGGTCTCTCCGCAAAATTAGGTATTTTGTGTATATTTCTTAGAATTGATATAATATTATTTGTTGGCCCCCATACTCCAAAAGGTCAAGAATTTTCACCATTTCTTAGATTCATGCTGAGTGGTGCATTTGATTGAATGAAAAGTTATATACCTAAAGAACAATGATGAGTTACCACTAAATATTTTCTTCTTTTCTTCTTCCTTTAATGGTGCATCCATGTTCTGAAAAGGCGTCCCTGCCTACCATTACGAATCACCTAACCAGTAAGGCAGCAACCACCTCCATGCCAGCCACTACAACTAATTAACCACCTCTATCGTCAGTCATGCATCTCCACTACCAACTACCTCTACAATCACCATCATTAATCATCATTATTAGGGGTGTTCAAATGAGACCGAAAAATCGATCCGGACCGGTAAACCGAGTCAAACCAACTTAATAAACCGAAAACCGACTGGGTTTGGTTTGATTTGGTTTTAAATTTTCAAAAACCGATAATATTTGGTTTGGTTTGGTGTTAAACACAAAAAAACCGAGCCAAACCGATAAACATATACGTATTTAAAATATGTATATATTTAGAAATCCAATACTAATTCAAATAATTAAAAAATAAAGTTTGATCAATTTGTGTGAACTGCAAGATTTACTTTTGATTTTGAGATCCATTAGACCAATTGATTCTTAGTGGTGTTCTTGTATGGCTAATGCGCTCCGGCTTCTTTTCTTTTCTGTTGATTTTGCATATCACTAAATAAGGTGCAAATTTTGATTCACAAGAAACAACAGTTCTCATGTTAAAATTCAAGTTATTAAATCTTATCTTGTTACAAAATTCATTCAGTTTCTAATAGTGAATGACTACTTTTTTTGTGTCGAATTAGCTTCCCTTGCTTTGTCCTTGTGTCCCTTACTTGTATCAATTTCATTGCACTATAAAATTAGTCCTTAAAACCCGCAAAAATCGCAAAAACCGAACCAAAATGATAAAACCGATGAAACCGAAACCAGTAGAATTTATACTATAATGAATTGGTTTGGTTTCAATATTAAAAAAAACCGACTTAATTGGTTTGGTTTGATTTTAACCAAAATCGAGTTAAACCGGACCATGAACAACCCTAATCATTACCATCAGTCTCCACTACATAACCACCATATCTCACCACCAGTAACCACCTGTATCGTTAGCTATCACAGTGCAATCATCAGTTGTCATCACAGTAGAATCATCACCATCAATTGCCAATTGACTACCGTTACAA
The DNA here is from genome assembly GCF_029784015.1 of Lycium ferocissimum. Taxonomy (NCBI): domain Eukaryota; kingdom Viridiplantae; phylum Streptophyta; class Magnoliopsida; order Solanales; family Solanaceae; genus Lycium; species Lycium ferocissimum. The sequence continues at coordinate 65,002,293 of NC_081342.1, forward strand.
TCAACCGCCATCATCACCATTAACTTTTAGAGTATGTTCCATCAAACAAACAATATTACAACACTATATAAATCAAAATTTTCTTTAATATTTGTGAGTATAATATTTCGTTATAATTGTTGTGTTTCTGCTTTACTTGAGCCGAGGTATACTCTACCCTCTCAGAACCCCACTTGTGGGATTGCACTAGGTATGTTGTTGTTGTTGTTGTTGTTATAATATTTAGTTATTAACTAAATTATTTGAGTATATTTATATTCTTAGAATAAATATAAACTATATACGGTTCAAATATTTAGAAAAAAATCAGTCTTAATGATTCAAGCAATATTCAAATTTAAAGACATCATCTTGTTCAACTTGAAATTGATTTTGAACTCACCTGTAATGGGAGCAAAGTTTCTGGATCCAGCAGCAGAGTAGATCAGCAGAATGAAGTGTAAAACTAAAAGACCTAAGCAGATTGGAGCACTCCATTTGGTCATTATATATTAATTCTTCTTCAGGAAATGATATGCTAGAAAATGGAAGCAGAGTTCTAAGTAAAATTGAAGGCAGAATGAGAGAAGTGATCAGAGGATTCTAAAATATATTTTGGTCATTATTAGAATCTGGACAAAAGAAATTATAAAAGGAAAGAGAAAGTTAAGACAGTGGACTTGACTTTCATTTTAAGCCTTTCATTTGTCTACCATTGTAGTAAAGACTAAAGACTAAAGACTAGACTTTGCACCAAAAGATAGAATAAGAAGACTAGACTTACTGTGTGGGCAGCTTGCAGTTCTTTTATTTTGGTCAGATAACTAAGGAATATTTATTACTCTCGATGTTTGTACTAATTAAATTACATGATTATGTAATGAATTACGATAAGAATACACATTACTTAATCATAATCAAGTGAAAAACATTTATATAAAAGACATATTATTGTATATTTTAGTGTAAATACCAGGCATGAATAACTCTCCTTGATATAACTCAAAAAGGCTAGAGCACAAACAATTTGGAACATGCCAAAGAAACCACCTGGTTGAAGAGTAAAAAAAAAAAAAAAAAATCGATGTCTTACTTCATAACTTTGAGGGAACCATAGCCTAACAAAAGGTTAGGTCCAATTTGGACGCCCATTTAGGAGGTGCCAAACAAACCCCATTATTGGTTCGAGGTCTTGATAAGGTGAATACTCAATCTATTCAATGCTAAGTATAATGAGTATAAAGACCTAAAAAAAAAAAAAAAAAAACTCTTTTTGTCATATGAACTTTAAGGTGTATGATATTTGACTTTTTAAGCAGAACGATAGAAACTTAATTTAACTTAGGTTGATCTAGGTCAGAGGCAGAGCTACGTCAAGATAATCCCACCCTTGAAATACTTAGGTAATGCTCCAAATAATGATTCAGAACACATAGAGCCATTTTCTTATCTTTTTTTTTTTTTCTGTCAAGAAAAACAATGGCAGATTAACTGATAATTATGTTAGTTAATGAAAGAGCCCAATGCAAAAAAAAAAAAAAAAATGCATGTGGGGTAACAGTTAAAACTAGCTCGTTTACTAAGCAAGTTGAAAATTTAAAATATTCCAATTTAAAAGCTTAGGTTTTCTCAATATATTTTTTTGCTTAAGTAATGGGGCTTTATTCAATCTGATCTATTCTTACGTTTGAATCTTATCCTATTGGTAAAATTGGCATCTTGCGAAACTCATGGCCCTTTGTTATTGCTCAATTCCTCAAGAAAGGAGATTCATCATCCCTCAAAAGAGTACATCTGAGACGGGATCTCATATAGCTTCTTTGACTAAAGTTTTTCTTACGCAACTACAAGTCATTAATTTTTTGATGGAGTCATTAATTTTTTGATCTCTTTAATGAGATTTTAGGAATAACATTTATCTTATGCATACTCCTAGTACACAAGTTTTCCATATTTAGACAACCTCTTGCGTTTTTCTTATAGTATGCATGTGTTAATAAATTGGGAAAATAGCAATTTTGGTCCCTAATTAATAAAATTATTGTTCTATTCTGAGTTTGGTTCTTATATTATTCACGTGAGCACATTTGACCTTCAATTAATCAAAATGCGTGATTTTAGATAGCTCATGAAAACTAAGTACAAACATACAAACGAACATCTTAGGTTCTGTCATTTCTCCATCAACCTAGCCATTCTTTCCCTTCAATGAGCGCCAAGATTAGTCGTTTCTACGTCTAGTGATTGTGAAAGGAATTCTTGTGTGGTGTTCTTTTGACATGAGGTTGATGAAGAAATGATAGAGTCCCAAACTAATAGTGGCCTTTAGTAATACATATTTAGATGTTCGTTAGCTTTATTTTGTGATTAGACACTAAACCTGTACATTTTGTTTAATTTGAGGTCAGATGTGCTTAAGCAAATAATATTAGGACAAAAGCTAAAATAATACATTAATTCAGGGACCAAAATTTGTGATTTTCCGTAATTAATTAAAAACTTAAGGAAAACACTAACAAAATGGTTTGATATGGTGTATAGGATAATATTTTTAAGATTGCCACTAAAATATTTATTAATGTTAATAGAAGCCAATATAGGATTAGACGAGTCAGTTTTAAAATTTCATTACACTCATTGCTCATCTGTGACAAACTGACAATAGGTACAAACTTGGTACTTTCAGCTTGTATACATAATTTGAGCCAAAAATAGTAAGAACAAATGCATTCACTGCTAACCTAATGTGATATAATTTGAATCGACATAGAGTTTAAAAAATAATTGGAGATTTTTAAAACTTATGATTTAAAACATATCATAACATCTGTGTAGTTATAAAACTTTGAAACTTATAACCTTAAATATGCCTAATATTTGTATAATTATAACAATAATAGTTAATAAAAATTAATTAATTTTTAAATTTTGAAGTGTATCATTCATTCATCTTACTTTGTTTGGGTGGTTGTTACGTATTGTTTCATAATGTATCATATTATATCATTTTGTGTAGTATTATATTGTACTGTATTGTTTTGATGAATACAATGTTTGGATAGAATGTATCGTTTCCCATCCTTACATAGCGTTAGACATTAACAATCATCATTACATAACGTTAGACATTAACAATTTGAAGGGTAAACCTACAAGAAAAGTAAGATACGGTGTAGAGCTATCATAAAAAGGTCTGATAAAGAATAAAATATGATTATTAAATAATAAATAAAGACAAAATGAGAAAAAATAAATAAGATAACGACGCGATAAAATGAGATAAAATGAAATTAAAATAACAATCAAAACAAACATTGTATCTAAACTAACACATAGAATACAATAGGAAACAACCAAACAAGCTGTTAAAATGGGTAAAAAGAAAACAGAAAACACACACAAATAAGCCTGTTTCGTGAAGCAAGAAATATAATTGGAATGTCCAAAATCCTCTAAATTACAACAATCTCAAGGTATGTTTCGAATTGAGTTTTCAACTGATGTGTATAAATCCCTTATCTGAATTTTCATGCTTACTAAGATTTGTGGTGACATTCTTGATTTCTCAATTGTATGTTTTTTTTTTCTTTATTTTTGTTCTCTTGGCTATTGATTAATGATATGATTTGATCTTTGTTGCTTGAGTGAATTCTTTGCGCTAGAGCTATGTTTTCAACAAGATTGTATACTCTTTCTTCCCAAGTTGAGGTTTTTGTTTAGGCAAATATTTTTTCAATAGAAATGAAAATGATTTCAAGGAGGATGAAACACATATATAATACTTAAGAACTACACCCCCAAGCCCAACATTTGTTCCTTTTTTGTATACTTGAAAATTGTCTAATTATGATGTTATGGTTGCAAAATAGCAACTTTGTATATGGAGACTAGCTTTTCTTTTGATAATCGTGGTGTTCGGGCCAACTTGAGTGCACCTCGACTAATTTCACTGGGTACTTGCTAACTTTGTCCACCAAGACTTGGACAAATGAGAAGAAATCACCTACTCCCTCGGTTCCAATTTATGTGATACACTTTCTTTTTTATTTACCCCAAAAAGAATGATACAGTTCTATATTTAGAAATAACTTAACTTAAAACTTTCCTTTTTGTGGTTAATGAAATGATTTAGAGCCACACAAATTATAATTTGGACAAAAGAAATTATAAAAGGAAAAAGAAAGTTAAGACAGTGGACTTGACTTTCATTTTAAGCCTTTCATTTGTCTACCATTGTAGTAAAGACTAAAGACTAGACTTTGCACCAAAAGATAGAATAAGAAGACTAGACTTACTGTGTGGGCAGCTTGCAGTTCTTTTATTTTGGTCAGATAACTAAGGAATATTTATTCACTCTCGATGTTTATACTAAATTACATGATTATGTAATGAATTAAGATAAAAATACACATTAATTAATCATAATCAAGTGAAAAACATTTTTATAAAAGACATATTATTGTATATTTTAGTGTAAATACCAGGCATGAGTAACTCTCCTTGATATAACTCAAAAAGGCTAGAGCACAAACAATATGGAACATGCCAAAGAAACCACCTGGTTGAAGAGTAAAAAAAAAAAATCAATGTCTTACTCCATAACTTTGAGGGAACCATAGCTTGACAAAAGGTTAGGTCCAATTTGGGCGCCCATTTAGGAGGTGCCAAAACAGACCCCATCATTGATTTGAGATCTTGATAAGGTCAATACCCAGTCTATTCAATGCTAAGTATAATACGGACCTAAAAAAAAAAAATCTCTTTTCGTCGTATGAACTTTAAGGTGTGTGATATTTGACTTTTTAAGCAGAACGATAGCAACTTCATTTAATTTAGGTTGTTCTAGGCATAATCCCACCCTTGAAACACTTAGCTCCCGTTTGGCCATAGATTTTGGGAGCATATTTTGAAGATTTATTTTCAAATCTTTGTTTGGCCATAAAATTTTTACAGATTTTGAAAACAAATCTTCAAATCCCAAATTCTTGCTCAAACATGTTTTTGGGCCAAGATCAAATTTTTTGTATTTTATAAAAAAGCCCCATCTGACCCAACTAATTCTATCTACCATGTTCCCAGTGGCGAAACTAGGATATATACTAAGGGATGTCAAAATATAAAAAAGTAAATATACGACGAAATTAAGGAGTTCAACACAGTATATATACATAAAAAATTTCTTTTTACGTATATACACAGTGTAATTTTTCGGCGAAGGGGTGTCGGTTGACACCCCTTGGATGCATGTGGCTCCGCCACTGCACGTTCCTCCACTAAAGCCGCATTTACCATGTTTTCACAATTAAAATAATCTCTTCTATAAAGTGAACGAGTTAAGCTGTGCCCAAATAGTAGAAGAAGAACCCCAGGGAAAATTGATCTGCCAATTGTAGAAAACCGTAAGATAAAAATGGATCTTTGTATTGTAATTTAAATTATAGTAGCTCGTAAGTGTGTTATTAATATAATTATTATTAAAAAAAATCATGTTCTGCATAATTATGGGATTAGCAAGTATGTATGTTTTTGTATGGTTGAGTATTCATGATAGTTTTTAGAACTTATGGGTATAAGTAATGTTTCATATTTTCCAAAATAAAAAGTGAAATACATTTTGAAAAACTATGGCCAAACACATTTTCAAAACTTGAAAAACTTCACCCAAATCAAGTTTTCCAAAAAAAAAAATTGAGAATCTATGGCCAAACGCGAGCTTAGGTAGTGCTCCCAAATAATGAATCAGAGCACATGGAGCCATTTCCTTATTTGTTTTGATCAAGAAAAAAAAAATGGCGGACTAAGAGCCCGTTTGGATATTAAGTTGGTCAAACCAGCTTATAAGCCAATTTTAACTTATTTGGGTTTTTGGCAAAAACAGAAAACAACTTAAAATTAAGTTAAAAAGTGCTTAAAATAAGCCAAAATCAAGAAGTCGCTCAACCCCAACTTTTTTATCTGCCCCAAAAAGAATAATATAGTTCTATATTTAGAAATAATTTAACTTAAAACTTTCCTTTTTACGGTTAATGAAATGATTTAGAGCCACACAAATTAGAATTTGGACAAAAAAAATTATAAAAGGAAAAGGAAAGTTAAGACAGTGGACTTGACTTTCATTTTAAGCAGTTCATTTGTCGACTAAAGACTAGACTTTGCACCAAAAGATAGAATAAGAAGACTAGGCTTACTTTGTGGGCAGCTTGCAGTTCTTTTATTTTGGTCAGATAACTAAGGAATATTTATTCACTCTCGATGTTTATACTAAATTATATGATTATGTAATGAATTAAGATAAGAATACACATTAATTAATCATAATCAAGTGAAAAACATTTATATAAAAGAAATATTATTGTATATTTTAGTGTAAATACCGGCCATGAATAACTCTCGTTGATATAACTCAAAAAGGCTAGAGCACAAACAATTTGGAACATGCCAAAGAAACCACCTGGTTAAGTAGTAAAAAATCATTGTCTTACTCCACATAACTTTGAGGGAACCATAGCCTGACAAAAGGTTAGGTCCAATTTGGGCGCCCATTTAGGAGGTGCCAAAACAGACCCCATCATTGATTTGAGATCTTGATAAGGTGAAAACCCAATCTATTCAATGCTAGACATGATGTGTATAAGGACTTCAAAAGAATCTCTTTTCGTCATATGAACTTTAAGGTGTATGAAGTTTCATATTTGATTTTTTAAGCAGAACGATAGAGACTTCATTTAACTTAGGTTGATCTAGGCCAGAGACAAACCTACGTCAAGATAATCCCACCCTTGAAACATTTTGCTAATGCTTCCAAATAATGAATCAGAGCACATGGAGCCATTTCCTTGTCTTTTTTTCTGCCAGAAAAAAAAAGGGCAGACTAACTGATATTTATGTTAGTTAATGAAAGAGCCCAATGCAACAAAAAATATGCATGTTGGGTAACAGTTAAAACTAGCTCGTTTACTAAGCAAGTTGAACAAATGTAAAATATTCCAATTTAAAAGCTTAGGTTTTTTCAATATTTTTTTTAGCTCAAGTAATGGGGCGCGATTCAATCTGATCTATTCTTACGCTTGAATCTTATCCTATTGGTAAAATTGGCATCCTGTGAAACTCATGGCCTTTGTTATTGCTCAATTCCTCAAGAAAGGAAATTTGTCTCCGGCAAAAGGGTATATCTGAGGTGGGATCTCATATAACTCCTTTGACTATAGTTTTTCTTAAGCAGCTATAAGTCAAGTGGGAGTCATTAACTTTTTGATCTCTTTACTGAGATTTTAGGAATAACTTGTATCTTATGCATACTCCTAGTACACAAGTTTTCCATATTTGGACAACCTCTTGCGATTTTCTCATAGTATGCATGTGTTAATTAATTGGGAAAATAGCAATTTTGGTCCCTAATTAATAAAATTATTTTTCTATTGTGAGTTTGGTTCTTATATTATTCGCATGAGCACATTTGACCTTCAATTGAACAAATGTGCGATTTTTTAGCCCGATCGCTCATGAAAACTAAGTACAAACATTTTAGGTTCTGTCATTTCTCCATCAATATAACCATTCTTCCCCTTTCAGTGAATAGCGATATTAGTAATTTTTACTTCTAGTGATTGTAAAAGGTTTCTTGTGCGGTGTTCTATTGACATGAGGTTGATGAAGAAATGATAAGAGTCCCAAACTAATAGTGGCCTTTAGTAACATTTGGATGTTCGTTAGCTTTATTTTGTGATTAGACACTAAACCTGCACATTTTGTTTAATTTGAGGTTAGATGTGCTTAAACAAATAATGAGGGCAAAAGCTAAAATAATACATTACTTCGGGGACCAAATTTGTGATTTTCCCTAATTAATTAAAAACTTAAGGAACACACTAACAAAATGGTTTGATTTGGTGTATAAGATAATATTTTAAGATTGCCACTAAATATTTTATATATTAGAAGGAATGGTCTCAACGTGGGTGCTTAACGACAATAAACTCATACTTAAGGGTATTTTGGACTTTTAGTGTAATACTAAGTGTCTTTCAGCTTTCAACTACAGAGCCACGTATCACTTTTGTAGGGCAGAATATATTTATCTTAGTAGCTCTTTTAATTGCTCTGGGTTTATGATTTGACCATCTTCTCTCTGTTATTCATTTTGCTCTTTGTATTTTGTTTGCATGGTTGTCTTGCATTATCCTCCCTATATAAAGTTTCGTATGATATGGCATCAAGGGATTTCTGGCAAGCATACAAGATTGCACCGATTAATTCATCTTCCACTGCTACCAAAATTTGGCAAAACTCTTAAGTGGGTACATCTTGGTTTTAGTTGTATGCTTGAGTTGATGAAAAGATTGCATGAGTTATTGCTTCCTCTACATAAGGTAGACCTGGGGCAGTGGTTCCCCAATTCCTGGCTGTCCCTTCTTATTTATTATGTTTGTAGATCTCAACAGTAAAAAAATTTAATGAAGAAAGAGGGCATTATAAGCGCTCATCTTGAATTTGCAAGTAGATAACAAGCACAATAATAGTTTGGTCCAGAGAAGGGAGAGGTAAATCAATTTGCTAAAGAGTGTAGGATCTCCATGACATCAATTACTAAGATACAATTAAAAAAATGTAAAGAGTGTTCACTAAGGAAGCCATAGAGTAGGGAAGTGTTAAGGAGCTCAGATACGGAAGCATTAATGGAGATGAAATCTTAGAGAGGAAGAAAGGAGAAAAAATATCTGATTCTGTGTATTGATGGAAATGAAAATGTACAGCTGTATATCCTAACTGCCTAGTATATATATACACACTTAACCGACCTATTCACTAAAATATCTAGCCAACTAATCAAGTGTAACTAACTCAACTAATTCTAACGAATTACATTAGTGATTACACTTAAGTTACATCACTGGGCCCACAGTCTTCAACACTCCTTCTCAAGCTAATGAAAACAAGTTCTTCATCTCTAGCTTGCCAATCAAATAGTCATGTTGAGGCTTGAACAAACTCTTGGTTAGTATATCTGCCATCTGCTCTCTTATGCCAATATGATGTGTTTGAATCAGCTTCTCTTGTATCTTTTCTCTCACAAAATGACAATTAATGTCAATGTGTTTGGTTCTTTCATGGAAAATTGGAAGAGCAGCAATTTGAATTACAACTTTACTATCATCGAACAAAGAAACCGATTTTTCAATGTCAATTCCCAGTTCCTTAAACATACCAGTCACCATATGATCTCAGTAACAGTTGTTGCCATACTCTCGAACTCAGCTTCAGCAGAACTCTTAGATACAGTTTGTTGTTTCTTAGACTTCCAAGGTACCAATGCTTCACCAAACTTCACTACATATCCTGTCACCGATTATCTGGTTTCAACACAAGAACCCCAGTCTGAATCACGATAAGCTGTAAGCCTCTTGTTTCCATTTACTGGCATTACAAGACCCAGTCCTGGAGTTCTTTTTATGTACTTAACCACCCTCAATGCTGCCGCCATATGAGAATGCTTGGGGGCATGCATATGTTGGCTTAATACTTATAGCACAAAGGCAAGATCAGGCCTTGTCATGGTCAAGTACAACAACCTCCCAACAGTTCTCTGGTAAATTCCCTTTTCGTCTGGTAAAGCATCCTCTGAAACTTGACCTGCAACACCTATTGCCTTTACAATTTTATCAAATTCAACTGATGTAAGCTTGTGATTGAATTCAAGAGGTGTCCTTACTGGTTTGCTGCCAGCAAGCCCCATTTCTGCAACCAATTCTAGAGCATATTTTCTCTGACACATGTGAATTCCTTTGTCACTCCTGGAGAATTCTATGCCAAGGAAATATTTAAGCTCACCTAAGTCTTTCATCTTAAACCTGGACTGTAAATCTTTTCTTACTTTTTCAATGTGATACAGACTACTTCCAGTCACAAGTAGGTCATCAACATATACTAGAATTATGATTAAGGCCCCATCCATCATCTGTGTGAATAAATCATACTCATAATGAGAATGACTAAACCCCATATATGTCAGTGCTTCTATAAGTTTCAGATTCCATTGCTTAGGGGCTTGTTTCAAGCTATACAGAGATTTGTACAACTTCTTAACTCTCTGACACTCCCCTTGGCTTGCAAAGCCCTCAGGCACAGGCATATAAACATCCTCAAGTAATCACCTTGCAAAAAAGCATTGTGAACATCATTTGAAATATGTACCAAGATGAACAAGCAGCCAAAACAACTATAGCCCTAACGCTCACCATTTTAGCAATAGGAGAAAAAGTTTCTTTGAAATCAAGCCCTTCTTGTAGAGAATAAACCTTAGCAACTAACCCGTCCTTATACCTCTCCACCTCTCTTGATGTATGATATTTAATTTTGAATACCCACTTGCAGCCAATGGGAACTTTCCCAGGTGGTAAATCCACAATAGACTAAGTCTTGTTTTCTTCCAAAGCTGAGATTTTTGCCTTCATAGCTGCTATCCAAAGAGGATCCCTACTTGCTTCAGTGTAAGATCTAGGTTCATAAATAGTAGAAAAACCTGCCAAGGATAGCTTAAAGGTGGGACTGATGTCACGTCTTTAGTCTTCAACTAAGCGCCTGACAACTTGCTCACGATCTTGCACAACTTGCTCACGATCTTGCTATGCCAAGTAAGCCCTCCATATGAGACTGCTTGGGGGCTTGCATATGCTGGCTTAATACTTGTACCACAAAGGCAAGATCAGGCCTTGTCATGGTCAAGTACAACAACCTCCCAACAGTTCTCTGGTAAATTCCCTTCTCGTCTAGCAAAGCATCCTCTGCAACTTGACCTGCAACACCTACTGCCTTTAAAATTTTATCAAATTCAACTGATGTAAGCTTGTGGTTGAATTCTTGAGGTGTCCCTACTGGTTTGCTGCCCACAAGTCCCATTTCTGTAACCAATTCTAGAGCATATTTTCTCTGACACATGTGAATTCCTTTGTCACTCCTGGAGAATTTTATGCCAAGAAAATATTTAAGTTGACCTAAGTCTTTCATCTTAAACTTGGACTAGAAATCTTTTCTTACTTTTTCAATGTGATGCAGACTGTTTCTAGTCACAGGTAGGTCATCAACATATGCTAGAATTATGATTAAGGCCCAATCCATCATCTGTGTGAATAAATAATAATCATAATGAGATTGACTAAACCCCATATCTGTCAGTGCTTCTGTAAGTTTCAGATTCCATTGTGTGAGGGCTTGTTTCAAGCCATACAGAGATTTTTGCAACTTGCAAACTCTCTGACACTCACCCTGGCTTGCAAAGCCCTCAGGCACAAGCATATAAACATCCTTAAGTAAATCACCTTGCAAAAAAGCATTGTGAACATCCATTTGAAATATGTACCAAGATGAACAAGCAGCCAAAACAACTACAGCCCTAACGGTCACCATTTTAGCAACAGGAGAAAAAGCTTCTTTGAAATCAAGCCCTTCTTGTTGAGAGTAACCCTTAGCAACTAACCTGGCCTTATACCTCTCCACCTCTCCAGATGCATGATATTTAATTTTGAATATCCACTTGCAGCCAATGGGAACTTTCCCAAGTGGCAAATCCACAATAGACTAAGTCTTTTTTTTCTTCCAAAGCTGAGATTTCTGCTTTCATAGCAGCTATCCAAAGAGGATCCTTACTTGCTTCAGTGTAAGATCCAGGTTTAGAAATAGGAGAAAAACCCTGCCAAGGATAGCTTATAGGTGGGACTGATGTCACGTCCTTAGTCTTCAACTAAGAGCACGTGCGACACTTGACAACTTACTCACGATCTTGCACAACTTGCTCATGATCTTTCTATGCCAAGTTAGCCTAGATTACTACTCTTAGGATTGCTAAGAGAATGGTAAATAAGGAAGACAAGAGAAATTTGCTAAATGAAGCTTTTTGTATTACAGAGAACTTGAATTGTTTTTGCTTGATGGTTTTTACAAATGAATGCCCTCTATTTATACTACTCACCTAGGGACTACCATGTAAATAATAATTATTGCATAAGTCCTTACATATTTACAAAGAAGCCCCTATTCTAGAAATCTCTACACAACTAGAGTGTTCTAAGGACTTTCCATGCAAATCCATGAAATTCTAGAGCCTTCCAAGGGAATTCTACATATGTCTCTAGAATCTTCCCATACTATCTAGTCATCCTTTTATGTAAACATTCCACATGGCACATATATGTGCCAAGTGGCACCTAGGTGGCATGATGACATGGTGGGTCTTCACACTCTCCCCTACCTGGTGTTGTGACGAATGTGGTGCATTACTACTGCATAAACTCTCGGATCTTGTCTTTAAATTGCCACAAGTCTTCATATCGCTCCCATGTGGCCTCCTCCGGTGATTTCCCCTTCCAGTGGACAAGGAACATGGCGGTGGCTTTCTGCCCTTGTCTTCGCCTGGCCTGGCAATCAATGATAGCCTCAATCTCCCAATCATGAGAACGGCGCCCAACTCGACTGACCTTGGCTGGGATCACCCTTGTCTTCATGGTATGGCTTGAGCGCGCTGGCATGGAAGACGGGATAAATCTTTAGATGAGGCGGTAACTCTAACTTATATGAGATCTTGCCCATCTCAGAACTATCCTAAAAGGCCCCTCATACTTTCGTACCAAGTTCTGGTGTATGTCCCGTAGTGCCTTAAACTACCTAGGATTAAACTTCACCAAGACCATGTCCCCAACCTTATAACCTGTAAGTTGCCGCTTGCGGTCAGCAAACTTCTTCATCTTCTTTGATACCTTGTCCAAGTAGGACATAATAGTGTCAAGCAACTTCTCGAATCCCTTGTCCATATAATAAGCCCCCAAACTCTTCCCCTCGAACGCTGTTGGTAGTGAATGTGAAGTTTGTGGTTGTGGACCTGTGGCTAGCTCAAATGGTGTCCGCCTCATGGATTCACTCCATTGTAGGTTATAGGAGAATTGAGCTATGTCTAAGAGCCTTACTAATCCTTCTGATGCGCACTCACATAATGCCTAAAATAGCACTCCAATAAGGAATTGACCCGTTCTATTTGTCCATCCGTTTGCGGGTGGAAACTAGTGAAAAAGTGCAGTTCCATGCCAAGTATGTCAAACAACTCCCTCCAAAAGTTCCCAGTGAGGTGGGGGTCTCGATTACCACTGATATGCCTTGGTAAGCCCCAATATTTCACCACGTTCTTGAAGAATAGCTTAGCGGCCTCCTTAGTTTTTCATCCTGCTGTGGCGGGCATGAAGCTAGCATACTTCAAAAATCTATCCATGACCACCATGATAGTGTCATAACTGTCAGACTTTGGTAAATAAGTGATAAAGTCCACAGTCACGCTCTCCCATGGATGCTCTGCAACTGGTAGTGGCTCCAAAAGTCCTCTGAGCTGCCTCTGCTCAACCTTGTCTTGTTGGCACATAAGACAAGTCTGTACATAACACTCTATGTCCTCTCGCATGCGCGGCCAATAGTAGACCGACTCAACCAAGGCTCTGGTGCAATATTGGCCTGGATGACCGGCCCATAACATGTCATGACTCTCCTTCATGATCCGCTGCCTAATATCTCCAAAATTCGGAACGTAGACCGTCCGACCTGTGGTGAGTAATAGACCATCTTCCACCCAAAAACGCCTCGTCTTTCCCTGCGTGGCTAACTCCATAAGATGTTCTGCTCCTGGATCATGTTGCATGCCCTCCTTTATAGCCTCTCAATGTCCCAACTTACTGAAGTGATGGCAGCAAGCTCTGACTTTCGACTCAAGGCATCAACCACAATATTACCCTTACCCGACTTATACTCCAAAGACATAGTCGAACTCAGCCAAGAAATCTTACTACCTGGCCTGCTTAGGTGTGAGCTTCTTCTATGTCTGAAAGTAGCTGGTGGCCACATTGTCAGTCTTGACCATGAACTTCCACCCCAGCAAGTAATGTCTCCATGTGCTAAGGCAATGCACAATGGCAGTCATTGTAACGGTTCACATTTTCGCGGGCGGGAGTTAGCGCTCAGAAAAAGCTACTTCGAGCTCGTTGGTGCTCTTTCGGACTTTGTTTTATAAGAGTCGCCACCTAATTTTTAGAAAATTAGGAAAACCAGTTTTGAAGGGTTTATTCATACACCGTGAAAAATCCTTCTTAATCCAAAGTTCTAGGTAAGGGTTCTGGTGATCCCCTAGAGAAGGTGTTAGGTACCCTAGTATTAAGGATCCGTACTATACGGTTGACCTTCGAGTTCCAATGTGTTAGTATTTGCATGAACTGTTTATTTAGTGTGAATTCCCGTAAAATCTGTCTTGTTATTTGCATATCAAGTTCTTTTCTTGAAATTTTTTTAGTGTAGTTCCCTTATATGTGGGCTATTTTTTAGTTTAAATCTATCATATATATATAAAGAATATGTTTCCTCTTATATATGAGGATAAATAATCTTTTGCAAAGAGGAAAATGTATTGTAATGAAGTATATATGTTTTTAGTTCATGCTTTGCTCCACACTTGGTCCGGGTCAAACGCATACGTACGCTAAGAACCTCTCACCTATTACTTCTATTGAAGGACGTTTTAATAAGTTTGAAAGAGATTATTTTAATTTGGCATTGGGCCATAAAACAAGTTGAATTGGTGAAGGATAATCACCTAATATATATTTTGGACTTAAAATCTTATAAGTTTAAAAAAGGAAGGATAATGACCTTTTTTTATGAAATGTTGACGGATTCTAGCCCAAAACTTATTTCTTTTGGTTTTCAAAAAAAAAAAAAAAAGACTTCAAGACTAACTTTGAAATTGAAATCTGGTCTTATAACAGTTTAATGGTCCGTGGCCCAAAAATTCGATTTTTTGTTGGTTTGGGTTTTATCAAAAATCACGACAGTTTCAAGAGCAAAGCACAATACACATTTTGATTTGTCTTCGAGTTTACCATGACACTAAGAACCTTTTTATTGCTATTTTTTACAAACTGGATTTATTATGAAAAGAGTCATGTCCCTTTTAATGCTAAATGAAAACTTTGACGAATAATTTCAATAGAAAATCTTTTAAGTACTAATGTCTACCCGAATTCCTAATTCCAGTTTATCTCTTTATAGGAAAACACATGTTTTGCCTTTATTTTAGAAATTCTTTTTGAAAGTGAGAAAAAAAAAATAGGTTTTTTTTTTTTTTTTTTTTTGGGAATTTGCAGAAAGGGCCTAAAGTCCAACTAAACGGCTTAAGTACCGTTTGCCTAAAACGTCTAGTTCCAACCATTTGGTTTCCAATAATGTTGTGAGTTTTACAAATACAAATAAAGATAAACATATCATATCACAAGAATAAAACAAGATTTGGGGTGCACCAAGCCCCTTAACCATTTTCACCCATGGTTGGGCCTTCATAGACATATATTAGCTTCCTTTATTTCTCGAGCTCGGCAAAATTTGAAAAATTGTCCTATTGGGCCTTAGGCACAATAGGGAGGTTGTATTCTCGGCCCGAGTGGCCATGTGAAGAGTAAGAGAGGGGGGGGGGGGGGGGGGGGGGGAAAAAAAAAATAGGTTAGACTGAATCCTATGAAAATTCACATAATATACATTGAAAATATACACATATAATAATAACATTTAGATAGAAATAGCAAGCTGTCCTAGCATGATATTTTTTCCCATGATGCATTTTAGTGATGTGTGGGCTGAGTGTATTGGAGTGGTATTAGGGTGGTTGCCACCCTCCTTGTTCCCAGTGTCGCACAAGATCCAAGGGGTTTCATCGAACCCCAGGCATGGCTGGCACTGGGGGAAGGTTTGGCCAACCCCAAGTGATCCTCAACCTTACCACAATCAAGCACAAGTGCATAGCTAGGATCCAATATCACTGAACAGCTTTGGCTTTCATCCCAGGATGGAGTACAGATATAACTCTTAAGAAAAGATACTACTTCACTCTATATTCATTAAATGCCATTTAACCACCAAGGAAACAGAAGCTTGTTCATCACATTATATATTGCATTTAGGCTAAGAGTGGTTTATACCAAGTAAATTTATCAGTTACTAAATGTATAGCAAATATCAATATGAAATTCAGTTACAAACTGCACATGTATAGTGAACCAAACAAACCCTAGTAAATGAGAAAATGTTCCCTAAGTCACAGTTTACAGAGGCCAAGTATAGACTGAACAGACAGATATTATCATAAGAAGAGGGATTATCTTTAAGTCAAGGTTAAGATACATGAATCATGGAGATAAGTAGGGAATTCCAAGTCCCATTTGAACCAAACAAAATGAAGACACCAAGCAAGAATAATGCAAGCTACACTTATAATATAAAGGGGTATGCATGGAATCATTTATGTCTCTTTGGGTGGTGTTCCCTTTTTAAAAGAAAAACTGTATGATCTTCAACAATCTTAATAACTCTATTTCAGTTTTAACCCCTGATTATTCAAGTTTCCTACTTTCTTTTAAAGTCCTTCCCTTGGTATTCAATTAGATCATGTACAAATGTTCGTTGGTTCATCAGTAAGTCTTTACTATACATTTATCAATGCATGTCTGATTTAGCTTATTCCTTTAGGTTCTGGCAGTAAATCTACATGATTTTGGAAGGATGCATTCAGTCAACATACACCACCATAGGCTCAGGAAAATGCCATGGTGCCTTTTATACAAAGGGAAGATGTGGTGGATCCAACAGTGTTATGATCACCCCTTCTTTAGATCCCCTCTCAAAGCACCTCTTTTTGAAAAGACTCTTCCTGCCGGGGTTTTAGGCCTTTTTCCAGTATTGCCTTCAACCCTTAATAAGTTCAATTACAAGAATTATAAAGGCAGGATTATTTAGGCTAGAGTCAAGATCATTTCACACTAGAAGCCAAGTACATGCGTCACAACACAAGTCAAATGTCATCGAGAGAATTCTTTAGTCACTCTCTGAGAGCGCCCTGACCGGCTAGAATGTAACAATGTTGTGTTGTATCACAAACCCCACTTAGACGAGACCATGGAAAATGTACATGAGACAGTCAAGGAGATAAATACAATCAAACATATTGGTAGGGCATTAAAGATCAAGTCTAGACATAAATTACTCAAGTAGTGGACAGTAGGCAATTCCCCTTTTTAACTTAAGCTAGCCATATTCCAACAGAACCCATGCAAAGCATTTCATGTTTTAATAACACTGGCCAAAGGGAGGGCAATTTGACCTTAGATATGGGATAACTATTCTCTTTTAAGAAAAGCATTCAAAGCCTCTAAGTGGAGCACAAAAGGGGACTCAGACAGCAAATTGCCAGGTGGCCATGAACCAACATTCATATATTTTAGTAAAGCTCCTTCATTTCCCCTAACAAGACCAAATCCTTGAGCTTTCAAACATAATCAAGATTCACAGAGGAGTAAAACAAAAGGAAGAAGAAAGATATGCATTAACTGGCAAATGAAGCAAACTCCTGAAACTAACATACAAGTGCAAAGAACAGAATGGCATCTCATGAACAGGCCATATGGCAAACATTTTAGGTTTCTAGTCCAATTCTTAAAAGACCAGTCAATTAGCAAAAGGTTGACTTAAACCCCCTCCCTTATTAACCTATTCTCTAGACAGCATCCTACTTAACCTGCACATGATTCAATTTAGTCTAAACAGTCTCACGTTCTTTTCCTTAGTCATGTTTTAGCAAGTTGAATTAATAGGGTAATGACATTTTTATCAGACCAATGGTTCATTGTTAATCTAACCTTTCCTTCCCCCTCACAGTCTTGTTTCAACACCCTTCTAGACTTATTCTTATCATGATTCTATCCCTAATTTGCCTATTCAAACCTTTATTTTAGTAGTGATTAACTACTGACTAAGTCCACTCAACAACTTCTCTAACCTTGCACTCATATTGTCAACAACTGATCACTTTCATTAGTCAGGTCTGATCAAGAAACCACAATCAATTAAAACTTTCAAAACACATCAACCTCCCATCAAGAGAGAAGAAAGCACATACTAGACTGTTAGCCTTGTTTTAATTTAGCTTGCTTTTACAAATGAAACAGTAAACTAGGTTGGTTCTCAGAAGAAGGGGTTCCTTATTTGAAGAAAAAAGAATGCTTGATCTATCTATGACTCTAATCCCTTTTCATCTTATTTACCAAGATCAATACAATTATTGCACATTCAATGAGTTAACCAGTTAACAGGAAACAAGAACAAATCACATAAAAGATTAGCTTAAGGTACTGACACGGCAAGGTAGCATCAACCATGGAAGACCTAACACATTTGCACACACACTCGTTTAGGCACATTTTTAAAAGGATTTTTCACTCAAGCATAATAGGATAAGAGGAAAGCAGCTTTTCTTTGTAAAGAAACATCATAACTCAAATTGGTGACAGTCTTAGATATATTCAATAAGGCAAATCAAGAAAGTCCTCAAACATAACTAAAAGAAAATACTTAGGTCATGAATTCTTTCTGGGGTTAGGTATTATCATATCGTGATGCAAATATTACAGTGCTAATCCCAAGAACATGTCAAGATGATTTTCTAACATTAAGCAGTGTCTACCAAACATTCATACAAACCAAATTAGTATTACAACAATCTAGGTGTTCCCTGATTGAATTAGACCATCTTATTTCAATAGGTACATATTAATAGTGTACTGTTGATCTTTATCAAAAATTCAAGGTCACACAAGCCATTTTCAGATTCCAACAAACCTCAAATATCTTTGCAAAGTTATAACACTGATCTAGGGTACTCACCTTAAACCAAATAATCATGTACTAAATTAAACACATAAGTACAACATCATATTTGTAAAGGATTTACTCTAAAGCTTGCTAAACAATGCCTAAATTAACAATTATACTACAAAACCATCAACCAAGAGCATTTTAACAATACAAACTAAATACTAACTTATAAAATAACAAAGAACATAAAAGAAGGGCAGGGTATTATCTTTTTTCGATGCAGCCTTTGTCAAGAACGGATTCGCAAGCCTCTTGTGCTTCCAACCCAAACTCAACCACAACAAAGGAGAAAAAGTAAATAAATTTTTGACTGAGAGACTCAAACAGACGAAGAGGTTTTCTTTTGAGTCTAAAAATTATACTTTGCTTAAATTTCAAGTTTTTAAGTTAACATTCTAGCTTTTTTTGATTTTTCCAGTGCTGAAAACTTGTTGTTTGTTTGAAGGTTGGGGTTCTATTATAGAACCCCAAGGCTATGAAAAACCTGATAAATACCAATGTGGGATGAACTAGTTTCATTCAAATCACCCTTGCAAATGAAGATCTACGGTTGAAATCGACTAGAATAAAAAACGCACGGCCAGATCTGAGTATGGTTCTACTCGATCTGGCCCATCTGTACTCAACCAATAAGAATCGAACAAAATACAACAATATAATAGTGAAAATAAAGAACAAATGCAGAAATCGTGTAATAAATTCAAAAACTAAAAGGAAAATCGAAGATGAAAGCGACTTATACCGTGTTTGGAACGATTTTGGGTGAGAAATCGTTGAATCATTAATTGTTGCATGCATTTGGATACACAAAAAGTTGTTGAGGTCTGAGACCTCTAAATCGTTTGCCATTTTTGGCGATGAGAGAGAAAGGAAAGTACAAGCGGCACTAGGGTTTGCTGGAAGAGGAAAGAGAGAAGGGGAGGGGGTGTTTGGCCCTTTCCTTTTCTGAAAATGATAAGTGAAAAGGGGTAGTTACCCCCTTATTATTTGATTTGGGCCGGGTCAGCCCCTATTGGGTTTCGACTCGGTCCAACCATTTTTTTTGGGAATAAAATGGGCCTCTCTTCTTTGTGTATACACTTGGTGTATACACATATATCTCACATATATGTTGTGTATACTTGGTGTATATGTTGAATATACTTAATCATTAACCATTTATAGTTAAAAATACTATTAAATAAAATTTAAACCATGGGGAAAAATAGGTTGCTATGTATTTTGTAATAAATAATAATAAAATAAAATAAAAGAGAAATGATTTTTAAAAGCTGGTTAAGTCGTTGATGGGCCTAAAATTCAATTGGTCTAACACATTCATTTTAATTGTGGCCTTTTAGCCTAAATTCTTTTTTAGAAAATTAAGACAACATATTATTTTAAATAAAATACCGACAGGCTAATTTCCAAAAATATAAGCTAATTCCTTTAAATGAAAGATCAATTAAATTAATTGAGACTAAGCCCAAAAATCAAGAAAAGGGGAAAGTATATATGAAAAGGGCTCAGTTTTGCAATAATTATTATTTAATTAATTAACTAGTCTAATTAAATCATTAAAGGGCGATTATACTTATTATTTTGTAAAAATCAGTAGTAGTAAAGAAAAGGTAAATAATTAATTACTTAAACTATTTAAATTATCCAAAGTTTAGAGGTGAAAATAAAAGAGAAATGTTAAACAAAATAATTTTAAATGATTAAACCAGAATAATTCAACCATATATCTTGAAAATTATTTATTATTCTCTAAATAAAATATGATGCATGCAAAATCTTTTTGTTGATTAAAAGGAAAAAAAAATATTGACCTAGGCATTTTTGTAAAAATCATTTAAAGCCATTAGAGATTTTCAGCTTATCCACTTATTACCCAGGGACCCCGAGTGATTAAAATGACTTATGGGAGGTCAAAAATTAGGTGTCAACAGTCATCTCTTTCTCCTATACAGGATAACGCCTCTTTATCTCGTTCAGCTTGCAGCTCTCGAATACTAAGGGATGTCTATCTTGCATCAAAACATCTCTAATGGAAAAGTCAGACGCATGTGTATGCAACTCAAACCTCTTGGTAAAGTTGGGCAACACCAAGACTGGCTCCTCAGTCACAGCTGCCTTAAGGTCTTCAGACGCCTTTTGGCAGTTCTCTATCTAAGCCCATGACTTGTTCTTCTTTAGCAGCTCGGTTAATAGTGTTGCCTTGCCTGAGTAGCCACTGATAAACCGCCGATAGTAGTTAACAAGGCCAAGGAAGGATCTCAACTCGGTTACCTTTGTAGGCGCCTCCCACTCTTGGATAGCCCGTACCTTAGCCTCATCCATGCGTAACTCATCATTGCTAATGACATAACCCAAGAAGTGCACCTTTGATTGTACAAACTTGCACTTCTCCCTCTTGATATATAACTTGTTCTCCCACAAGACTTGGAAAACCTTCCGTAAGTGTTCCACGTGCTCCTCCAAGGTATTATTGTGGATGACTATATCATCCAAGTAGACTACCACGAACTGATCCAGTTAGAGATGAAAGATCTCGTTCATGAGATTGCAAAATGTAGTGGGTGCGCTGGTTAAGCCGAAGGGAATCACCAACCCCTCGAAGGCTCTGTACCTCGTCACACATGCTGTCTTCGATTCGTCCCCTTCTGCAATCCAAACCTGGTAGTTACCCTTGCGAAGATCCACCTTGGTAAAGTACTTGGCTTGTCCAAGTCTATCAAATAAGTCGGCAATGAGCGGTATCGAGTACTTGTTCTTCACTGTGACCTTATTAAGTGCTCGATAGTCTATACATAAGCGCAATGATCCATCCTTCTTCTTTTGGAACAACACCGGTGCGCCAAAGGGTGCCTTTGATGGACGGATATGACCAGTATCCAATAGCTCTCTCGATTGTCTCCTATGCTCCTCCAACTAAGGTGGTGCCATGTGATAAGGGGCGAATGTGGGTGACTTAGCCCTTGTCTCTAACTCAATCTTATGATCCACCTCACGTCTAAGAGGAAAGCACTTAGGTAGCTCGTCGGGCATAACATCTTTGTTCTCCTAGAGCAACTTCTCTATGCAAGGAGGCAGTGTCTCATGGGGACCCTTGTATCCCTTCAAACTTGAAATGGTTTCCATGAATGTCGGCTCCCCTTTCTTGAGACCTTTGATAAGATACATAACTGAAAGTTTTGCTTTGACCTGCGGCATTGTCACTGTAGGCACCATGCAAGCTCCTTCTAGCTCCAAGACCAAGAGACGTTGGAGGTAGGGGTCGATCATCGCATGGCAATGTTTAAAGAACTCTTGCCCTAGAACAATGTCAAAAATATCCATAGAAGTGGTGGTAAAGTTTGTGGTACCGTTCCAATCGCCTAATTTGACACCAACACCAATGGCTACACCATGAGCATTTTCTGGCTTACCATTCACAGTCTTGACGTAGGAATTAATTGGAGCGAGCTTCAACTGTAGTCTCCTCGCTGCGGCCTCAGTCAAAAAATTGTGAGTTGCTTCAGTATCCATTAAAGCACGAGCGAGCTTGTTATTGATGGCGAGATCCACGTACTGATTTTTATTCTTATCGGGCTGGATGGATTGCTTCTTGACAGCACCACGTAGTCTGATCATCCCCAACTGTGCAGTTCCCAAACACTCTTCTTGCGTCTGTACCTTTCTCTCCCCGACCATAGCATTGAGGTTCTTTAAGTCGGGGCGATTACGGCCGTGCGACCGCCGATATATATAACATCCCTTCTTCTCGATTTGCACCTTCTTCTCGGTATAGCCCTGACAATCACTTGACTTTTTTCGATCGAACTTATTGACATTTTGAGTCCTGGAGTATTATTGTTGAAACTTCTTGGTCTTGCCACGGTCTCCCCCACCTTTGGCATTGTTACCCTTTGACTCATTACCTTTGCCTTTGTCGTGCTTGTCATGCCTGAAGTCCATCAAAGACTCAGCCTCCACTATGGCTTGGTCTATGTCCCTGACTTGTCGGCGTTGCAACTCCTGCTTAGCCCAGTTCTGCAACCAGTCCATGAAGTGAAACAACAATTCATCGCTGGTGAGGTTGGGTATTTGAAGCATAAGGGTGGTGAACTCCTTGACATAGTCGCGTATGCGCCTTGTCTGCTTTAACTCTTTAAGTTTGCGCCTTGCCTCGTACAAGACATTATTTGGGAAGAATTGTCGCTTGAACTCGTTCTTGAACTGATCCCACGTGCTGATTGTGCATAAACCTTTCTCAACATCGGCGACGTTTCTTCTCCACCATAGCATGGCAGTCTCTGATAGGTACAGCACGGTGGTGTTCTCATCGTCCTTTACTTTTTCATGCCTAAAATAACTCTCCAAGTGCCAAAGAAAGTTATTCACTTCCAGTGCATCATGAACCCCTTTGAATACTGGTGGCTTGGGAGCCTCGATCTTAGACTCCCTCGTTACAACAATATTGTTGGCTGCCTCGATCACGCCAGCGTCGACCTGCTCTTGGAGCCCTATTATCTTTGCCTTCATGGCATCAATAGTACTTAACGCCTCGATGAGTCTACACATACTTAAGGCAGTGATGGTTTGTTTTACCTCAATCTTGGCCTGCGTATGCCCCTCTAAGTCATTTCGGATGTTATCAATCTCTTCATGAGTACGCCCCTCAACAATGCTAAGGGTGCCCTCCACCTTCCCCAGACGTTGGCTAAAGATGTCGATGGCGTCCATCCCCACATTAACCTTCATAACCCACTCTTTATCAAGCGAGACATCCTCGGACAGGACCTTCACGTCATCCTCGCTCACCTTAGTGGTAGATGATTTTTGGGATGTATGCCGTTAATTTGAAACAACCTCTGGCAGCATTTTCTAGCTCTTGTTGGCGGCATTCCTCTTTTTGTTATGGCCTTTCTTGCCAGTGGCATCCTGGGTGACGTTGGCTTGGGTTTTAGCAGCATTGATTTCTCCGTCGTATGTCATTCTCTTAGTCGTAACCTTCGCTCTGATACCACGTAGGCACGTCCTTAGTCTTCAACTAAGCGCAAATGCGGCACTTGAAAACTTGCTCACAATCTTGCTATGCCTAGTCAGCCTAGATAGTAACTCTTAGGATCGCTAAGAGAATAGTAAATAAGGAATACAAGAGAAATTTCCTAAATGAGGATTTTTGTATTAGGGAGAACTTGAATTGTTTTTGCTTGATGGTTTTTACAAATGAATGCCCTCTATTTATACTACTCACCTAGAGACTACTATGTAAATAATAATTATAGCATAAATCCCTACATATTTACAAAGAAGCCCCTATTCTATAAATCTCTACACAACTAGAGTGTTCTAAGGACTTTCCATGCAAATCCATGGAATTCTAGGGCCTTCTAAGGGAATTCTCCATATATCTCTAGAATCTTCCCATACTATCAAGTCTTCCTTTTATGTAACCATTCCACATGCCAAATATATATGCCAAGTGGCACCTATGTGGCATGATGACATGGTGGGTCATCACACTGAGATTGTCATAGGACACATAGTTGCTCAAAAGATATGAACAGGCTGAAGCTTTGGAGGGTACAAAGTAGTCATGCATCCAGATGGGAGGTTTACTAGCTCTGGAGGCTTTTCTGGTTTCAGGATCAGGAATAAAACTTCGTAGTTGAGAAATAGTGGGAGTAGAAGGAGAATCTTGTTCAGATGCTGAGGTGATACATGGGTTTGGAGAAGGCTCACACACATCAGAGGTCACTATAGTAGGCTGAGTAGAAGTACAAGGAGTAGAAATCTCATATTCAGGCAAGTCAATAACAGGAAAAACTGGAGAAGGAGCAGTATGAACATGTTTAAAAGGTAACACATCCTCTTGGAAAACAGTGTCTCTGCTTACAAAAAACACTTTGGTACATAAGTCATAGAGAATGTATCTTTTTTAAGTGGAGAAGTAACCAAGATGGACAACATGAATTGCTCTAGGACTGAATTTATCATGTTTTCTTAAGGAAGTTGCATGACACAAGCTACCAAACACCCTGAGATGGTGAAGAGATGGAGATCTAGAAACAGTTTTTCAAATGGAGAAATACCCTTCAACGGAGGAGTAGGTAACCTATTGAGAAGATATGTTACGCCTCACGTTTTCATCGTAAGAAAGCCCATGATTTCCTAGTTGAGTATACCCTTAGTATGGAGATCTGTACACAATTTCGAGATACTAAGTGGCTTACCTCGTGTACCGAAGTATAAGTACACATTCCTTGCAATATGACAGGATTAGAAGTTAAACGAATTGAATTGACGCGAGTTGGAATGCTTAGGAAAACCCGTAGAAACCAGTCAATATTGACGGGCCGTCGACGAGTCATCATTCCACTCTGTCGACATGCCAAATCCTCTGAATGTGCAGGTGAATATCGATGGAGCAAGTTGACGGGCCGTCGACACGTCGACAAGTCGTCGACCCTCCCGTCGACCCGCATCGCTGGAACTTTCTTGATCCATCTATATATATGAAGCCCCACGATTTTATTTCTTATTTTTCATTTTCCAAATCAGAGAAAACCCTAAGATATTCTCTCTCAACATTTTCCATCATATTGGAGGAATTCTAGCAAGATCCGAGCCCCGTAAACCCGAGCTAGTGAAGAAAAAGGTTGTTCCTAGGGCTTCATTGAAATTGATGAGCTTGGGAATTGGAGTTGGAGTTTGATTTTTGGAGTCCTAGTTCCTTCAAGGTATGTATATGATTCTTACCCTTGTTATTGAGTTGATTACTAAGAATTTTAGTGGTATAAGTAAAAGGAATATAGTTATGAAAGTGGTAAGTTGAATAAGGGTTAAGTTGAGACTAGGGGTTGTTTTTGGAGAGGATTTGGAGTAGAATTGATTATATTTTGATATGTAAGAATTGATATTGTTATTGTTGGTGTTGTTGTTGATGTTTGGGTTGAATTTGAATTGAGAGATTTTTAACTTTACAAAGGAGATGCTGCCCGAATTTCGTTAAGTTGTAAACTAGATTAAGGTTGGTATATGAGTACGTTCTAGTCTAATAATTGATACTTGGTCTTGTATGTAGATTTGTCAAGCTCGAGATATTAGCATAGTTAACTTGAGAAGCGAATAAGGTATGTTAAGGCTATCATTTCTTTCGTTTGGCATGATCTTATGATATGAATGAATAAACGAGTAAACGAGCTTCCATATTACTCTACTCTTAGAAGCACTAGGACTACTTGAATCTTTGATGTTCCTGTACCCCTTTTGTGATTGTTCCTTCTGTTCATGGGTCTTGAGAGTTCTTATATTGATGATATTATCTCAAAGATGTATATCAGAGGTAGTACGACCTTATGTCACTCCGAGAGTTCTACATATTCAGTTTATTTATGCATTGCATTTATTCATACATATGCACATTGACCTATGACCAGAAGGCATTATATACGCGCATATTATATGTATATGGGGTATGGGGAAAGGTATAGGCATTATATATGCATTACCACCTGATCAGCAGGTGCACAGTGATGATGATGATGATGGCGCGGGCGGGTGGGATATGATATATGGATCGGGCTGTACGTTCCTCAGCACTAACATATATGGATCAGGTTGTACATTCCTCAGTACTAACAATTATATTATGACCTATGCATATGATTTTTATAGAGAGCATACATATCATACGCCCTCAGAGGCACTCTCAGTTATATAGAGTTATTCAGATACTTTCAGATATTCAGTCATACAGATACATTCAGACAGTCGGTTTGGCTTTTGAGTTTTAGATTCTTTTCATGATTCTTATGTAGATGTTACTCTTATGCCTTACATACTCAGTACATCATCCGTACTAACTCCCCTATTGTTCGGGGGGCTACGTTCATGCCGCCGAGGTTCGGGTAGACGAACGGGCGGTCCCGGCTCGGTAGGGCATCCCTCGGCGGTAGTCAGTGCGCTCCACTTGATTCGAAGCTGTAGTTCATATATATATATATGGGTATGATGGGGCCCTGTCCCATCCTTTCTACAACTTTTTATTCCAGTAGAGGTCTGTAGACAGTTGTATGTACTTGACAGGTGATGTAGCCTTGTCGGCTCCTATTCTTTTGTGTACAGCATATGTAGCGGCCTAGTCGGCTTGCACTGTTCTTTTTAGTGTGTGTATATATATATATATATATATATGTACAGATGGTACAGAGTTCATGATGTTATCCTTTCATGAGTCAGTATAGTTCAGATTGAGTTACTTATGGGCCGCCTTGTTACTCAATGGTATCCAGGTACGAGTATAGGGGTGTTTGATCAGTAGAGATCAGGCACTCGTCATGACTCATCGGTTTGGGTCGTGACAAGATAGACTAGGTGGATACACATTCACCCCAAAACCTCAGAGGAATACCAGCCTGAAACCTTAGAGCCCTAGCCATATCTAGGATAGATCTATGTCTCCTCTATATCACTCCATTTTGTTGAGGAGTATATACACATGAGCTTTAATGTAAAATACCTTTATCCTTGAGTAAACATCAAACATGCTCATTCAAAAACTCAGTGCCATTATCAGTCGTTAGACACTTAACTTCAGTACCAAACTGAGTCCTAACAGACAGTGGGAATTCTTTCAAGACAACAATCACATCAACTTTAGTAGTGTGAAAAGATCCAAATGTATTTAGAACAGTCATCAAGTAGTGTAAAAAAATACCTCCTTCCATTATGAGTAGGGACTTTTGACACCTAATTTTCACCTTATAAGATGTATATTTTAATTTTCAAATTTCCCAAGCCAAAGACGGAGTAAGGATGCACCCTTTGAAAGAAAATTGCAAAAAATGATGTTTATGAAAAATTGACAAATATAAGAAATACGAGGTATTTACTTCATCCCGCTCCGTCTAGTTCGGAAAAATTGTTAATTTAAACGACGTATGAATTACGGCTAATTTTTTACCGCATTTTTTATGTAAAATATTGCTCGGAACTATGTCAATGTTGGGCTTGTTTTAAAGCTAATATTTTAACTTTGCGAGTTTTAATTTTTAATTAGCCTAGATAATTATTTTACTTAGTAATATGTGTATTTATAATATATAGTTTTTAAGTGATTTAAATTAGGGAGGGGGATTTTGTTTGTTATTTTAAAAAATAAAGGGGTTAATGTTTTTTAAAAAAAAAAAAAGGGTGTGAAGTTTGTTAAAACAAACACCCCACATTCTTATTTCATTCTCACCCGACTCCGTCGTCTCCTTCGTGAGGCGATTTGCAATTTTATTAGGGTTTCATATACTATGACTAATTCATGGCTATTCAGGGCTATTTCTAGCCAATTTCTTGGGGGCTTTCATGCCCAATCACGAATACTCATGATTTCCAGGTTTATTTTCATTCGAATTTCATTTTTTCATACCTAAATTGAATCATACTAGGTTGTTACTCGGATTCTTTATGTTTTTATGGTTGCCATAGGCAGGGCCTTGAGCCCTTAGCCATCTTGTGCACCATATGCACTAAAATAAAGAACCTAGGGGAAACTTCCTAGATATTTCATGGCTAAGGTGCGAATTTGGGGATTTTATCCTCATTGTACTATTTGGTACAATTGTACCGTTAGAATGGTACAAAATTTGTTGTATTCGTACTATCCTGGTATTTCTGATTTTTATTGGATTTTTTGTGGATTTTAGGGTACAATTAGTTGTGATTTTTGTTGTCTTATCTGATGAAATTTTGAATTTTAGTAATAGGGTACAAAATTTGGGGGGTTTTGGGGGGGAAATCTAGGGCCAGGTGTCCATTTCCATTCCTAGGATTCCCTAAATATGATAAGTCTATAAATAGATAGAAAAAGAGGAAGAGAAGGATCCGGATTCTTTTTCCGAAATTTAAGAGCATAAGCCTAAAAATCTAAGAGTTGTACCAAATTATTTACTATATATACATAAACAGCCAAAGAAAATACTATAAAACACTATAAATATTCGATCAATATACATATATATATATAAGAAGGAAAGTATTAGAAAGAGGATTTTGAAGATAAAAAGGGATTTATTTGCTTGAAGTTGGAGTTTGAATCCCTCTTTGGTCTTTAGGTTGCCCTTGTAAGAGGTAAACCCTTTTTTCTTCAATCTTATTTTACTTTCAGTTTTAAGCATTTACTATTTTTAGCTTGCTTATTATTTAGAATGTGATAAACAATCAGTTTTTTCTCTATGATGATGATTCTACCTTTGTTTTAATCATTTAAAGTTACAAAATGGATTAAATGTTAGTTTATGTTACACTGAGTAAATATTATAACTTGTTAGGTTCAAAAAATGAGAATAAATAGCTAAAATGGGAGGGGTTTAAGGTTCTTAAGTTTCTGTTTGAGGTAGCTGTTTTAGATAATGTGATAAGAAATTTTTAGTTGAAAATAATCTACATTTAGGCTATAATGTTTTACCTTTTTTAAGTTCTGTGTTTTTTTGTGAAAAAATATGGCTTTGAGACTGTTTTGATGAAATGACCTATGGTGGCTTTGAAATCATTTTTTAAGGATTGAAAGTGACCCACCTTGGTTTATTTAGTCACTGGACCACATCTAGTTGTTAAATTAGCTAAATGTGATTACTAGTAGTTACTAAAGTTCATTTTAGAGTATTATACTTGCTTGATATATGGAAACTGTCTTAAGTTAGTAAGTTTCTCTTTTAAAATAAAGTTGTGAAATCATTTGCTAGTCTTGAATGTCTTTATTTGAAAACTGGATACTTTGAGTTTACTCTGGGTTTGATGAGCATGTTTTGTTACCCCTTTACTATCTAGATTGCTAAAATATGATACAAAACCAGTGGTAAGTCCTTTATAACTTGGTTTATGATTAATGTATTTACAGTTCTTTGTGAAGATGGCCTTAAGTTATATTTGGAAGTTGATTTGTAGTTTGAATTTTTGAAAATTGCTTAAGTGTCTTCACTGTTTTAAAAGAATGAACTTGTTTGGACTTCTAAGTGTTAACTTGGTAGTATATGGTTGTAACTTGTTATTTGTTTGTGTCCGTGAATTCAAAATTCCCAAAACTGAATATGGAGTTCCATTTTTTTTAGTATCAAAACTGTCTGACTTTGTTGTTTTTTGTAAATTATGATAAACTGTGAGTTGTGATGGACAATGTGAAATCTTGTCTTGGCTGGCCTTATCTTTGTTTGTAGTTTGGTATTGTGCTGATTTATTTGAAAGTTGAGCTTGCTATTTTGATAAATAAGATCATTGAAGGTAAAAATTAATTAAAAAAAAAAAGAATCTGTTTTCACCTAGAATGTGAACCGTAATGATGAACTTTTTGGAATTTGTAGCTTGTTAGACCATTGAATCTGGATTGTCAAGAAATTGAGTGAAGAACCTTTTTGTGCTATGACTGCCTTATGTAATTCTTGAGTATTTGTTGCCCTTCTACTTAGAATGAACTATAGGATTTAGAATAGTGCCTCTTGTCTTACCTGTTTTTGGTCATATTCATAATTTGATGATGTTTTGACTTATTTGGAAATTGTGCACATCATTTAGTTGAATAAGGATCATTTTTAGGCAATAGATTAAGAGAATGAATCTATTCTGTTTTTGAAGTAGTAAGTTGTGCCATTTGCTATCTCATAACTTACAAATTGTTGAA
This sequence comes from Lycium ferocissimum, assembly GCF_029784015.1. NCBI lineage: Eukaryota > Viridiplantae > Streptophyta > Magnoliopsida > Solanales > Solanaceae > Lycium > Lycium ferocissimum. The sequence continues at coordinate 65,032,633 of NC_081342.1, forward strand.
TTCTTGAGACTGGATTCTAAAATAAGGTAAGAACCTTTCTTGTGTCCTATTTGCCCTATTGATTCTTGTGTTTGTTGCTTTGTAACACAGGATAGGAGCTTGGAACTGAAAAACTGAATTCATCTTTACCCTGTTTATATGCTAAGCTGTGGAAATAGGTTGTTGAACTACTCAAAACAGGATTTGTGAATCTGCTGTGAAACTGTTAAAACCAGAACTTACTTCTTTCTTAAAGAACTTGACCCTGCTCTTAGTTGGAAACCTTCATATGTATACTTAGTCCAAAAACTGTGTTTGACAAAGTTTGGCGCTGCAGATAGACATTTTAGGACATTGTTTGAGACACAACTTGCCATTTGCTTGGAACTTCATGTCTAAAGTCTGTTTTTCTGATATAATTAGGAGAGGCACTATATGGAAATTTGAAAACCTTAGTTGAGTGAAAATTGCTCTCATTTTAGACTGTATTGACCATGAACTTTAAATGTTTGTTTGACCTCAAAATCTGTGCGATATACTCTGTTTAAGATGCTGATTTGTTTAGTCTAAATTACAGACCTTCAGTTATTTGTGCATTATTGATCTATTTGCCTAAAACTTGCTCTACCTCTTTTTTTGCACCACTGTTAAGTTCTGAGCATTTTTCTGAAAATTTGATGTCATTGCTGGGTAATTTTTGATGAATAATTTGAAAAATAAACATGAGGGAAACATAGTATGCAATAAGTATATGCGGAGGGTATGCCCCCCTAAGGGGTTTTGCTCTCTACATATGGGTATATCACCTAGTATATTGGTATATCGAGCTTCCACCACTTAGAAAAAATTGAGCTTATGTGACTACTTTGACAGCTTGGGCCAGTTCTGGGCCTGGGCATCGATCAGCTGAGATCTTTTTAATCCATGTCCCTTTTGCATAAACTGCTCCTCCCTATTTGTTTAATAATTATGGGCCTAGCCTAATTCTGTTGTAATTTAATTTTTGGTATTGTAATTTAATTTATGTCCTTAAGTTAAATACTAATACAATGTATGCCCATTTTATTTGTAAACACCCTATCCGTTGGTGGGTTCAACGAGGCCCACTAACTTTCCTAGATCGAGTTGATCTCAACGATGGAAGGACTCGGAGCATAATTTGGAGCGGAAATATTTTACATGCATTTTTCTATTGGGCTTGGTAGGCCCAACTCCTTTACCTCGTATTATTTACTTAGCAAAATTGGTGAAATGTGTTTATTGGAACCCTTTAAAAATTGTCATGAACTTAGAGTTGCCAAAAAACATTTTTAAGTTATAAAAATTAATTTTTTGATAAATGTTAACGTGCAAATGATTTTTTGAGACTAAAACTGCCTTACGGATAAAAAAATGCACATTCTTTAAATGCAACTCATGATTTTGGACAAAAACGACTTGACAAATTTTATGGACATTTGAGACAAATTGGGACCGGTCTATGGACAATTTGGGCAAAATAGACTTAAAATATTTTTGGACTAAAAAGATTAAAAATCTAAAATATGAAATACGGCTAAAATACGGATAACAATAGTATGCCAAAAATGATTTTATAAAATTTAAAATAAAAACCTTTTTCTAAACTCAAGTGGGCTTATGTAGTGTTCTACTTAGGTTAACGCCTTCGGGTTTTAATCTAGGTGTTCTAGTCCGAAACCCAAAACGCTCAATTTTAGGCAAACTTTACCACTTTTATTTCTTGAAAGTGTTGTATTTTTGCATGAATGACTAACCTTTTATTGCGGGAATCTAAAACAAAAGCAGTTTTTATCAAAAATAATATATATGCACAAGGCATCTATTAGAACCTGTAGGTCAACCGTATTTTACGGATCCTTAATACCGGGGTGCCTAATACCTTCCTTGGGAGATCACTAGAACCCTTACCCAAACTTTGGTACAGATTGGTTTCTTTTAAAACTTAGCCGTTTTAAATGAACCCTTTCGAACTGGTTTTCCTAACTTACCTATAAGTTAGGTGGCGACTCTAAAACGATGTCCATTTAGAGCACCATCCACGTAGAAGTATATTTTTTCCTTTTTCCCGGTACGATTGACAACCGTACTTTCCCGGGACACTTTCCTTTTTAAATGAGGTAAGTGTAAATCCGAATTGGAAAAAATAGAACCGCCACAAGGACTCTATAAGGTCCCCATACATCAGCATGAACTAGGTTAAACACACAAGTAGAAACAGTATGACTTATTGGAAAAGGACTCCTAGTTTGTTTAGCAATAGGGCACACATACAAACATGATCAGTAAACTTATCATTTTTCAGATAAGGAATACATCTAAAAAATCTCAGAGGAGCATGTCCTAACCTCTTATGCCATAGGGCACTGGTATTACACAGTTTAGTAATGCTAAAACTAGTGCTAGTATGCACGATAAGAACTAACTTTCTTGTGAAGTTTTATTCACAAATTTGCTTGTTGATGAGCCTTATTCCTGATTATATCAGTATTGGTCAGTCTGCACTATCAACTTTGAGAGTATTGTTCAATTTGCACTATCAACTTTGAGAATGTAGAGACCATCTTCCTCTCTACCAATCCCTATCACCTTCCCACTTGAGAGTTCCTGAAACAGACAAAAATAAGGAAAGCATAGCACTGCACAATCTAATTCCTTTGTGATTTTTGATACTGATAGCAGGATGTACTTGAGTCCTGGTATATAGAGTACATTCTGAACATATTTATTTTGTAGTATTAGAGATTCTCCCTTATGACTAATTGACACATGTTCTCCTAGAGGTAACTGTACCTTATTTTTATTCAGTCCAGTCAATTCTTCTAGTTCACTAAGAAGATTAATATTGTGAACCATATGATTTGATGCCCCAGTATCAACTATCCTGTTATTTTCAACTAGATTAGACATAAGAGCAATGATAGTACTTGATGTACCAGATGTTCCTGCAGAATCAAACTTAGTTGTGTTTGCCACTGCACCAACCATCTTTCCTTTTCCTTAGCCTAGCATGTTGAGGATTTAAGAAATCTTGTTCGAGGTAAATGGTGGAGCGATAGAAGTGTGTGCGTGTTATCTTTGAAGCGAGAGGAGCATTGTTGACTTTGAGGATGCGAGTGCATATCCCGATCATCTGGAGATAGGTTACCACTATTGGTAACATTTTTAGCACAGGTGTTGGAGTACCCTCCTTTCTTTGTGTATTTGTAGTATAATGGATAACCATGTAATTTGTAACAATTATCCTTGGTATGACCCCTAAACTTGCAATGCTCACAGTATAGAGATGACTTTCTAAAGTTGTTTCTGGACCTGAAACCACCTGTTACGGTTCACTTTTACGCGGGTGCATAAAAGTTACTACGAGTTTGTTGATGCTCTTTCAAACTTTGTTTTTAAAAAGAGTCGCCACCTAATTTTTAGGAAATTAGAAAAATTGGGTTGAAGGGTTTATTCAAATACCGTGAAAAATCCTTCGTAATCTAGAGTTCTAGGTAAGGGTTCTGATGATCCCCTAGGGAAGGTTTTAGGCACCCTAGTATGAAGGATCCGTACTATACGGTTGACCTTCAAATTCCAATGTATGGTTGTTTGCATGGACAGCTTATTAAGTGTTTGATTTCCGCATCAAAATTTTGTCATTTATTGCATATCATTTGGTTTTTTGGCAAAATTTGAATATATTCCCCTTATATATGGGTACTTTAGGTTCGGATTTATAAGGTCCGGATAAGAATAAACTCCTTTTACGTATAAGGATAGTATATTTTATTTGTAAAGAAAAATATACAGAATATTTAGGTTTTTGTATATATAAGTAAGTATATATCCTCTTTTATTCATGTTTAATCCACACTTTGTTTCGGGTCAATCTTATAGTACGTTTTAGAACGTATTATCTTAAACCTCGTATTAAAAATGTGCGACATTTTATTTGAATAAATCCAGTTCTGGAAAAAGAAAAAAAAAAGATAGTTTTTAATGCTTGTTTATAAACTTGTATGTTTGGTAAAATGGTCTTGATTGCCAGGCTTGGGCCCAGAACATTTCACTTAAGAAGAAAGTATGCCAAAGTGGCAAAAAACTGTACACGGTTTTATTTTTTAAATAAATGGGATTTTGGTCCAAAGTCATTCTTTCTTCCCTTTGTTTTCTGATAAAAGAGCTCAGTTGGGTTTAGGCCCAAAATGTCGATTTTGGTTTGGGCTTGCCCAAAATCGATCCACTTTGTTTTTTGTCCAAAACTGGTTTTATTTCATAAAATACATTGTTGTAAAACATATCTGGTCTTAAAGAAATGATATAATGTTTGTGGTTTTTGAAACCTTTTATATCCATTTTGAACTTGTATCAAAACTGTTTTATTTTGTTGTTCATTTAGGCTTCGAAAATCCTTACACTAAATCTGGGTTTGCAAAATCGTTGCCATTTCTTATCCGAACTTTGCATAAAATCATTAGCTTAACCATTTTTATCTCATTCGAAATTGTTGTGTTTCGACGGGTTTTGAAAAATTGCTTGGGGACCTAAAGTCATCTAACGGCATAGGCACCGTTATCCTAAGATGTCTAGTTCATAACATAAGGATTCCACTATAATACAAGTTTTTACAAGTACAATGAATAAAACACATATTTTAATAAAAAAAAATAAAAAGAATAGTTAGGCTAGGGGTGTACCAAGCCCCTAGTTGGCGATTTTCACCCATGGCTGGGCCTTCAGCACGTTTTCTCCGATATGGCTTCCTTTCTTCGTTTGGACTTGACCGTAAATTTGAAAGAATTGGTCTGTTGGACCTCAGCCCAACAGACTTGGTTTGACCAGGCCCAAATGGCCAATGCAGTGAAAAGGAGGAAACATAAATATGTACATTCATAAAATGAAAAAATATATGTGTACTCGTATAGTTTCAAAATTGGGCCCAGAAGGGCCATAAGTACACTTCTTAGTTCCGCCTGAGTCCTTTTATTTAACTAAACGTAAGCATGGACTAATTCTTATACAAAATGAAATGGGCCAGGCCCAGATTGAGGCTAAGTCCAAGTTGGAATAAATTTCAAGTCTAATAAATTCTATCTCCCATTGTATTCGTTTTTTAATGCCAATTTTATTCAACTGTACACCTGATACACTAAGATGTACATGTGCATATTAGGTGTATACCACATGTATATGCCCCCCTCTTCTTTACCAAACACTACATATTTCATCTATATCTAATCTTAAGTCTCACACATAAACCCCAAGTTCATGATCCAAGTGTGCTGTCTGATTCTTTTGTCATTAAAGCAATATCCAAACCTAGGCTAAGGTTGCTGCTTAGTTTAAACTAATTATACTAACTTGATGCAAATGATTTATTTAAGCTTACTACAGTCTCCAATAGCAAATCAACTAATTTGGACAAACTACAAGGATTAAAGACATCATTTAACCCTTGAACTTGGCACGAAAACTCAGTTTGGAAACTAAACTTAACTTCTATTTATTTACCCCCCCTTAACAACTTATGTTTAATTATTTTCCCCCTCTAGTGGCCCAGACCTGGGCGCGTGTTTGACAGCGCTTGACCCGCGCGTTAATTAATTTTTGTTAACGTTTTTTTTTAAATAGAAATCGACGGGGTAACGGTTATAATACCGTTCCCCCTTCTAATCCCAACCCGACCCACCACCCTTTAGAACCTAAGTTGTTCTTCAACTTCATCTTCATCACACACCTTCAATCGGCCCGTTTTTTTCCCATTCATGAAATTCCTCTTGCTCACACCATTGCTCCTTCATATATGTATTCTTCTTCCACGAAATTTCTCCACCAAATTTCTCCTCCAAATTTCTGTCCATAATCACTCTCTGTTCTAATTCGAAAATTTTGTGGGTTCATAAATGTCTCAAGGTAGTTGTTCATCTCACGTAAAATGTAATTGTGGCACCATTGCAAAACACCTCACTTCATCGACTCCTAGTAATCCCGGACGGAAATTCTACAAATGTCCGAGGCCTAAGGGTAATTCTTGTGGATTTTGGGAATGGGAAGATGAATTATTCCCTGAGATTCAGTGGAATAATGTTCAAAATTTGACGTCGTCGTTAGATGCGATCAAGATCGAAAGGGACAAATTGCAAGAAGAATTAATTGCCATTGAGGCTAGACATCTAATTGAAGTGAACAAAATGAAGGAGGAATTAATTGGCTTGAAGAGTAAACAACAATTTGACTTGAAAAAAGTTCTAAACTTGGAGGAGAAACTTGCAAATACAAGGATGTTGCTTTTGATTTCGTGGGGAATATTTATTAGCTTTTTGGCGGCTTCCTTAATTAACTGAATTTATGTCGTTGTATGTTGTAATTGCGTAGTAGGTAATGTAAGAACTTTATGCTCTTGTTGTAATGTAAATGTCATGGAAGAACTTTATGCTCTTGTTGAAGAATTTTGTTGTTATGGAAAATACTACCTTGAAAATGATAGCAAAAGTCGAGAAATTTTATAAATTACTTTAAATAGAGAATCTGAAGACCTAATCTATCATTGTGATCTCCGGATTCTCCTTTACATGAACAGAAAACACTATGCAATTCTCATCTAAACATGCCTTAAAACATAACACATCTCCTATCCCTAATCCGGCAAAGATCAATGAAGGCTTTCCAGCCTTGAGCGAGGCGCGTGTATACGCCAACCTTGTATTTCATATTATACTCATGATCATCGTAATGAACAACAACGTCACTTGTCGGTGTTTGGAAGAAATTCCAGTATGTCAGTTGGAAGGATGCAAAAAAAAACATGTTATTACCAAAAGAGGTAAAAGAAAAATTGAAAATATATAATACGACAACACTTACGAAATCGTCTTTTTCGACGTACGATTTCGTCAATTCTTTGTCAAAACATGCGGCCATTTCCATGTCATCCATCTTAGATGAAGGCTGCCTCTTTAATGTCACTATATGTGTTAAGAGTTATTTGAGTTGAGTGAAAGTGAGATGGAAAGAAGGCCTTTATTTATAGTTGAGTTGAGTTATAGTGTTAGTGTGATCAAGTAGTTAATGATGTCTCGGATTCATTAGTTTTGACCATCACTCCCAAGTACCAACTACCATCATTTACTAACTCGGATTCAATGTGTTTGACTGCTCAAATCTGTATAATGCATTTACTTGCATCCATTCAATGTGTTTGACTGCTCAAATCTGTACACTGCTCAACGTACAATGCTTCTCAAATATGTAAACATTTTCAAATCATTTCATCGCATTTAGTGTTATAACAACATTGCAGTCACAGCTAGGCAGCTTCTCTATGCATTTAATGTCATACACAACATTGCAAGACTGAATTGTCACAAAACCAGGAAATATACAAAGAAAAATTGCGGTCCACAAATTGGCGAATTCTCTATGCATTTAATGTCATACACAACATTGCAAGACTTATCCTGAAAAACCGAAATATCTGACAAAATTGCGATCCAATGCAATATTGCAAGAATAGAATATCAATACGGAGGCAAAATTGTAGCGATCCTGTCGCTTAATATTGCAACAATAGAATGTCACTACGAGGCAAAATTGCGATCACGGCTTGAAATTGATAAAGTCTAAGTGCATATTTGTTTGACAAATGTACATCATCTACCATAATTGTTTCACAAAAATAACATTAAAATCTGCAGTCACTGCTGCATAACAGTCAGTACCAAAGACATACACATACAGGACTAAACTAATTCAACTTCATTTTTCCATTTCATTTTTGGGTAGCTGATGAACTTGTTTGACTTAAAGAGTTTAACTCGACTTTGGCCCTTGTTCTCATTCTCCTTTGTCCACTCATTTGTTGAAGACCTTTTTGTGTTATAGCTGGACTACTTTTCCATTTTAGTCCTCCTAGTCTTAGTTTGTGATGTCCAAGACTACCAGTGACTACTGCTGAATTCATAAGCATGGTTGAAGACTGATTTGCCATTCCAGGCTACATTAACAAAATAGATCTCCATTAGGCTAAATAGATCTCCATTAGGCTAGATTGTTTGCAGTAAATGGTTAATGAGATTGCAAACTTACATTGACAATTTTGAAACCACTTTGGGTCTGAAGCACTCCTATTCCCACAACTCTTGGCCTCTTAAAGGGTGCCCCTCTTCCAGTAACTGATGCACTTGCAACAGAAGCCTAAGTCACATTTAAGGTGTCAAACACTTCGAATTGTAAAATTGATTAAGTGGTAATTTAACAAGCTAAATAATACCTGTGATGTAGACAACTATCCTGTACCCCTTCGTATTGAAATCTTTTGTACAGCATGGCCTAATTCATATTTAAGTAGTTAGACTCAATGTAAGACTGTAATATTTAATCAAGTAGTAAATAACAAGGAAAGTTTTTACCTATTTGGAAGATCCTCTTGGTCTTTCCCTTCCTCTACTTGGTTGGGAATTACTTAGTACTGTAGAAGAACCAACACTTGACCTTGTTGAACTAGTACTTGTCCCTCTCCCCCTTGCCCTTCCTCTGCCTCTCATAGATTGTGGATTCATATGACAACCCTTCTTATTGTGACCCTTTGCATGGCACAAGGTGCTGGTCATCTCAACACCTCTTTTTGACAGCTTCCCTGTCTTGTTTTCTGTCTGCTCCTTTCTTCTACACCTCCTTGGCCTACCTGGCAGCTTTTTAATCTCAGGTGGGAGAACAAGAGGATTGGTTGACTTTGGCCACACTGCCATATTAGTAACAAGTTGAATGAATGAGTTGTATGTTTTGAGGTAAGTGACCTTAGTGTACCAATGTGCAACATAGTCAATAGGTTCCAATTTTCTGAAATGAAGTGCGCCTATGGCATGACACAGGGAATACCTTTCAAGATCCAAGATCTACAAGTGCAAGTATTGTTGTTCAGATTTACTATGAATTTATTACCCCAGTTGTCCTTGACCTCAAAGCCATATTCACCATTCCATTCAAGAGTACACTTCATTGACTTTGATGTGTTCTCTTGCAATACCTTCAAAGCCATTGGGCTGATGTTTGTTATCCAAGTCTAGGAAAACTCTCTTAGTTGTCCTACCCTTCTCATCATTTTGACTCTAATTTCCTCAAGCATTATGATAATGGTCTTGTGCCTTGGCCCTAAAATCCAGGAATTAAAACTCTCGGCTATGTTGTTGTCAACACTATCACAACAGCTGAGGTATTTAAAGTAGACCTTGGACCACCTATCTATGTTGTAATACAACAAAACTCCATTTATTCCATCACCTAACTTCTCTATATGATCCAAATTTTTTTACAACTCCTGCTCATATGTGGACTTAGCACATCTCCAGAAGCAGTTTCTAATCTCTATGCCTTTCCATTTTTTTGGAAAAATTGGCAAGCACATGTCTTGCACACATTCTTTGTTCTGTATTTGGCAACAGATCCTTAATGGCTATATCCATACCCTACAATAACATGTAAAAAAATATTAGGTGACAAGAGAGAAAGAGAGTTAAAGAGAATGAAAAAAATTCAGAAATCAATAACCAAGAATACATTACCTTTTGCATATCTGAAAGAGTTGTCAAACCAGTCCCATCTCCAAGCTCAAGATCATGCCTTAGAATGTTGACAAACCATCTCCAAGTAAAAGTATTCTCAACTTCAACCACTGCCCAAGCCAGTGGTAGCATCTGGTTGTTCCCATCCTTACAAACAGCCACAAGCAATTGCCCTTTACTAACACCTTTTAAAAAACACCCATCCAACCCAATTGCTCTCCTACAACCAGCCTTGAATGCCTTTCTTCATGGCATCAAAACATATATAAAAGGACTGAAACCTTTGATTCCACCTTCAAAAGTTTCTTCACTCAAATAACCACACATGTGCTACCCGGATTAGTCCTTAAAAGCTCATCCCTATAATCCAAAATTCTTTTGAACTCCTCTACATTGTCACCCATGATTTGTTGCAAAACAATGCTTCGCTTTCCTTGCCACCCTACCAATATACACCTCCAATTCCTTTCTTACCAAATTTTGAAGCTCAAAAATTCTAATGCTAGGTTCGTAAATAATTCTATCCTTGTACCTTTCTGAAATATATATAAAGAATTTACCAACTTGTTCTTTGTTGTGCCATTGCACTTGTGAATGATTATAATTCTTCACAACAAAATCATTTGTTCTAGAATCGTAATCGGCAAACAATAACCATGGACAGCCAGCAAGAGACACTTTACCCTCACCCTAGTTGGTTCATTGACATATTTATCCAACTCTACATGTTCTTGAACTGCATACCTAGTAAGTGCTTTCCTAAACTGTTTAGCACTTTCAAATGCAAGACCAGTCTCCCAAACTATTTCTTTACACTTAGGATAAAAAATAACCCTATTTCTAATTCTTTTTGGTCTCCTTGACTTTTTGGTAGGCTTTTCAACCACACCTTCATCATCAGCTTCATCATCAGTCTCTATTTCAAAGCTAACAGGTTCATCTGAGTCATAAAATGGCTCATCCCCACCCAATTTTCCTTCAAATGTACTCTTACTCCTAGATAAATATTCATCATGTCCCATATCTACACCCTTTGGCCCTAAATCTATCCCTTCAGATCTCTTAGCCTTTTCTTTCTTCTTTTTTGATTTTAGCGCCACCCTATCTTTCCTTAGATTCATATCCTCCTCATGGACATCACTATCAAATTCTTCTTCTTCACCTTCCTCTACCACTATATTGTCAGACTCCTCAATTCACTCTCGCTTTCTAAGTCGAATCATCATCATCATCACCGTCTTAAGTAGTAGTAGGCTAGAAGAAATGAAGGCCCACCCAAGGGTTCATCAAGACCAAGAAATCTTCAAACCCTAAGTCTTCACTACCCCAAAATGTTTGACTACCCTCACCTGCCCCTACCTTTTCATTTATATCTTCACATGTGGGATTATCAAAAGCAAAGAAAAGATTCCCCACCCACAGGGGCAATAGGTGGAGGAGCAGGGGGGACCATAATAGGTTCCTTAACAAGATGAGTCACAAAAATTACAACAATCTCTCCGTTTTTTAATTGAGGTGCAATACCAATAATGTCCCTATCACTTTTAACTTCTACTACAAATCGACATTTAGGTGGTCTAATATATACACAACAAGATGAAACATTATAACCGATTTCTTTAACATAGTAAACAAGCTCAAAATAAGAGAATTTATCAAGATCAACATCAAAATAATCTGTCACACTACCTCCAACATACTTAATACGAGGGGTTTTTTCTAAATTACCTCCGTGGTTAAACCTCAGAGTCACAAACACATCGTCCATTTTCTTCACAAAACCTAAAATTGAAAACAAATGAAAAATTACAAGATTCAGTTACCATTTACACCAAAAAAAAAAAACGAAGTTAAAGATAAATTTTTTGCAATCGAAAAACGAGAAATCGAAATCTAGACAAACCCTAACGAGAACAACAAGAATCGTGTACCTTTGTGCTAACTAATCTTCAATATCACTCAGAAATGACAAGATTTACGTATATTTTGGGTTTTTAACTTTGCAATGATCGGTTTGTGGAGGTTTGGTTGTGTAGTGGAAAGGGGAAAAAGTGTCGATTGGAACCGTGGTTGGGTCTTTTGTTTGGGATGGGTCGGGTTAATTGGGGCTGGGTCAAGTTTTTTATGTAGGGACGGGTAAAAATAAGTTGGGGAATTAAATAATGGCGTGGACCAATTAGCTCGCGCGTGTCTAACACTACCCAGCCCTCAACTGGTCTGGGCCACTAGAGGGGGAAAATAATTAAAACGTAAGTTGTTAAGGGGGGTAAATAAATAGAAGTTAAGTTTAGTTTCCAAACTGAGTTTTTGTGCCAAGTTCAGGGGTTAAATGATGTCTTTTCTCTAAAATTATTCATGATTCTAGACAGAGTAGTCCAATGCAAATAAAGATGTGTGCTTAGTTGATAGACTGAGCACAAAACAAAAAGAAAAAGCAACACCAAAGTGAGAGTTAGAGGCTCAATCAAAGACATAGAAGTAGAGAAGGTGCAACATAGATCAATTCCGGAAAAAGAAGAAAACACAGATATCACAATTCAAGCTGAACCTATCAACCCCTCAAAGCCTAATAGAAATGTCAAGCAACCCAGAGTACTCAAGATTTCACCCCAATTTGGATAAGCAAAGTAATGACAAAGAGCATCAAACTTAGACAGTTTCCAAGAAAAAGAAAAAGAGTAATCCCTCAAACCTCAAACTAATTCACTCCACTAAACAATAATTGTATGAGACAGAGAATGGAAAACAGACTCTACAGACAGAGGAGGACACAGAAGAGTTCAAGACAAATCAACATGTTACAAGGGTTTCAATGTTTACTTTTAGAAACAATAATTTGACCATCCAGGTTTCATTTCATCAAATCCAAGTTCAGAGAAAATCAATTATTGCAGACAGATGCCACCTTTGCCCTTATCAGACTTGTTTGAACAAAAACAGACTCAAATGCACTCCTCTCCCTTTGATTTAATGATGGGTTTATACAGTCAAATGCACCTATATGGCAAGCACACACCCCATGACTTATGGGGCATTCCATGACACTCTTTATTTGGAGGAGAGGTACTATGAGCCAAGTTGGACTTAGCTCTTCCCAATCCACTCTTTGAAATGTCTTAAAAAGGCTTCCCTCATGTCAAGTAGTTTATAGGTTGACATTGGGCAGTCATGACTCCATAAACACTATTAGTTGAATCAACCTCAATCTAATGCTTGATTACCAATGACACAGATTAGCCTTTAATTATTCTACCCCAGAACTCTGGCCATGGTATAACTTTTGACCCTATATCCTAACTCTAGCTTGGTTTAAATAACATAGTGTTTCAATAGGATTCTCCCAGATATGGTTAAGCTTTCCTAACCCAACTGGGACTTTCGTGTGTCCCATGGTCATGGAAATAGAGTTAAGAAGAAAGAAGAAGCCTCAGGGTCCTGAAAGGGAAACAGGATAGGGTGAGGTCATCACCTTTCCAACCTTTATCCTGAATCCTTCTTTTAGTAAAAAGGGATCCTGGGCTCCACTGGTCATTACCTCCAGTTCATGCCTAGGCTCACCTTTTACTCTCCTAAGACAACTCCCTCTCCTTACCCCATTTTCTTGCTCCAGTGACAACCACTAAGGCCATTGTGGTTAAGGCTAGCTTAGCACTATCTTTTAAATTAAATCCCAACTAAACACCTAGTTGACATTGACATAAGTAAGCAATTCCAGTTGACTTAGCGTAGGATCTTAATCATAAGACTGTTTTGAACCCTTCTGGGCATGACAAAATAAAAAGGAAAGACCACATAGACATACAACTTAAGATTGATCTTTTTAAGACCATGAAAATCAAGACAGAACCACAACAAGCGCGTCTATTCTCTAAATACAAAATCATTTCACCCTTTTTTAATCTTATAGCATCATTTCTTATCAGTACCAACTCCCAGAATAATCATGATTAGTTTGTGCAAAAAACAATTTATATAGACTCAGTCAAAAGGAGGAACAAGGTCACACACAATGATGGGGGAAAGGAAGAACACATCAAGGGATCAGATGGGTTCAAACTAGTATCCATTCTATTTTTATCTTTTCCTATGCTTCACACCCCAAGTTATTTAACAGAGAACCAATGTCTAATTTTAGGGATCACACAGAGTTAGTTTCATACACACAATCCATTTTAAACAACTCTAAGTAATGAACAGACCAACTAAAGTTCCTCTGAGTCTTCATAATTCTATTTCTTGATTACTTAGACCAGACTTTATAACACATGTATAGGAATCCACTTTCAATCATTAATTCACATCATTGCTAAAAAACGCTACTTATTCCATATTTCTACCTAAGTGTAACAGATAGAACCATTTCAAGCTCATATCCAGATCAGTTTAGATATACATTTAAGCAAATTCAGACACAACTCATTCACACTCAGATAGATTTAAAACAAATTCAAACATAACCAGGTCTGTTCAACCCTTTCAAATGTTTTAAAACAGATTTGAACTTGTTTAAGGGGGACTTGCACTTGTTAAAACACTTTGGGACTCATTTAATCAAATTAACAAACACAATTAAGGAGTATTCAAACATATAGGGATTCCCAGATATTAATGAGTACTCAAATCACTTTCATGGGTTCATACAAGTCTCAATTTGGACAAACAGATGCTAATCCACATGATTCTATACTAACAGACCAATGTGACACAGAAATTAGACAAGTTTATACCAACTTCTCATCCCTTTCTTCTTTTAGATTTTTTTTTAAAAACCCCTTTTTAAACTAAGTGATAATTCTTCGAGACAATATCACCTTTTTAAATTCACATAAACAACTATCTCTATTAGGATCTATCCTTAAAACCATAAAGAATGAGTTTTAGCATCACAGGACAAATCTAGAAGCAATAACCAACAAACATAGTGTCATCTAAACTACTTGAACTATACAAAGCATGATTTATACTTAAACTAAACTGGGGACTAACATAATACAAGCAATATATAAAATAAATACTAAAAGCAATAACAATATAAATTATTACCTTTTTGTTGTGCAACCGAGTCAAGAACAGATTAGGAGCCTTTCTTTTGTTTCCAAAGTCAAACTCAGCTACACCAACACAAAAGAGAAGTAGGTTTTGGAACTAAAGACTCAAACCTAAAAATAGTTTAAATCTAATTTTTTTTTTCACTAAACAGAGCTCAAATCTTGAGTTTAACACTTAGTATTCAGACTTAGGGTGTTCGAACAAACTTGTTTGAGTGTGAGGGTTGGGGTTCTATTTATAGAACCCCAAAATTGGTCCCAAAATTTAGAAATACCGATGTGGGACTTGTGATTTTTCACAAATCTTTACTTGTCTCACCAAATGAACGAATAGGATGAGAAGAGGTTACAATCAACGGCTCGATTTGAGCCGGATTAACCCAATCCACTTGTAACACAACAAAATAAAGGATAAATATAAAGAAAAGGGTAGGTTGCACCTCTTTAGGCGTGTTTGGACAGTTTTTCTAGTAGAAGGCTGTGAACAAGGACGAAGCCATAAATGTTTCGTCCTTTTTCTGCCATTGACGCCTTACACGCCCACTCCTCTACAGTTATACCTAAATGGCGATGGGACAGGTAAGAGAAACAAAGGGGGGAACGGGGCGGCGGCGCTAGGGTTCTATAACCCTAGCCGCGGATGACAAAGACCCCCCTTTGGGGTCTAATTTTGTGAAGAGAGAGTATATATATTTTTGTGGGTTGGGCTGGGTTAAGTCCATTGTGGACTGGGCTTGGCCAGTCACAAAAGAAATGAAAATGGGCCCTTTCATATATATATACACACACAATGTATATATGTGTGTATACATGTGTATATATGTGTATAAAAGGTAAAATGGGTAGTCCAACAAGTAGGCGAAAATTAAAATATCAATTATTATCCATGATATTTTAATTATAAACAAAATTAAGACATAATTAAACGGTTAACACCATTAACGAGCTGATTTTGCAATAATGACCTTAGTTGTCTTGAACCATGGATTGGTTATTTCAATTATGACAATTATTTGTAAAAATGCATATTGAATAAGCCAAATTAAGAATTGAGGGGTAGAATGATCAATTCTTTTAATTACTCAAACTCCTCGGATTAAAGGGAATAATGTATTTGCTGATTTGACTTTTGACAATTTAAACAATTAAATAAATGATTATTTTGAAATTCCTTTTCTTTGATTAAATCTAACAAATATCCCATACATGTCATAAATATACCAATTAATTTCTAGATGATTTATAATATTATAGAAATTATTTCACCAGTTGAAAGGGGTGATTATTGACCCAAATAATTTTATAAAAATCATTTTGACCCTTTTAAATGCATGATTCACTTTGTTTGTCATCCAAGGACTCTGGGTAATTAAAATAAATTATCGGAGGTCAAAAATTAAGTGTCAACACCACCATTACCTCCTCCATTATTTGACATTCTGTTACTCAAAGATAGCAAACTCATTCAAACTTCCATAGCTACCACCATGATTTTTATAGCCTCCAATGTTTTGAATCATGTTACTCATCAAGGCAGATTCACTACTCTCACCATGAGAGAATATGTTGTTTCCTGTGGCTTGATTGATATTAAGTAAGGGAGAAGTCATTAGAACCAGTGTTTTAAAAGGTAGGGGCGTAAGGCGGGGCGTTTTACATATGCCTTGATGAGGCGTAAGTCCCGAGGCACGGGCCGTAAGCCCCATAGGTATTTAATTTTTAGTATTTCATAAAATAATATAATTACAATAAATTTTTTTAAATAGGTGAAATTACATAAAAAAATGAAAGAAAACTGTAAATAAATGAAAAAATAATATATATATATATATATATATATATAGAGAGAGAGAGAGAGAGATGTGTTTGATCCTCACAAAATACTAATTAAAGCAATTGAATACACCACTTACAATTTATAATTATATATAACATAATTTTTACTTTTTACCATATATAATAAGAGCCTTGGTTTCGACCAAGGCTAAAACTGTAATTTCGCGCTGGTCCAATTAGTTAAAATAAAGCACATATTAATTACAATTCTACCATGTTCTGCAATGTTCTCCCCTTTGCCTTCCTTCATCCGATCAGTTTTCTTCCGGTGAGTTCAATTTTCTGTAGATTCCTACTCCATCCAAACTTGTTCTTTTTGCGATTTCTATGAAAGAACAAGTTTGGATGGAAAAAGTTTTGATCAATTCCAAGAAATATTTGAATTAGAAAAAAAAAAAAAAAAACATCACTTCTTTGTTCTGCTATTGCTTTACCTCTGTTTGATCGGCATTCTTACTCCCTTTGCTTAGCTGCTCATTTCATTATCGTGCTATTTTCTCCCCCAAAATTAGTTTAATCAAGTTAGATTACTGCAAACTCTAAGAAACCAGCCGGCTACTTTCAAGCTTGATTTTTGCTCTATTCAAGGTAACCCCATAGTTTTATGATCTAATTTTTTGCTATAGATTGGACCTCTGATTGTGCTTATTTGGATTTTGAGGTTTTGACCTGGAATTTTAAATTGGGTATTTTAGGATAGATTAAATAAATATCCCCTTCCAGTTGACTGGCTATCACTTAAATTAGTGATGTTTTTCATCTTTCTCTATCTTTTTTGCTGGTGTTGTCTATTACTGACACTTTTTTGTGTTATTTTGTTGATATATCTTGTGTTTCAGATGACAAACGCAAACACCTGATAGTTCTGTAGGAAACACACAAAAAAGTGATACTTGACGTGTGTTTTTTACTATTAATCTCAACATTTATCCTGATAAAGCTATAAAAGAAATGATGCATATATTAGAAGAGCCTTGGTTTTGACCAAGGGTAAAACTGTAATCACCTTAAAGAAAGAAAAAAACACTAACACAGAGACAACATATGCCTAGAACCATCCATTCGCTAATCTCTCTTTCATATTCTCAGTGCCAACATATGAAATGTCTAGAACTCACCAGACAAATGGCTTATTTTCAGTTTCCATCTGCTTCCTCTGGTGAGTTCTTCTTCTTCCTCTTTCTTAATTTTTTACTTAGTTTCTTATTTTAGTCTTCTTTCTCTCTTTAATATAGAAAATGTTTTACCTTCTGGGTCACTGAAATTGGATTTTTCATGTTATAAGAATTGTTAAAGTGCGACTGTATCCTTATACTTATTGCTCAATGGAGTCTATTTAGATTTTGAATTACTGGTGGTTTATGCTGAGGTACTTAGAGATGTGCTTACTCAGTTGTCATAGTCTCTACTCTCAAGTCTCAACCGGTGTTTCCTTATTGATTTACGTATGTATGGTCTTTTTAGACGCTTCAAAAAAATTAGTTATGGAATTCGTTGATAAAGCCCGTAGCTTGCAGAATATTTTGATAATTCATCATTAAATAGGATAAGGCTTAGGGGCGACTATTATAGTTTAGCACGGCAGATGTTCGCTAATTACTGTTTTATATCTAAAGAATTTGAGTTTCATCTGCAGATACAACTCTGCCAATTTTTTTGATGATGTAAGTGTTTTATAATCACAAAGGCATCAAGGGGATGCATAGTTACAAAAGAGGAGGAAATATCAGCTCATACAAAGATAACAAAAAACCTATCATAAGTCTAGAGAGCTGACAAATCCAAGAATCTATCATAAGACTAAGGAGCTAATAAAATCCAAAAAGGAGTCTGGGTTATATGCAGGGGTAAAATTAATCCAGCTAAAAAGAGTAGTCAGGCATCTGGCCTTGAGATTTGAGCTGGCAGTTACAATACCATGAAAACATCTTTGGTTCCTTTCCAACCATAAACACCACAAAATGCAAGCAGGGACCATAGACCAGATTCTTCTGATGGCCTTCCGAACTTTCCAAGAACTCCAACAGACAAAGACTTCCTTGACAGTGTGAGGTATAACCCATTGCAAACCAAACAAAGTAAGGAACATATTCCACACATCTGTAGCAACTGGACAGTGTAAGAATAGGTGGTTAATGGTTTCAGAGGTGCAATGGCACATGTAACATCTATTAGCGAGATGAAATTTCCTTTTCATGAGGTTGTCCAAAGTTAAACAAGCCCTTTTTAGAGCGACCCAGCAGAAACAGGAGACTTTAGGCGGTAAATTGATTTTCCAAATGAGCTTCCAAGGCCATTGATCAATCAGGTCCTTGTTGGAGGTCAGAAGCAGGTAGCCTTCTTTGACAGAATAAGAACCGTCCTTGTTACTGCCCCACTTAAGCCTGTCATTTCTCTGAGTGAGAACTGGACTGTTCTGTAGACACCCAATCAATGCTATCATGTCCTCCATTTCCCCGTCATTTAGGTGTCTCCTTTGGTGCAAATTCCATGAGTTGTCCTCCCAGTTCTGAGCAATTGTTGAATCTGGGTTAGTTGTTATAGGGAACAGCCTGGGAAAAGCATCCTTAAGAGTAATAGAGCCAAGCCATTTGTCTTTCCAAAATAGAAGATGAGCCCCATTTCCCACTTGGAAGGAAGTGTTGAGAAAGAACTCATCCCACAAATTCCTGATATCTTTCCATAAACCAGTTCCATAAGGAGTTAAGATTGGGTTGGAGCACCAATGGCTAGTGCTACCATATTTAGCTTGGATAATCTCCTTCCAAAAACCAGCATCATCTTGGTTAAACCTCTAGTGCCACTTCATTAACATACATTTGTTGTGTAATGCTAAATCCTTTATACCAAGACCACCTAGATGTTTTGGAAGAGTTACTTTGTCCCACTCGACTAGATGATACTTGTGATTTTCGCTATTACCTTCCCATAAAAAAGTCCTTCTTAGTTTGTCAAGTTGATATTGAACCTCTGATGGTATTGGGAACAGAGACATGAAGTAAGTAGGAATACTATCCAAGACACTATTGATGAGTGTTACTCTGCCACCAAAAGAAAGGTACTGTTGTTGCCAAGAGGCCAATCTTTTCTCAAACTTTTCGATGACCACATTCCAAATCTCCATTGATCTGTGACTAGCTCCCAAGGGAAGTCCTAGATATGTGGTGGGGAAAGTGCCAGTGCTACAATACATGATGCTGGCCAGAAACTCTAAATCTGGAACCATATTAACAGGGTAGATAATGCTTTTAATCATGTTAATGTGGAGCCCCGATAAGGCTTCAAAGATCATAAGGGTGAGGTTGAGATACCTCACTTGAAACTCCTCAGCACCACAGAAAATAAGGGTGTCATCAGCAAAGAGAAGATGAGAAACAGGAACGGTAAGACCAGGCCTGTTACCCACTTCAAAACCACCAATCCACTGCAATTGCTTTGCCTTTTCCAGCATGTTACTGAGACCCTCCATGGCCAAAATGAAGAGAAAGGGAGATAGGGGGCACCTTGCCTTATCCCTCTCTTAGGGGAGAAGAACCCTACAGGACTTCTGTTGACCAGAACAGAAAATTTAACTGTAGAAAAGCTGTATTTAATCCATTTGATCCATTTCTCACCAAACCCCATTTGCCTTAGAATAGAAGTGAGATACTGCCAGTTGAGTTTGTCAAAAGCCTTCTCTATATCCAACTTGAATAAGAGACCAGGGGCATCACTTTTTGTCTCCAATCCAAGACTTCATTTGCTATAAGAGCTGCATCAGTGATCTGTCTGCCTCTTATAAAAGCATTTTGATAACCTGAGACCAATCTCCCAATCACTTTTTTCAATCTTTCAGTTAGCACCTTTGCCACCAACTTGTAGACACTACCAATAAGACTGATAGGCCTAAAGTCTTTAAGTTCTATAGCACCTTTCTTTTTAGGGATAAGGGCAATAAAAGAAGCATTGAAGGATTTTACCATGTGGCAATTGCTGTGAAAATGATGAAAAGTTCCCATAAGGTCCTGTTTAATAGTGTCCCAGCAGTTCTGATAGAAGGCCATTGTGAAGCCATCTGGTCCTGGGCTCTTGTCAGGGGCACAAGAGTTTAAAGCACTCAACACTTCCTCTTCTTCAAAAGGTTGTTCAAGAGCATCCCTATCGTCTTGGTTCAGACAACCCAAGCCTTCAAAGGTTGCTGAAGGCCTCCAAGCTTCATCCTCAGCATACAACTGCTGATAGAAGTTAAGAATAGCATCTTTTACTTGCACTTTGTCATCAATGATGTTGTCCCCCACCTTCAACCTATCAATACAGTTGTAACTTCTATGAGAGTTGGCAGCTCTTTGGAAGTATTTAGTATTTCTGTCCCCTTCTTTCAA
Organism: Lycium ferocissimum; assembly: GCF_029784015.1. Classification (NCBI taxonomy): domain Eukaryota; kingdom Viridiplantae; phylum Streptophyta; class Magnoliopsida; order Solanales; family Solanaceae; genus Lycium; species Lycium ferocissimum. The sequence goes on from NC_081342.1 coordinate 65,053,417, forward strand.
CCACAGGCATCTTGATTTCTGTCTCCAAGATGTTTCTTCAGCCTTAGCTAACTGTTGGATCTCCATTTTCAAATGCAATAATTTGTTCTTTTCAGCTTGAGTTTGTAACCTCCCTTCAGTTGCCTGTTCAAGAAATAAGATTTCTTCCAAAGCTTTGTTAGTTCTGGTAGAAACTTTGCCAAAAACCTCCCTGTTCCATGTAACCAAATCCTTTTTCAAAGATTTCAACTTTTGAGAGAGGATGAAGTCCGGAGGACCATTAACCATGTAGCCTTGCCACCACTGCTTTACCAAGTCAGTAAAACCTTCCTGCTGGAGCCACATATTTTCAAATTTAAAATAAGAAGGTTCATTAGACCAGTCACCGCTCTCTAAGGAGATGGGTTTATGATCCGAGATAGCCTTGGGTAGAGCCAATTGTTTCACAGAGCCAAAAGCGTCATTCCACTCTGAAGAAATCAAGAATCTATCAATTCTAGAAGCTTGTAGTGAATTTTCCCCCTGGTCCAAGTATAGAATGCCCCTTGCAATGGTAAATCAACTAAGTCCATGTCTTGAATAAATTCAGAGAAGCATTTCATGGCTCTAGATCTTCTTATACAGTTGAATCTTTCACTTTCAAAACGACACACATTAAAATCTCCTCCGATGACCCAACTTTCGTTCCAAAGGCCCTTTACACCGGCTAATTCGTTCCAGAAGTCATCCCTTTCCCAGTTAGTATGTGGCCCATAGACACCAGTAAAGCAGAATCTGAAATTAGTTTGAACACCTTCCATCATAGTTGACATAGTGTGCTGTCCCTGGTGTGCATCAATACAACTCCATTGTCTTTTATCCCATAATATAATTATACCCCCTCTATTGCCACTGGCTTTCAGTTCCACCCATTCAACCCATCTTGAACCCCATAACTGTCTAGCTATCTCCACAGAACAGCCTTGGATCTTAGTCCTGCAAACATAGAATGTCGGGCTTCCACTTCTGAATAAGAGAATTGATGGTGCTCCTCTTGCTCGTATCATTGAGCCCCCTTACGTTCCAGCTAATGATCTTGGCTTTCATTTAGAGAAGGCTTTGAGTTGCCTGCCCCTGTTGGATCCTTCACCTTTTTCATATGTAATAGTGCAAGCCAATTTCTTTGCCTCTAATTCTTCCTTCTTTTTTGGTTTCTTTGTCTCGCTACTTCTCCCCTTTTGCTGCTGCAATTGAGATTGCCTTTTCTGCTCCATGCGCAGAATCATATCGAAGATTTCAGGCTCGAAACCTAAAGAATTCACCCCAAAAGCCTTGCATGCTTTAGTCATGGTTATTTTAGTCCAGTGCGACATCTCAATTACTGTTGGAGTATGAATATCCTGATGTATATCGTGATTATACCCATCCCATGTTAATTGCAAAGTATCACTTCCAGAGGAAGGGGAAAAATCAAAACCCTGAGGATTGGGCAAGTGAGATTCAGGGTGTAAAGAAGGGAGAGTGAGAAGAGAGAGGGATTGCAAGTATTCCGCTTCATCATCTGCATCGTCATTATCTGCCATAGAACCATCGTGATCAGTTTTGACAAGAGATTGACTAGTCGTCACTACTGAATCCGCATAGAAAGTTTCAGCTGGGCCCTTCCCTTTTGTAAAAAGAGTAGGGGTTTCCTGATAAAGGGTTTGGGCCGGCCCTTTTGATTTCCACTCATGTAATTGTGGTCCCTTCTTAATAAGGGGAGCTTTATTCCTTTTCTGCCTTCTGGAATAATATAAGTGGTCCACTCTGGGCTGGACTGAAGTTTGGGCCTGACCCTACTCTGCCAATTAAGCATGTGCAAGGACAACTGTTGAACAAACTGTTTTGTATTAAACTGAAAAATTCAGCATGGAGAAATTTTGAGATCGTTTTGTTTTATGTTGAAAATTAACATATGTTTCCAACAAGTGTCGGTGAAAGAAGCCAAAAAACAAAGAGAGTCTTAGAGTACAATCGAATCGAGAAATGGTGGAAGCAGTTGTAAAACCTGAAACGTCATGCAAGATGCTGAAACTAGAACCGCTGACAGCATTATGGAATATATAAAAGGTAATTCCCCTTTTATAGTTCAAAATTTTTGTTTAGCCAAATTTCAGCTAATGAAGCTTGATTATCATGTCAAATTTTTGTTTAACCAAACTTCAGCTTATGAAACTTGAGTATCATGTGAACTCTTTAGATACAATGTTTGTAAGAACCTCTAATGCACGTGCTTTGGTTTCGACCAGGGATAAAAAAGTCATTTTGCCCTGCTCCCATTAACTAAAATAGGCCACATAATCATCACTTTCTACCATCTTCTATTCTACAACTTTCTCCCCTTTCTTCGTTCGATCGATTTTTATTCCTCTCTCTTCCTTCAGTCTCTTTGATCCTCTCTCTTCCTTTTCTATTGGTAAGTGGATTTGCTGCTGATTGTTGGAAACTGAGTTTGGTTATATTCCGTTTCCTTTGATTAAGTATGAATTGTTGGGTGAATGCTCATACCCGAACTTTAGATGCTGTAAGTTTAATCCCTAACGCTAACTTCTCGCCATCTGCTCCCCATATTAGATCTTTAATTATATCAATCGATTCAGTTTTGTGATTTATGTTACTACTAACAGTTCTTTTTGAAGTATATTTTGGTGCTTGCATGTGATTCTTGAGCTGATTCGGAGTGAATTTTATTCATATTTATCGTTTGATGAGGCTTTGATCTGACTAATACAGTTGAAGTTAAATTCACCTTTGGAGATTTTAGTTAATTCTGATTTTTTTGGTTGGACTTTTCAACGTTCATGTAATTTCTTGTGTTGGATGGATATGCTTGATTAATTAGAAAAAGGTTGAACTTTTTTTTTTGAAAAAGGTTGAACTTTGATTATATAAAGATTTTCTTTCAGAGTTTTGACTTTGAATATCAGAGGAACTGTATGTACTTCTCTGTGTAGATAAATTATAAGTTAAGCCGAATCAAGTTAATTGTGGTGTTTAACTATCTGCCATGGCAACCATGAGCGACCAGGGAGAAAGGACATGTCCGCTATATGCCAAGGAGATGGATTTGACAGATCAGCAGTTGAAGCCTAGCAAGTGCGGCTATGAGGTTCGTATTATTTCCCTATATTCGATTAGAATGTTCCTCGACTGTGAAATCCCCTATGAAAATATACTGGAATCCTATCCTAAATGTCGTTGTGAAGGATAGGTTATTCAACAGTTGGACACCTGTTTGTAGTATCGCTCAAGTTTATGAGCTAAAATGTGTTTACACCTTGGGAACTGTGATATAAGCAATTTGAAGCAATGATTTTCTTGGACTGAGTTAGCTTGGTTGTTCATGAGAAGGCTACACATTTTCCTGTCACTTTAAGTGCATTTCCGTCTTATATCCTTTAGTAAAAGTAATCTGTGTGCCTTTGAGTATAAAAAGAGTCTCTTTCGAAGCTCACACAATAAAAAATATTTACAGTCGCAAAATCTAGAATAGCTTATACAATAATGTAAAATTCAATACTACACTGGAGATAGCTATGTGGTTGGAACATATGTCCAACAACAATGGTTTACCATACTACAAGAACTAAATAGTGGGACCAAAATCCTATTTTTTAGAAGAACCTGCAGATGCCACAATTCAAGTTAGTTCTTGCAAGGATAGCATTATACAGGTCATTTAAAAAAAGTTTCTAAAACAACACATAAAGAAAACAGAAAATTATACTATTTCACATTCTTTAAATCGTTAGGGGTTGAAGGAGTCCTGAACTGTTTAAAGAGTTGATAGTTTCGAGATGACAGAACATCATAGTTGATATAGGCCAAGAAAAACCTCTGCTTATGGTTTCTCTACAGTTTCAGCAACTTCGGCTGGGAGTTTCAATAACGAAAGAACAATTAAGAGATTCCCACCAACCAGTTGGAACCAAAGAACTCACAAAACTAAAAAAATATTACAGGCTTCACTTTGTGAATTCACAAACTTTAGTGTTGAAGTAATTCAACTTCAAATGTAACTAAAAGTGTTATCCAAAAAACTTTATATGTAGGAAGAGATCTAAGACTGGTGTCAAAAAGGAATTAAAGAGCTTTTAATTTTATTTTTCCTCAAGTTGTACGGGATAGGAAGGGAAGTATTGGTATACAACTGAAGCTGCATTTATTTTTCATATGCTCCATGTTAAACTGATTTTTCAGATTCTAAATTCTATGCACTCAACTTACCTCCTCTACTTAAGGCCAAATTGCAGTCATTCCAGGCCTTTATCAATTGTTGTGCAAATATCTACGTGTAATCTAGATATCAGTCCAACTGTATCCTAAGAAAGAAACCGACATACGTATTACGTTTGGGCTTTCTTTCTTAGTAATTTGAGTGTTTCTTCAGTTTGTACAGGTCTTTTTGTGTTTTGTGTTCTTGCTGTCAGGCTTATTTGCAGGTATGTTTGTTGTTTCTCTTTCAATCAATTTTGCCCATATCTTCTATTTTTTTCTTCATATTATTCCCTTTCTGTTTTTTTTTTTTTTTTTTCCTTGGGTGTTCTTGCTGCTTAGACAGGATAGCGAATTTTCCTTTACTTTCTTCGTATTTTCAAAGAGTTGCTTCTGTAGTTTCTGCTTCTCCAGTTTGTTTTGAACTCCTTTATGATAACTATACTCTCTTTTTTTGGATCTTCTCTTTTCTTTTCATTTTTTTTCTTTTTGTGTTTTCTTGGTGTCGTCATATTTCCTAATTTTCCAATTTCACCGTTGTTCTGTGCTAGATCGAAGGGTTAATAGGAAGTCGATAGCAGTAAAGAAATATAATATGATGGTAGTACGTAGTTTCATTTGGTATAATAGTCTTTTTTCTTTCGACATGGCTGCTTCATTGTCTTTTAAGGAAAAGGTAAAGGGCATTTCAGTCATTGAGTTTTACTTCTTACTGTTAATACGTGGTTTTCAATTGTTGTGCAAATGTCTACGTGTAATCTAGATATCAATCCAAATGTGTCCTAAGAAAGAAACCGACATACGTATTATGTTTGGTCTTTCTTTCTTAGTAATTTTAGTGTTTCTTAGTAATCCAAATGTGTCCTAAGAAAGAAACCGACATACGTATTACGTTTGGTCTTTCTTTCTTAGTAATTTCAGTGTTTCTTCAATCTGTACAGGTCTTTTTGTGTTTGTGTTCTTGCTGTCAGCCATATTTGCAGGTATGTTTGTTGTTTCTCTTTCAATCAATTTTGCCCATATCTTCTTCTCTTTTTTTCTTCATATTTTTCCCTTTCTGTTTTTTTTCTTGGGTGTTTTTGCTAACAGGATAGCGAATTTTCCCTTACTTTCTTCGTATTTTCAAAGAGTTGCTGCTGTAGTTTCTGCTTCTCCAGTTTGTTTTGAACTCCTTTATGAAAACTATACTCTTTTTTCGGATCTTCTCTTTTCTCTTCTTTTTTTTTTTTTGTGTTTTCTTGGTGTCGTCATATTTCCTAATTTTCCAATTCCACCGTTGTTCTGTGCTAGATTGAAGGGTTAATAGGAAGTCGATAGCACTTTATTCCTCTATGTGTGCATTCCTTATCACTCCACCTGTCTTTTCTCTTCATTAGCTATTTTCGTCCCTTTCTTCTCACTTTAGAGAAGTGCTTCCTCAATTGTGCTCTGCTCTCAAGTTTCAATGGGTGTTTTGGCTACAGGTTTGCTTCTCTTTTAATCTTTTGTTTATCTTCTTTTGGGTTCTCTTCATAATGCTTAATTTCGGCATTGGCGTGTGTTTAATCTGATGGTAAGAAGTATAAGAACAATCAATTCATCTTCTTTAGTTCTCTTCGGCTGTTTCTTTTTAGATTTTTTTTTTTAAATTCTGGCTCTCTTTTCTCTTCATCCTTTTGTTTCCTTTTCGTATTTTTATGGGTTCTCTTCATTTCTCTTGATTTTGTAATTCCATGGCTTCCCGCGTTCTCTTCGACATTGTTGATAAGAGGGTTTATAGCTCAAAGGTGTAGAGAAAAAGAGAAGGTGCTACGCTTAATGAATTGGCTCTGACAATAATTTTGAAGGTTTGTTAGTTTGTTTGAAATCGGAGAAGGTTCTTGTAGCTGTTTTGAGATTGTTTGGTATCTTACCACATCCGGGGAATAGACTTAATACTTTCTGAAATCAAATTATTCTAATTGTTTTATGTATATATGTATGTATGTATGGTCTTTTAAGCCGCTTCAAAAAAAATAGCTACAAAATTCATTGATAAATAGGCCGTAGCTAGCAGTATTTTCATCGTTAAATAGGGCGAATTTAATGTTTAGCATGGAAGATGATCACTGATTTCTGTGTTTTTTTATTGTGAGATTTTTTCTCCTACTCTTTTATATCTAAAGAACCTGATTTATTTCATCTTCAGATAAAACTTCTGCCCAAGCATGTCCAAAGACAACAAATGCCCGTGAAAGAAGTCCAAAAAAGGAGAGTCTTCGAGTACAATTGAACAGGAAATGGAAGAAGCAATTGTAAAACCTGAAACGTCACGCAAGATTCTGAAACTAGAACTGCAAACAACATCAAGGAATATATAAAAGGTAATTCCCCTTTTATAGTTTAAATTTTTTGGTTAGCCATCCGCTTATGAAGCTTGATTATCATGTGAACTCTAATGCAAGAGTTCATGATCATTACATTCGTTCTCTTAGACTTGCTTCCTGCAACTTAGCATTGTAAGATCCTAAGCCCTTGGGATGCCCAATGCACTTTCTTTCTTTTTCCAGGTTAGAAGAGGAAAAACAAATCAAAGAGTTTGGTGCTTCCAAGACATTGTTCAAAAATGGTACAAGGTAACTCTTTACTTCTTTCCGGTTGTTTTTTTAAAAAACTCTTCAATGATGTGATATATGATATTTTCTAGAGTTAGACAACTAGATTTTGACCTTTTCAGTTTTTCTATAAGGTGACTGCAAATTTAGTATTTTGCAAAGCATCTCCTATCCAGACTTCATATCTTCATGTTATGCTAGCATATAAATGTTGTATTAGCCGAATTCTTAGATGCACATGTGTTTTAATTTTACTTTTCATATAATTTTAGTGATTTGTATTAAAAAAACTCAGTGTTTCATTCAGGCTTGAGAAAGTAATAGGAAGATGTAAAGTCTTTCAGTTGAGTGATTTCTGAGATGCCATCACAGAACCCCATAGCACTACAGGTAATGTTAATGGTCATTATGTTTGTTAACTTAGAATCACTTCCAGCAACTTAACGTTGCAACTTTGGTCCTAGAATTTCTAGGTGTATTTTTTCTCTCCATGTTTATGAAGTAATATTATAACCATTCTTGGATAAAAAGTTGAAATATATTGGAGTATTCAAGATGTAAACCTTGCTAGTAACATGTGTAGATTTGGCAGAGCCCTTGCCAATTAGACACCAAACTTACTAAAGGAACAACAAATCAAATATTTCATTGGTATTGAAACAACCAACCAAAACAAATTGGAGTCATAATGTAAATAGGATTGTGCTGAAAGAATGAATGTGTTTGTATGCATCAGTCGATGATTACTTAAAAGGATTAGATAGGATTGTGTTGAAAGAATGAGCTGTTATTTGTAGAGAACTTAAGAAACTCTGCATATTTTTGTATGAATGGCAAGCATTATGTCAAATCTGCATATTTTTGTATGAATGGCAAGCGATTATGTCCTATTTGACCTATAGAAGTGTAAATATTTTCTAGAGATAAATTACTTCTACTCCTATAATTTACCTCCATTCCCAGTTACACCCTCATGTTTAACACACAGTAGCCATGAAAATTGAAAAATTAGGGAGTATTCAGAGAACCAAGAAAAGAACAGAGGGAAAAAAAAAAAAAAAAAAAAAAAGGAACTAAAAGGAACTAGCAAGAGAAGCCAAAGGAAGAGAAAGTTTTGCATATATGAGGCTAATGTGACGATTATTATAAAATAGCAGCATAACAGTTAAAGCTTGCTGATAGGTTCTTTTTTTTCCTCCTGCCTATTTGAAACATTTTCTTATGAGAAGGGATCTCACCATAAGTGGTCATCTTATAGATGTCGGAATGATGACAACCTATGTGCTTCACTTTTTCCAGGTCAGCTGAGCATGGGCTCATGTGGAAGGCACAAAAATCCCTAAGATTTAGCAAATCTTTGTGCCTCATAGATTGTAATTTGAAAGCGAAATTATTTTTGTTATGGTCCTACTTGGTGACATATTTTGTGCACACTTCTCTCTTGGCTTTCACAGTTGTGGATGAGACCTGCCAAAAAACAATAGATGCTTGCTTCTCTGTCTCTGGTGATTGTAGAATTCACCATGTGAATATTGAATGCTCTATCTTATATTCTCGTATACTATCTTGCTCTATTGGTATTTAAGTAGATCTATTTATGGCACTCTTTCAAACAGCAATTTCTTTTCATCGGTCGGTATTTACTTGTTTTTTATAGGTTCTCCATAACTTCTCCTCTGTTGTGGTTTTTGGAGTGGTGAAGGTTTGCCATTAGACTAATGACTTCCATGAATCCAGATGTGTTTGTTGTAATGTATTTGCATATGCAAAAATATTCTATAATGTTGTGGGTCTAATATGGCTCCACTGGACAATATACTGTCCTTTCGGTACATATATTGTAGATGAAAGTATCCTATTGTTTGGCACATGAACAAAACATTGACATGTATCTTTTTTTTTAAATAGGTGAAATTACATAAAAAATGAAAGAAAACTGTAAATAAATGAAAAAATAATATATATTATATATATAGATGTGTTTGATCCTCACGAAATACTAATTAAAGCAATTGAATACACCACTTACAAGTTATAATTATATATAATATAATTTTACTAGTATAAACAATATAATGAAATAAAAGCTATTATGTCACAACCCCAACTGGCGGGTCGTGCGGGCACTTACCATATTATTAACTACTAGGCGAATCGTTACCAACCAACCCAATATTCATTCATTTTATACTCATCAATTTATTAGGGATCGCAATATTTAAAAAAAAAATCTTTAAACAATTTATTATTAATACAAGAAAATTGAAATACTCCTCGGGACCTAGTTTAGATAGGTACAAGAGCTCCTATTACGCAAGAAATGCAAAATGGAGTGAAATGAGCGAGGTTGTAGGAGAATGTTTGATAATCCACATAAAGAAACTTCAACTTAAACTTGCAGCATACCTACACCCTAAAAAGGGTGTAGCAAGAGTAGTATCAGTACATCACACGTACTGGTAAGCATCATAGGTCGATTAAGATTTGTTCACGCAACACAATATAAAGTCAATAAGATCATTTCATCATCACGAACTTACCTTTCTATTCCTCGTTATTTGCTTCTCTAATCCCCATAGAAACACCGGTTATCTGACTAGTCACTGAAATCTCATTCCACCTTCCCTTAAGCCAATTACTTAAGTCTTGTCTCCTCATTTATACTAATATCAAATTTCTAACTGTTAAACGAAGAACCTCCCTATCCAGTTCACTTACTAAGATATAATGCACGCATGGAATAAACCCACCACCTAGAGATTCGTTCTTACACTTACCTTCATCATAATCACCACTCACACAACCTCAACAATATCATAAGAGATGCACAATGCAATATGACAGACTGACAGCACACAAACATAAGGACATAGCAGTATGAGATGTAATGCAATGTAGATGCGATACAAGGGTCCAACCACGTTGTACGTACATGCTAACGATGTCATTGCTCGGTAGTCATGACTGCAGGACCCGTGGTGTCCATGTACCACTCGTTCCGGATACTCATCGGACCCGAGCCATAAATCCTCCGCTCCGGAAAGAACCTCGGATGCAGATCCACATCATATAAATACACTCGCCGTTACATTTTTGCCAATGATTGGCTGACAAATAATACCTCATATTCCACCAAACTCGGCCACATGATCGGATAACACAACTGCCACGTTCTCAGACTTGCTGCTCTATGTATTACCTCATAACCACATGCAATGTATGCAATGATGCCAATGAATATAAGCAATACGATGAATCATGCCCTTGATGGGCGTAGCACTACTATGCAATCATACGAATATTTCAATATACTTGGAAATACTGGCGGAAATCAATTATACCTAGGAATACATATCCTGAACAACGAAATACCCCCTTCTAGCCATAACAATTAATCACTTTCAATCCCATAGCACATAACCGAAAACGATAGTAGCACTCAATACTCAATAAATACTTGTTATTAGCCTAGTTGCTATTTACACATAACTTTCGTTAGGTTTTCACATAATTCCAGCCAAACTCCGTGTCCGAAGGCCTAATCATGCAATCTCCCGTCAACTCTAAATGTATTTACGTTTCACTAATCAAAGTCTAACTCAAGTAAATCATAACCTACCTTGTTGACGAACAACTAATTGAATTTCCATGAATTGCTCGCCTTCCTAGCCTTTATCCGAATCCATGAGAGATGATAGTCGTGGGGAAAGATGTGGAAAGGGCAGGGAAAAGCCTTTTCTCTTGGTGTCAAGGGTTTTGCTTCTCGTGCAAACTTAACAGCTGCCTTGGGAGGTCTTTTGTTTAAAAGGGAGGGTGAAATATAAACTAAGTGACCAAAAATGAGCCTATTGCCCCGGCTCGCCCGCTGCGGCGGTCGGTGTTCCGCTATAGAGGGACCGCTGTGGCGGTCCGCTTCCTGCCCTGGGCCCACGACTTCTAACTCTATCCGAAATTGATTTTTCTCACTATTAATCCTTAAAACACCCCATAGGGCTTATTATTTACGATCATAGACCTAGATTGGGCATGGGTTCGCGAAGTATTAAATAACGATCGGACGGGTCGTTACATATTATGAACTGCAAAATAACTTTAACATATTAACTTTCAAACAATGAAAAAATCACAATTTCTTAAAACAATATTACTATCAAACTATTCATTTTATCTCCCTATAAGCAAACAATCAATAAAGCTTTATCAGTATTATAATTAAAACGTAGCTCCTTCATGAATAAAATAAAATTACTTTCAAATAGCGAAATAATAAAATATGAGAATTTTGATACATAGGAAAAAAGACCAATGATAAGTGAAAATGTACAATTCGGCTATGTATTTTTAAAAGAAATATTAGGTGAACTATTAATATTCACCTTCACGATGTTCTCAAATAGTAAATATGCAATATTATGACTTGTTATTTGAGTTACACCCAATCTTCTTATTTCTATAGATGAAAAACTATTAAGTATCATTCATTTGTTAAAGAATTATGAGGGTCAACGATTTTAATTAAATAATCTAACATATAATTTGTGTAAGAACTGTTAGGCGAGCCCCAAGCGTTGGGCGTTAGGCTTGTTGAGGGCGTACAGTTGGATACTTAGGGCATAAGCCTCCCAGGAACTAAGCCCCGCACGTGAGCACCAGGGCGTTTTGCCAGTGCCTGGCACCGAGGCGAGTCCTGAAACTACCTTTTAAAACGCAGATCAGAACTTGACTTCTAGCATGATCATAAGACTCATTTAGTCCCGTGAGGAACTGCCATAACTTCTGTAGTTGAAAATGTTCACTGTACTGTTTGGACTCTGGACAAGGACATGAGGGAGGAGGAACTAATGCACCAAACTCATCCCATAACTCCCTAAGTCTAGTGAAGTATACTGATACAGAGGAAGTACCTTGAGTGAGAGCCGCAATCTCCCTATGCAAATAAAGTGCACTAGAAGCAGTAACCTTATCAAATCTCTCTCTCAGATCTTCCCACACAGCGTGAGCATCAGAACTGTAAATCACAGCTCTAACCAAATTATTTGAAACTGTGTTCATAATCCATGCTAACACAATCGCATTACATCTATCCCAAAGCTCATGGAAACTAGCATCATAATTTTCCTTGCGATAGGTTCCCAAAATAAAACCTAGTTTATTTTTGCCTAACAATACAATTTTCAGAGATTTACTCCATAACGAGTAGTTTTTAGAACCTTGAAGCTGTATAGAGATGAAAACTGAACCTTATGTATCCGAAGGAAGAATGTAAAGAGGATGATTGTGGTGTACGTCATCAGTTTGCTGTGAATTTTGATTCTGAGTTTGACTTGTAGCTCCAATTGCGCCATTGATGGATTCATCTACTAGTGCCATTGTTAAACCTTGATTTGAAATAATCTAACACAAACAACACTCAAATCAACTGAAAATTGATGAAGAAACTTGAATTTAAATCGATCGAACTGAGATCGCAAATCACGAGTTTTCTACGAATTAAAGCGCACAGAAATTTCTTACGAACAGAGAGTTCATCTCAACTTCAACTATACTGAGCTAATTGCAGGTTTAGCTTGGATGCTCTGATACCATGTTAAGGAGCTCAGATATGGAAGCATTAATGGAGATGAAATCTTAGAGAGGAAGAAAGGAGAGAAAATATCTCATTCTGTGTATTGATGAAAATGAAAATGTACAACTGTATATCCTAACTGCCTAGTATATATATACACACTTAAGCGACCTACTCACTAAAATATCTAGTCAACTAATCAAGTGTAACTAACTCAACTAATTCTAACTAATTACATTAGTGATTACACCTAAGTTACATCACTGGGCACACAGTCTTCTATAGAAAGTTTTGGAATAATTACATATTGAAGACAGTACATTAAAGAAGAAGAACCTGGAGAAAATTCATGTTCATAGAGAAATTTTAAAAAAGATGAAGAGTAAAAAAAGGTGCCTCCTAGCTCTACTGCCAAAGAATGATCAACATGCTAATTTTTCGAATAACGGTTGGAGGCTTGGAGCCCTACCAAAACTTAATGGGTGCACAAATATTCAAAACGGGGATTTGGCATAAATAATTTCTATCAAGGAATTAGATCAAGTGAGATGCATCAGGGCATCAACATATTAGTAGAATTGTTTGATATCACGTTTCAGGATTCAAGCTTGTAAAATTAAGATCTCTTGAGAATAATCATACATTAGTACTAATTAGATAAAAGACAATTTCAATATTATGTCTTGATGTTTGTAGTAGTGGGGTTATTTAAATGATATCCAATACTCCCTACATCCGATTATGTGACATCATTTGACTTGTCACAATTTTTTTTTTTTAAATGTATCGTTTATAATAATCAGGAAAGGGCTAAATATACCCCTGTACTACGAGAAGAGGTTTAAATATACCCCTCATTATACTTTGGGACCAAATATGCCCTGCCGTTATACTATTGGATCAAATATACCCCTCCTCTGTTAAAGTTGTCCAAGGTGGACATCCTATCCTACGTGGCATTGACATTTGATGAGGTGCATGCCCATGTGGCATGTCACCTCAACGCCCCTAATCCATTTTACCCCTCTTCTCTATTGAGGCCTATGTTTTGCTTCAAGCATTGATGGGTTTTTGCAGATGTAAATGCTGGATTTGTTGAACTTGAGAAGATGGAGGACAGTGGCTTCAACGCCATTACTTGGTTTGCCCTAGAAAAATACCACAACCAAAATACGGAGCATGTATTTAGAAAAATCGATATTCTATTGATCAAGAAACAATCAAGATCCTTGAGCTGCTTCTTGCGCTTGAACACAAATTCCTTTATTACTCTTTTCAACAGCTGTATTAATTGATTTCTTTTAATCTTTACATTTTGCTTTGCAGGGTAGTTATAAATGTGGAAATTCCACACATTAAAATGGTTAGTGAACAGTTTGAGGGAGGTGGCCTTCCATTGCTCGACAAGTAGAAGTTGGTTCATACCTACTTTCGTCTCCAATTTTAGTGGCGGTAATGGTGGTGATAGTGGTTGAGGGGAAGAAAATTTTAGTGTTAGAAAAACAAATAGAGAAGGATAAAATGAGTTAGGGGTGTTGAGGTGGCATGCCACGTGATATCCACCTCATCAAATGTTAATGTCCCGTAAGATAGGATGTCCACCTTGGACAACTTTAATGGAGGAGGGTATATTTGATCCAATAGTATAACTAAGAAAATATTTGGATTGGACCCAAAGTATAACGAAGAAAGATATTTGAACCTTTTCTCATAGTACGGGGGTATATTTGGCCCTTTTCCGTATAATAAATCTTAGATATTTGTGTGGCTATAAATAATTTCATTAAGGGTAAAAGGGTAATTTTAAGATTAAGTTATTTTTAATTATAAAAAGGTGACATTTGCATCAAACTTAAGTATTTGCAAATTTCATACTAAAACAAGGTTGATCAAAAATAATAATTTCGACTTTCATAACACGGGCCATTACTCTCTAGTTATTTTGTTAATAGAAGCTAATATAGGATTGCATGAGTCCGTTCTAAAATTTCATTATACTCATTGCTCATCCGTGACGATAGGTACAAACTTAGTACATATAAATACTTTTAAAGTATTTTTCAACTTGTATGCATAATTTGAGCCAAAAATAGTGAGAAACTGCTTATCACATAATTTGAATCGACATAGAGTTTAAGAAATAATTGGAGATTTTTAAAATTTGTGGTTTAAAACATATCATAACATTTGTGTCTTTATAAAACTTTAGAACTTATAACCTTAAATATGCCTAATATTTGTATAATTATAAAAAAATTCCCAGTAGTAGTAAAATAAAAAGAAATATTTTCGATAATATACAATCCAACATAAAATATTACATTCACATAGCCATATTTGTTACACCCCATTTTAACCGAGTTAAATTAGAGTATAACATATTGGTGATTCCTAAATTAATTAACTAATTTAAGGAGTTGCCACCTGATTAATTTAGAGGTGAATTAGGACACCTAGTAATTACTTAATATTAACTCCGTCTAAAGTCTACTAACTCTAAAATTCTAGGTAAGAGTTCAATTAATCTAAAGGGAAGGTATTAAGCACCCTTTAAGATCCATATTAAAATGGTTAACCAACCGGACTTAGTAATTAAAAGTTAAGTGTGATTTTAAAAAAATTGATATAAAAATGAACCAGGTAATTAAATATATCACTGTTGAAGAAAATCAAATTTGAAAACGAACCAATTCGCTTGCCAAAAAAGAACTAGTTTTGATTTATTTTATTTTTGAAAACTGATTTTTTAGACTTAAAAGAGTTTGCAAGGAATACATCCATCCTTCGGCTCATAAAATTTGGGACAGTACATAAAGTAAGGTAGATTGTGAATTTCAGAAAAAATCTTATTCTCAAGATTCACTAATATAGTGTCCTAGTTACCCCCGCCTCTAAAGGTTCAAATGTAATACAGCTAATTCTCTTAAATGATCAAACGAGCAGTCACAAATAAGGAACAAAAAAAAGTAACTAATACTATCAAGATATGAGGCAACCAAAGAGGAATAAATAATTCACTCAAAGGGTGAACCAAAGGTAATTAAATGTCTCCAACATTCAGGAAACTCCTATCCAGTAGACGAGAATGTCGAGCATGAGAGGGTATGCACCGGATAACCCAATTCTGTTATGGGTTGAAATGAAAGTCTCATTTGAAATCTCAGATGCTCCAATGTTCATGCAAAATAAAGACAAATATAACGATTAGATACACAAAATAACTTAACCTTTAATTGAGGCTATTAACTCTTAACGAACAAGTAATAATAATCAACAGCTCATGCCATTTAATATTTAAACAAACCCAAAGAGTAGCTCCGCACAGAAGCTAAGAGCTAATATGTATGTATTAGGAAACACCATGTTAGCACTAAAAGATTTCCCCTATATCATGACTTTAAACATGGAAAATAGACTTGTAGTGTTTTAAAGCATGAATGGCCAAAATCAGAACCTTCCCTATGATTTAACAATACAGGGCATCAACATGTTAAGAAAAAGTAGTCATTCCTAATGAGAATTCTAAAGCTCAAACACACATATTCATAAATAAATATTTCGCCCAAAAATGGAAATAGACATCTAAAATAAATAAACTCATTTTCATGGATGTTTTGATTAATATTTGAACTAAACAAGAGCATAAGCGGGCAGCCCGTAGGAGCAATTTATTTAATGGGACATGATTTCTATAAGATTAATTCCTAGAATCATGTTTTCTACAGCAACATTCAGACATATGAATGGATCACAACAGATGGAAACATCCACACAACACGATTTATAAAGAGTAAAAAAAAAAAAAAAGGTACACTAAACACATGAGCGTATAATCTTGATTTATGTCGGTTAAGTAAATTTATTATTATAGCAATGCTTTCTAGGATGCAAACCGAAATTAACAATATGGTCTTTACACACATCATCTTCTTCTGAACTTCATGAATACCCTTTTCATACAACTACAAACCTAAAGCATAATTTTTTTAATACGACAATTTTTAACAAAGGAGAAGAAAGGCTCAAATATTAGCGTTTTTACACAAAAGCAGAATATAGAAAGAAAAAAAATCATTTTTCTTTATTCTATGTCCGAATGTTCATCTTCAGATTTAATAAAGAAGAAAGAAAATGAAGTAATCAGGCAAGGAAAAATATTACCATCTATAGGAGCAGTGAATGGGACTTTGAGGTCTTAGATCCACTACTACTCCACCAACAAAATGAGAACTAGAACGAGGGTTATGGTTTTTTGAGAATTCGAATTTTCGGCTCCAAAACGAGGTCAAAAAAGCAGTTTGAAATTTCTGCTCTGACGATTCTATGTATAAAAATCAGATTTAAAAAAGTTCTTTGACATTTTCCTTGACCAAATCGTTGAAGATAATGGGGAGAGAGAAGTTGCACAAAAATGGAGAGGCAGCTTTTGGCTTAGAGATGGAAGGAGCTTGGAGTTTTGTTGTAAATGGACCTGTAAAGATATTAGATTTAGGGTGTTAAATTGGGTTAGCCTAGTGGTATTTCAGATAAATTTAAATGGGCCATTGGGGCAGAAGAAATGGGCTGCTGAGACATTAAATTGGGCCATTTTTAGTAGGACAAATTTGTTGGGGATTTTCCTCTTCTATTTAATTTATTTTGGGGCTTCCTTCATATTACATAGTCAAATAAAATAAATATATAAATACTATAAACTATAGAGTAAAATATTATTGAAGTAATAATAATAGCAACGTAAACAATAATTGTAATAATTAGCGTAAGTACAGTAATAGTAATACTGAAATGGAAATGAAATATAATTAGAGTAATAATTAATGCGACTACGACAATAACACTAACATAAATTTAGTAATAAGAATAATTGTACTACCAATATAGTAGTAGTAGTAGTAGTAGTAGTAGTAGTAGTAATAGTGGTAGTAGTAATAGTAGTATTATCAAAAATAATAATTATTATCATTATAATAATAGCTAAAAAAATTAATAATAGATTCTTAATGACTAGAAACCATAAAGAAGATTAATAAGAGGAAAAGTGGGACAAAATTGGGTGTCAACAATATTTTAATTTACATCCGCATAGCCAACTTTTTTTTTTCTTTGCAACAGTGTTTATACAGACGATTTACAACATTATACACTTACGGTAGACAATGTATAAACCTTGTATAAAAGTGTATAATAATGTATAAAAGGGCAATTTCCGGTAATTGTAGAAATATGGACAATTTCGGATAAGTATTTTCTCTAAATAGACATAGGGTGTTATTTTTCCAAATAAAAAATAAAAAATTAATTATTTTTTTAATTTTGAAGTGTATCATTCATCCTAAAATGGGTAAAGGAAAACAGAAAACACACAAATAAGCCTGGTTTGTGAAGCAAGAAATATAAATTGGAATTTTCATTCAATTACAACAATCTCAAGGTATGTTTCGAATTGAGTTGTGGGTGACATTCTTGATTTCTCAATTGTATGTTTTGGTTTTTTTTTTTTTTTTCCCCTTTAATTTTTATGTTCTCAATTGTGGCTATTGATTAATGAAATGATTTGAGCAAATATTTCAATAGAAATTAAAAAATGATATCAAGGAGGAAGAAACACATTACTATTATATATAAGGGAGGATCTCAAAATTTTGTAGTCCTCACATGAAATTTTTTGCCTATTTTATCCCTAATTGAAGGTTTAATTATTTTGTAAGCTCTCACATATTTTGGTAAATTTGAATAATTATGTGGGCTAATTAAATTCTAGGAGGGATGATGTGGAAGGGTGATAGTGACACCACAAAATATTATTAATTCAACCAAATTAAAAATTGATTCAAAAGTTTATTGTCTTTCTTTTATGTGGAAATGATTAAATTTGTTTCAATTTTTTTTCTTTAAAAATTATTACTGACAAGTAAAAAAGTTATATACCTTAATACACACCTAATTATCAATTTAAAATTATTTTTCATATATAGCTAAAATTATTTGAAAAAAGTAATTAAAGAAATATTGTAGCTCTCCAAATTATTATTATAATAATAATAATAATAATAATAATAATAATAATAATAATAATAATAATAATAATAATAAATTTAAAATGAGAGTAATCATTTTCACATTGTTTTGATATTGAAATGTTTTACAAAAGATGAGATAATCAATGTTTTATATAATTCAGGACAAATAGTTAGATAAACATGAAACACTAAAACTACATACACATTTAAGAAATTATAACAGTTCATTAAGAAAAACAAACTACAATATTTTTAAAGAAAAGGAAAGATTAAAGTAAGGAACACAAATAATTTCATTAACTTTCCAGTTCCTTTTTGTATTTAATCTGAAGAAACATTTAAAGTATTTTGTTGTATCAAGACTTTTAATTATTTAATTTTAAATGCTATCTTTATTTATAAGTTAACTTTATTGATGTCATTATACAACAATTTGTACCATTAAATATTTTTTTATATTACTTGAATATCGTAGCTATTTTTTTCTTCCAAAAAGTGGGTTAGCCAATATAAGTTTAATGAAAAAAAATTAAGTTGAAATCTAACGTAAGGTAAAACTCAATTTGGATCAGTAAAGATTTCTCAAAAAATGTAGTAAAATAAAAGGGGAAAAGCTTTGATGCATGCATTAATTTGTATGAAAATAAAAAGGAAGTCTAAATATATTCTAAAAAATGTTGTTTTTTAACTTACAATTTTTTTTATATAATTAAATATCTTAAAAACATTGAAAAATTGTCAACCTACCTTTACAATTCATATGATGATACAAAAACAATACAAAAAGCAGGAGTAGGAAAAAAAATATTAAAAAAAAATTTAAAAAAAAATTGCAAATTTAAATTTTAATGTAGCTTAAGCCCGGGCCAAACGACACTAGTATATAGTACTAAGAACTGAACCCCCAAAACCCAACATCTGTTTCCTTTTTTTTGGTATACTTGGAAATTGTCTAATTATGATTGCACAATACTCCATCCAGTTCAAAAAGAGTGTCCACTTAGCCTTTATTTTTTGGTTCAAAAAGAGTGTCCACTTACCAAATCAAGAAACAATTAACCTTATTCTTTCAGATTTTCCTTTATTAAGTGTTAAGTGACCAAATCCCAATACACATTTAATTAGGGGTAGTTTAGTCAAATCATCTATTTTTGCCTAATCTTTGTAGGTCCTTGCTCGTTGAGTTCTTTCTTTGCACTACTTTGTCTCTTGTACTTCGATTACCGTATTAGATTGCTGCATTTATTGTTACTTGTCTTCATAATGCTTATTTATAGTATTTTGCCATGGCTCCTTTACTTTCATCAATTCTTGTTTGGCCTTTTTCTCCTGCTGTCTCTTGAGTCGAGGGTCTTTCAGAAACAGTCTCCCCACCTTTCAAGGTAGAAATAAGGCATGCGTTCATTCTACCAGACCCCACTTCATGGACTACACTGTGTGTTGTTGTTGTATCTATTTTTGCCTAGGAGTTAGTATTTTCTTAAGGGGTGTGCAAATGGCTAAGTGGACACTCTTTTTGAAACGGAAGGAGTAGCAACTTTGTATATGGAGACTAGTGTTTCTTTTGATAATCGTGGTGTTCGGGCCAGCTTGAGCGCACGTCGACTTATTTCAGCTTTAGTTCTTTTGCTAGCTTTGTCCACCGACATAGGTGCAAGTATCTACGTAGCTCTATCCACTAAGGTTTGGACAAAAAGAAGAAATCACCTAGTGTTTTTGCATCCATTTGGATTTTAACCTGAGACTTCATAATCCTCAATTACTTTATTGACCATTAGGTCACATCCTTGTTGCTAGATGAAGATTAGTTTCTTGTTGTAAGTGGATAGATAGATTGGACCTCAAGGGTCGAGTCTAAAGAAACTTCTAGATGAATGCTCAATTCATAACATAAAATTTCAAGAGTTTGACTGCATATTATGAGCATAGTGTTTCTAGGTACAGGTTGGTGATAAATGAGATGATTAATCGTATTTTTCAGTTCGCCAAAGTTTCAACCATTTGTTATATTTGATCCCAAATCTGATGCCTAAATCTGTTGAATCTCGAAATTTATGTGGACTTATTTGAGGAGCTATTATACAAAGTCATTCTAATTTCTATGTCACTTACCTTAAATCACATAGAATCAGTTTTTTGTGTAACAGAATATTATTGTAGAGGACAAGAAATTGGGATTTAGGAGTAGTATGTATTGCAGATGCTTTATTTTTCTACATTTTGAGATCAGACGTAATTTCTTGTTTTTCCAAAAATGAAAATTTGACAATGTTTCACAGATGTCTACTCTTCTATGTGGTTGATTACTTGTTCTGTAACCCCCTTCCTCTCGTTTGAGGCGTTAGAACTTAGAACCAAGATAGTAAAATCTTGAAGTTTGTAAAACTGAAGTATCTTCAAAAAATTTCAAAACAGATATATAACATCAAATTGTTGGAACTGGATATAATATCTTCTATTGTTGGACCATCTACGAAATTGTTATAACAACAACAATAATCATTTCAGGCTTAGAGGCACGTAAATATGCTTTTCGAAGATAGCTGAAGTCTCCTCTTCGGGCAGAGGGAAGAATAATGACAACAGATTTCCGCGATTGAACTAAACCACACCAAGGTAGCATTCAAGAACGCTATTCTTCTATTCTTGAATCTAGGATTTCACCTTTTGACCGATGTCTCTCTTTTGTTTTCAAATAATTTCTTTTCTCATGTTTGTTTTTCAAATGAAAGAACTCCTATTTATAGGCTAAGATATCTTGAAAAACTTGAACAACATCAATTAGAGTTCATGGCATCAGCAAGCTTTTCGGAGGCCTTGGCGTTTTGCACCCTAAGTGCCTCTCTTTCATCATCTGCACCTCGGAAGGCGGCTTGAAGAGCAGCAATGCTCTCGTCCTGGTGCTTGATCGTGTCTCTGGCCTTGACCAGGCCTATCTCCAGAGCAACCCGCTCTTCGTCCTTCGAGCGCAGTTCGGCTTTAAGAGCCCAGACCTCCTCGTCCAACTTCGACTCTCTGTCCACGCAGGCATTTTGTTCAGAAGCCCAGCGCTTCTTTAGCTCATTTAATTCAGAGTGAAGTTGGCTGGCCTCTCGGCTACACGCCTCCTTTTCTTGGCTAACTTGAGCAAGTTCCACCTCCAGGGTTGAGCACCGCTTCTTTGCCGAGTCCAGGTCCGCCTTCCATGGCTCCTTTTCCTCAAGGTACCTCTGAAGGGCCTCAGACTCAAGCACATTGCTCTAAAGAGAAGACAGAAGAATCGTGAGATAAGGAGAAAGCAAAGGAAGTGTAAATAAATAAAGTGGCAACTTTATTTATTCTTGACTATGAGGTATTCTTGACTCCACAAGAGAAGGTAATTGTGGACACAAGAGATAGTTGCAACAGAAAGTCACAGATAAAGTTCAATCTCATTGAGCCATCACTTGAAGAAAGTAGCATTCATTTGGCTAAGTGGGAAATGAATTCAAGTTCTAGCTATGTGCTGTTGAATGACTGGGTTTCAGTGTATCAGAGAAATAATCTTTTGGTGAATGCGATGGTACAGTTATGGTCATTTAGAAAGGGCTCGAATCGATGACTGGCACTAGTTGTTCTTCCTCCTGATGATGCTGCAAATTAAAGCAGAATTAGTCTAATTTAGCTAGGCTAAAATTTTGGATGGCAGTAGTTAATTAGTATATGTTAAGTATAGGTGATCTTGACATGTTTAACACTTATTCTGTGACACTAGTACAGTAGTACTGATGTTCACTTGCACAACTGAGGTTTATGTAAGTGGTAATTGATTTAATGATAAACTTCTATTTGACATGTTCTGCATAGTCATTACTTTGAGAATTTTGTTTATGTTTGAAGGCAGAAAGGCAACTGGATAGTGTAGCCATACTAAGTTATTACATTTTCGTACTCTTGTGACGATCGCGAATTTATATATGATTTCTTATCTTTTTAGTTTCACAAAAAGAATAATATCGTAGACAATAAATTTTGCGCTTGAGAAAATATCAAGTCTAAAAAATATTGTAACTGTGTTATAACGATTATTTTGAGAACTTTACTCTTATATTTTTAGCCTGTTGTGGCAACTGTCTGCCTTATTTTGATACATAACTAGTTCCACTTGAATCTTTTTCTGACAAAGTGCAGATTTTCACTTGCACAAGTAATGAGGTTTATGTAAATTAGTACTCCTAGGATTTATACTCCTATGATAAACTTCTACAATTTGACATGTTTTGTAGTCTTTTACTTTGAGATTCTATTTACGTTTTAAGCAGAAGGGAAACTGGATAGAGTAGCCACACTTGTTTATTCTATTTCATACTATTTTATTTTAGGGATTTAAGTTATACGCACGGAAGCCGTAAATAATTGTTTGTTATATACACTTTTAATTAGCTAGTTATACTAGGTTATTACTCTATTTTTCATGTTACTATATCAGGCTTGCTATGAAGATTTCGATGCTGTCATAACTCAATTTAGCCTATTGTAACTGCACAAAACTTAAACTCAACATCGATTTAACTTTAATACACTGATAATGTAAAGAATTTTTACATTAGCAGTGTAATTAACCTGCTGTAGCGGATATCTTGCCTTATTAACTAAATAACTAATTTTACTTATTATTACCAATTAAATGTAAGTACCCCTTAGGTAGTAAGCTAATAATGTGAAATTTTTTAACATTATCAATGCATAAAAGTGTAAAAGTGATTTAACATGTTTAACACTTTTAAGCTTCTTTTTGACACTAATGCAGATGTTCACTTGCACAACTGGGGAGGTTAATTTGAAACATGAATTTTAACTTCTATGCATCGACAGTGCAAATAATATTTACGTTATCAGTGTAATTGACATGTTATAGCAGTTGTCTATCTTATCTAGGTAACTGGTTCCACTTAATTTACATATATTTAGTTTTTAGATAACTCGATAGTATAAAAATTCTCCTATATAGCTAAAACTCTTACATAGTATTTAAACTCATTCGTTATAAGTTAGCCTGGCAAAGCAGAGGATATATCTGGATAAAGCATATCTCTGATGTAACTCCAATTACCTCTTATTAGGGGTGTACATGGACCGGGTTGGTTCGGATTTTTTAAACACCAAATCAAACCAATTGCGTCGGGTTTTTAAATTTATACACCAAACCAAACCAATAAAATTTGGGTTTTTCAACCTCGGGTTTTCTCGAGTTGTTCGGTTTTCTCGGATTTTTCGGGTTTTTTTTCGGAATAGTCTTGATACAAAACATATAACTTTTACTTTAAATATTTCTTTAGTCCTAGTAAGATACAATTATATAATTAAGGTGTTTCTTAAGAAAATAACACAAAATGTGAGAAGAGTGATGACATTGTATTAAAATATTCAACAAAAGCTAATATAATCGGTTAAAATAAATATTACTAATTAACAAGCCATAAAAGAAAATGACCATAATCTAAAAATACTAAGTCATGCTAAAATAAGTATTAATTATATGACAAAGAAAAAAAAACTTAAGATATGTATTTTTACTCTCTAAATCAATTATGCAAAACTAAAGAATAGATATCCAACATTATTGTCATTTCTAGTGGTAAATTGAATTTCTTTTGTTAGGATTAGTGTTGAGTTGGTTTTGGTTTGGACTTTATTTGAGTTACTAACATCCATAGGATATAAAACTTATCGACATTCAAAATTCTAAGTTCAAGCTTGAATAATATGATAATAGATAAAAAATTACGAAAAAAAATTTAAGAAATATTTATAAATTACTTTACAAATAAATATTTTTATGTATAAAATATTTTAAAAATTGAATACATGTAATGTCGGGTTAGTTTGGTTCGGTTTGAATTTTTTTAGTTAAAACCAAACCAAACCAATTATGGTCGGGTTTTTTTTTCCAACACCAAATCAAACTACTAGTCGGGTTTTTTTCTCGGTTTGACTCGGTTTATCGGTTTGGTGCGGTTTGTCGGTTTACTTTGTACACCCCTACCTCTTATCACCTATTTCTTTGCAATTATTATTTTTTCCCATAAGAGTTTTGGGGGAAGGTGAGAAATTCTATACATGTTATTATTCTTGTCAAATTCGTACAACATATTATTGATTCGGTATGATATAATAACCATCTTGGAAGAGTTCTATACAAACTGTATTTAGAACTCTTTCTAACGAGAATTCTAATGCTAATGAAATTCCATTAAGCAATAAAAATCTCGATTAAAGAGTTAATTCTCCCAGTCCATATATATATGTGTATATATTTTTTGTTATAACTTTTAAACACTTCTTAAAGATGACGTAACCTTAGTGATATGAGTATTTGGAATATTCCTTAAGCGCCTATCTTAATTAATAGTACTCCATCAATTGGAATATTAAGAGTAAATCTGAAAAAAATATGCTAACAAATAATGACTTTGTGATTTTTTCTAAAACTTCAAATATTTTGAAAAAAATTAATTTAAATTTGTTAAAACGGCTCATATTTGGAATCGGAAGTAGTATTGTATGTCAAAATCGTTGGGTGGGTCTTATGTAATAAAACTGAAACTAAAAAAAATATACTCAATTATAAGTAACAAATAATCAAGTAGCGCAGTATCCCCTTCTCCTTTCCTCTTCCTGCTCCCTTGTTGTAAATCATTGCTTCTAAAAAAGAGATGCACATTTGTAATAAAATATTTTGTTTTGTAGTAAAATATTCAATATTATAAAATAAAAAGAGAACATAACTGGACAATTAAGTTATTATATATGACTATAAGTAATGTTTAAAAAATATCTCACCTAGAAGTTGATTTTTCACTTTTATTCACTTGTATGTTAACGTATCTAAAAGAGGTTGTAATTACGTTCTTTGTCACGTCAAGAGGATCGATTGTATCAAATTGCCAAGTTCAAAAATAGACCAGACAAGCAATAATTTATGTGTGTACCTAATAAAATCAGAAAATTCAGGTGCATTGAGATAATATGCCAATTTTGAAGGGTAAATGTTTGTGCTTCCCGTTGATTTTAAGTTGATCAGACATTAGAAGTTTCCATTGATCAAATAATTTGTCTTGTCAATTGACTGACTATCAGTAAAAGGAAGACCATATCCGTTCATAGTTCGTAGGAATTGGACTAAAATATTTAGGGAAAATAATGGAATTAATTTTCACCAAATTCTTTAGATATAAAGTTATATTCCAGTTAAATATTAGACCAAACTAATTAAGAGAAGAACAAGTAATTAATGCTGACATTTTGTATTCAGCTTAGAAAAGAAAGGAATTCATCAGTTGAATTGAACTTTTATGAATAATTTTTAATCTATCTATACTATATCAAAAGCAGACCTTAGAAATGTTGAATGAACTTTTTGCCTTTCATTAAAAGACTCTTCCATAGATAAAATAGTCATTTACTATTTTTATCAAATTATTATTTAATTTTTTTACCTTATAAAAATATACTTTTTGTTGAAAATCATAAATTATTTATTTAGGAATAGACATTTAATTACTTCCTAACATTTAGGACTTGGAAACCAATTAATTAGGAACACTTATATTTTTTTGGTGTCCTTTTTTCAAAAACTTTACATGCAAAATACGTTTCAATGCAAAATATTGTGGGAGTCTTTGTTCTACCAAAATAATCGATCAATTTTAAATTCCTTTCTTGGTGTACAACATCCATTTTTCTCTCTTCGCCACTAACAGTTCCTCTTTACTTTAAGAATCATTTTTTTGATGTGTATTTGAATTTAAATTATAATTTTTAATTGAGATCAATTTTAATTTAGTCTTTAGATCACCTATTTTACAATTTTTGTGTGTGTGTGTATTCCTCTTTAGTTTATAATATTTCGCCTATTTTATTTCTGAAAAAGTAAAAAATCCAATGTTATTTTTGAAGTCCTTTTTGCCTTTGGCAAATACTTTTAGAAAAGTAAAAAAACAATTGTTATTTTTGGCGAAACAATAACTGCCATACTATGTATTTTCTGAAAAAATAAAGAAATGTGTTATTTTTGGCAAAGTAAAACTGCCATAGGATTCGTCCAAAATATTATCATAAGAGTCCTTTTTGGCTTTGGCAGAATGAATTGCCACATAAAACTGCCGAAAGAGAGCACAAATTTACTATTTTTCTCATTAAATACGGTCAAACCTCTTTATAACAAAAAGATCATTGAGTCCGAAATTTTTCATCTGTTATAGAGAATGACTGTTATACACTTATAACAGCATTGTCATTTAAATAATATTTAGCTGTTATAGACAAAAAAGATGCATAAAATCTAACTTTCATTTTTAATTGCCAAATTCTAAGTTTAATCACACTTTATGCAACGAAGGAAAATCATTTAATGATGAAAATATTATATATGTATATATATATATATATATATATATATATATATATATATATATAAAATATTTTTTTTGTTGTAATAGTGTATTAAATGATCAAATATTTTGTCAAAATCTCTACACTTATTATTGGTAATCATAGATCTTCTGTTTTTTTAAAGATGATTAATTATTATATTACCAAAAAAATAAGATAGTTGTTATATGGGGGGTAAGTTTACAAAGAGCGTACTGTTATAAAGTTAGTTGTTGCTGTTATAGGTGAAATGCTGCTATAGAGAAGTAAAACATAACATAAAAAATCGGTTCCGAAAAAAGTTAGGCATTATAACAAGGTCTTTACATTATATCACGAATGCGTTATAGAGAGATACATTGTATATGTAGAATTATACATAAACCCTAATAATATATATATTTTTTGAAAAAGTAATAAATCCAGCATTATTTTTTGAGTTCTTTTTGGCTTTGGCAATGGTTATTAATTTTTTACTTGAACTATGTAAAAACTCCTAATATTATAGAATTTAAAGTTAGTAAGTTTATAAAACTTTGTGCCTATCCACCATGGTTGGGCTTATTTTTTATAAAAAAAGAAAAAAAAAGATTATAAAACTTTGCCGAATTAATTGAGTATTGATTTTGATGGGATTCTAATCCCAATCACGTAGCATAAACAGAGCTGTTGCTGCTATAGTCTGTCCAGAAAATTGTTCAATCGTTTTTCATATGTTCGTTGCAGCTATTTATCTTCTACTTTCAGATTGGATTTAACCAAAGTGGTGGTGGCTTCGGTTTTTATTCTTCTATTTTCTTTACTGTATTTTTTAATTCTCTTTGTTTTTAATTTCAAGCAGAGGAGAATTAAGGATGGACATAGTTCCCATGTCAGGAGGTTGGAGGGAAGATATCAATATAACATTCAGAGAAATATAACCAAGGTACAATCCTTTATTCTGATCATGTAACGGGGTGCAAATTTCCTCTCTTCTTTTTGACCATTTACATGAACTAATGTAATGATAATGCCTTTAATGATTTCTTATCCCAAAAATCTAATCTTTGTTGTCATGTTTCTACAAATTTCAATCTTGATTCCAGTGCCATATAGTATTTACCTTCTATTGCACTTGATAATTTTAGTACTATGTGTTTCTTTTGACTTGATTAATTTATATGGGATTTCGGCTTTTTTCTTTTGAAGGTTAATTAATTTGGAGAGTAGTTCTTCTTAACTGTATTTAATAATTTGTTGACATTATTTTCTTCGCTTATGTTGGTGTTATTATTAATCCATATATCGTGAACTTGACAAGACAACACAGAAACTTTGATAAGAGACTAGAGATGAGAAGGAACTTGATAATCTTGAAACTGGAGGCATAAATATCGATCATAATTTTTGTAAGTATGTCACAAATTTTTATTTTTCTTCTATGATTTTTCAAACAGTAGTTGTAGGTAAAGTTCAAGTGATGAAAATTTAGGTCTTTGACCATGTTATTGCGAGTTAATAGAAAATTATTGTAGATACATCTTTTGAGTCAAAAGTGCTAATTTGATGCTACTCACTACCCTAGCACCGTAACTGTGAGTTTCACACACACACACACATACATATATATATTTTTTTTATAACTTGAGACGTTTTACAAGCATAATAAGTATTAATTAACGTGCTCTTTATTTGTGTTTCTGTTTTTTTTTTTTTTTTTTTTGTCTCTCAAATATTCACTTTGTTATGTATAATTGATTCTTTTATTTTAATCTCTGGTAATTGAATTATCAATCAATAATTATATGATAATTTTCATATTTAGAAGTTAAAGTTTTTAAATTGATTGCAAAGTTTCTAAGTATCTAAATATTGGTGTGCTCAAGTTATTCTTTGGCTAATTAAGTTATACCATGAAAAAGGAAATAAACATTGTAACTTTATATAATATGTTCTTTATATATACAATTTTTTAGTGATTTACGCGATAGACACGTGCAACGCACGTTCGCTAAAATTAGTAAGTTTAATATTTATTAAAGTAGTTAAGGGCATAATAAAAATATACCAGTTATTATATATTGAATAATATGTACTTTTATACTTTTTAGATAAGTCCAATATTTTCAACAATTAAGGGCGGTGTAGTAAATTTATTACTAGTTATTATATAATACGATAAAGTCAAACCAAACATTTAAAATATCTTAAATCATAACTTATCCATAAATAATTCAGTACACTACAATATGATACATACAATACAATGTAAAACAACAGATCATCCATAAGATCTCTTCATCCCTAACTAGAGGTTACGGCTTCGAACCAGAAAAATCCTGGTAAAAAGGCGCTCCGATCATTAACGGGTCTTCTATAACGTAAGTCCAAATAAGTTGATGACAAATATCAGAAGTCCAATGGTATTATTATACATATAATTAAAGTTATAAACGTCTTCAATGGCAGCAATAGCAAATTAGCAATGGCCCCTTTCAAGGACGAAATATTGGAGGGGGCACAACACTAGAACCATAAGATCTCTTTGAAGTGTCTGGAACTCGACCAATCTTGGTTTCTGCAGAATTAGAGATGGGGGCATTTTTATTTGTTGCAAAATTTCGAAAATTTCATTAGTGAAATTTTTTAAATCAAGTGACACGATAATCATAGTAACTTTCAAGACAAAAACTTAAATTACTTAGGATTTTGTCGAATTTAAGAGCTCCTCTTCTCATTGAAATTTTGATTAATATGGAACATCTTTATGTCAAAAGCGCTAATCGTCCACCTACAAATTTTTTTGGTTCTATTCTTCTCAAATATAATTTCATATGTTAAAAGAAAGAAAGAAGGGAGACTAGACTTCGTACAATGTTGAGACTTGAGACCATTGTTGGTTTTTTTTTTTTAAAAAAAAAAAACTAAAATCTCATTTCCGACACAACTATCTTATGCATCGTTCGTTTCTGCTTAATGAAGATTAGAGTCATTCAAATCTTGCATAAGCTTTTAAAATTATTAAGCGGTTGTTTGTTTAAAAATTTCTCTATACGTATAATTCTATTCACTACCACTAGCTCATATTATGATCACCATCACCACTCGGATGAATGGGATTCGAAGAACATGGGTTCGGGATTAATTCTTTAAAGTTCTTGGGTTCTTAATTAATAATTTGTACATATTTGACAAAAAATTTAATACAAATATATGGTTCGACAAAAGCTTCTTGGGTTCGGCCGAACCCACACGCGAAAAGCTGGCTCGGCCCCTATCACCACTAATTACCTTTACCGTCAGTCACCACTGTACAATTACCAATTTACCATCCCAACCACATTTACTTCTGTGGGAAACCAGCCTCCATCGCACAATCATCATAAACACCTATCATTCATGCGGCTCAATGGACTTGGTGGCGTAAAATCAAAACAATTAAAAGACCCTTTGCTTTTTTCTTCATAAAATCCATAAGGTAGTGAAACACAAAAGAAACCTAAATGGCTTTGATCTGGTGGTAAGAGCACAACACGTGATGTGTGGGTTAGGCGTATGCCATGGTATAAAGTATTCCCCCACTATACAAAAATATGGTATTTAAGTTAAAAAGGTAGAGGTGTGAGCCCATTATCCACAGAGTTTCAAACCTTGCGACATTTGCCACGGGATTTTCTTAGTTAAAAAAAGATGAGACACATTTTCTGATATGTGGATCAATAATCTATGACAATTTTTTTAGCTAATTCGGAGAAACTGAATTTGAATTTAGAAAATGAAATCATCGTAACCATAAAAAGACCATGTATAGAGGAAGGAAAATTAAAATTGATGAGAAGGTAAATATATTATTTAATTTAATGAGAGAAGATTTATCATTATTTAGTACTCATTCAACCGTACGACCTCTACCAATATGAAACAAATATTCAAATTTGAAACATTTTATTAATAGTTACATAAACTATATGTTATATATAATAGTCTTCATATTATTTTTTGGGGGTCTTTAATGTCTGGGGGCATGAGGCAAGGGGCTTCACTTGCCTTACCAACCACCTGCACCAGCAAGGCAGCAACCACCTCCACGCCAGCCACTACAACTAATTAACCACCTCTATCGTTAGTCATGCATCTCCACTACCAACTACCTCTACAATCAACTTTTACTCCATGTACACTTACCTCATCAATCATCATTACCATCAGCCTCTACTACATAACCACCATATCTCACCACCACTAACCACCTGTATCGTTAGCCATCACAGTGCAATCATCAGTAGTCATCACTGCAGAACCATCATCGCTAACAACGTATAGGCCTCCACCAACCACGATCACCACAATCGCCAATTGACTACCGTTACAGTCAACCACCATCATTGCCATTAACTTTTAGAGTATGTTCCATCAAACAAACAATATTACAACACTATAAAAATAAAAACTTTCTTTAATATTTGTGAGGATAATATTTAGTTAAAATTGTTGTGTTTCTGCTTTACTTGAGCCGAGGTACACTCTACCCTTCCAGAACCCCACTTGTGGGATTACATTGGGTATGTTGTTGTTGTTGTTATAATAATTAGTTATTAACTAGATTATTTAAGTATATTTATATTCTTATAATAAATATAAACTATATACGGTTCAAATATTTAGAAAACAATCAGTCTTAATGATTCAAGCAATATTCAAATTTAAAGACATCATGTTGATTACTAATAAGATATATATTCTGATTCAAACATGTTTTTGTGCATCAACTTGAAATTGATTTTGAACTCACCTGTAATGGGAGCAAAGTTTCTGGATCCAGCAGCAGAGAAGATCAGCAGAATGAAGTGTAAAACTAAAAGAACTAAGCAGATTGGAGCACTCCATTTGGTCATTATATATTAATTCTTCTTCAGGAAATGATATGCTAGAAAATGGAAGCAAAGTTCTGAGTAAAATTGAAGGCAGAATGAGAGAAGTGACCAGAGGATTCTAAAATATATATAGGTCATTTGGTATATTAGAATTTGGACAAAAGAAATTATAAAAGGAAAAAGAAAGTTAAGACAGTGGACTTGACTTTCATTTGACTGCCATTATAGTAAAGACTAAAGACTAGACTTTGCACCAAAAGATAGAATAAGAAAACTAGACTAACTGTGTGGGCAGCTTGCAGTTCTTTTATTTTGGTCAGATAACTAAGGAATATTTATTCACTCTCGATGTTTATACAAAACTAGTGAATTTGTCAAAATCAAATGATTTTTTTTTAAAATATACGAATATTAAAAAATTAGTCTTCCAAAGCTTAGTTTCAAGTTTTAATCTATATTTTATTATTAACATTTACCTTTGTACTTTTCTCTAACTGCGGTTGTTATTAGTCTTTTATAATATAAAAAAGATTAATCTCGTAAGTTGGTTACAGTGAACCCCTAATTTTCAACACTTAGCATAAATTTATGTGTAAAAAATTATTAAAATTGTAATAAATACGTAGTAGATATTAACCCATAACTTTAAAAATATAATGGGTTCAATGCTTAAAATTGAACCTCTAGAATTTAAATCCTGGATTTGCCTCTGCTCTTTATGTGCTTATGAGTAACAAATTTGATTTTATTTTGTGTGTGTATATAGTATTTAATATATTTACACAAGTATTTATCCTTTTTTCTTTTCATTAGTGAGTTAAATTTTAATACTTTCATAATTTATCCTGTGTTTAAAATCTAAAAGGAATGGGACAACACTAAAAAACCAAAAACAAAAAGCATACACCCTCAAGTGGAACCAAAATTTGAATTGCACACTATATTTTGAGGAATACATTGTCATGTACTTGTAAAAAGCATATCTCCCACAACCATTTTACCCCATATGACATAGATTGTATTTATTCTCCTAAGCGCATGAGAAGGGGAAAACGCACAGAAAAATGCAGTATTCGTTCATTAAATATCTTTTCATACTTTTCTTTTGCTTTATTATTATTTATTTACTTTTTCTTGTTTGTTTCTCCTCCTTCCCTTTCATCTTCACCCTACCCATCACTTCTCTACCTTTAGCCTCAATTTTTGTCTTTCACTTTGCCCTCGTCAGCGTGCTCTTTTGTTTTTTCCCTTCTTTGCTTTCTTACTTTCTACCCTTTTATATTTACCAAAACAAAACAAATGCAAAGTGAATTTTATTTTTACTTCTACTATGACATATTTATATAGCTTTATACATATGTAAGTTTTATTTTAAACTATTTAAAAGTTTTTTTTCTGAATCAAATATGCACATTAGGTGATTTGATTCTCGTATTTTGAATCATATCACATAGAGTGGAACGGTAGGGATATTATTTGTGTGTCTTGCTTTTGAAACTAAAAGAAAACAATACAAATTAAATTATAAATTCAATTTTCATCGAGCTCTAAACTAACAAAACAAACTCAAGCAGAGAACTTACTTGCGATTATCATCTAAGCGTAGAACAGTGTAGGCTTATAACCAAAGGCTCTAGCGTAAGAAGCAACAGGTTTGGCAATGTCTTTGACATATACAGTTGTATAGGCATATCATATGCTGACTCCAAGTTTGATGTTATTTCCTTTCTTCTTTCTTGTTGCAACTCTTTACATCCTTTTGTATCAAACCTGTAAGTTATGCATGATTAGAACAATGTATATAAAATTTGCTATCAAAACTTCCCCATGGAAATACAAAAAGACATTAGATATGGTATAATATAATGGTGTAGAAGTAAAACGAAAGGGTATATTATTGCCCTTGAGTAGTTTAATGTACATTAACACACATTAATTATAGAGGAAGGAGAATGAAACGACCGTTGCCTTCTTCTTTAGTAAAAACAGTACTTGTTACTAATTAAAAGTAGATGTTACGAAGCTTAAGGGATGTGAGTTATGGAGATTATTTTTTAAATATAATAATTAAGAAAAATGAGAGAAAAAGTCCAAAAAAATGAGAAAAAAGATAAATGGGATTCTTGGTCGTAGAGAGGTGACACATCACCTTGTCTATACCTAGCTTTATAATATATATAGATTACATGATTATGTAATGAATTAAGATAAAAATGCACATTAATTAATCATAATCAAGTGAAAAACAATTATATAAAAGATATATTATTGTATATTTTAGTGTAAATACCAGGCATGAGTAACTCGCCTTGATATAACTCAAAAAGGCTAGAGCACAAACAATTTGGAACATGCCAAAGAAACCACCTGGTTGAAGAGTAAAAAAATCGATGTCTTACTCCATAACTTTGAGGAAACCATAGCCTGACAAAAGGTTCGGTCCAATTTGGATGCCCATTTAGGAGGTGCCAAACAGACCCCATTATTGGTTTGAGGTCTTGATAAGGTGAATATCCAGTCTATTTAATGCTAAGTATAATGAGTATAAGGACC
The DNA here is from genome assembly GCF_029784015.1 of Lycium ferocissimum. Taxonomy (NCBI): domain Eukaryota; kingdom Viridiplantae; phylum Streptophyta; class Magnoliopsida; order Solanales; family Solanaceae; genus Lycium; species Lycium ferocissimum. The sequence continues at coordinate 65,087,585 of NC_081342.1, forward strand.
TAAGAAAAATCTCTTTTCGTCGTATGAACTTTAAGGTGTGTGATATTTGACTTTTTAAGCAGAACGATAGAAACTTCATTTAACTTAGGTTGATCTAAGCCAGAGGCAGACCTACGTCAAGATAATCCCACCCTTGAAACACTTAGCTCCCGTTTGGCCATAGATTTTGGGAGCATATTTTGAAGATTTGTTTTCAAATCTTTGTTTGGTCATAAATTTTTGACAGATTTTGAAAACAAATCTTCAAATCTCAAATTCTTGCTCAAACCTGTTTTTGGGCCAAGATCTATGTTTTGGCTGTTAGAAAAATCATATTTTCTATTTAATATCTCAAAAATAAAAAGGAACATTTCTAACGTTCCTATTCAGATTTTGATACAAAGACTTGATTCTATTTTACTAGCCTTAATGGCAGAATTCATGTTGAATGAATTTGAAATTTTCAAATGATATTATTATATTCAATTCGATAATTAATGGTCTTAATGGCCAAATATTGTCTTTATGGTTGTTTACTACATTGGACGTTGATATAGATCCTTCCTGTGCTCATTGTTGGATATAGAAATATCAAGAGGCAACTTCTACTATATATATATATATATATATATATATATATATATATATATATATATATATATATATATATATATATATATATATATATGTATTCCTATGTCTTCTCTTTTTGTGTATAAGACAGAGATAGAGAAAAATATAGAGCCAAACATACTTCCTCTCATATATTATGTGTGCTAGGTTTTCTTTTATTAAATCTTTGTTAGATTTTAGCTCCTAGTTTTGTACTAGAAGAGCTTGTTGAATCCTAGGGAATACACCCATATCGGGTAAAATATCCTTAAGGATAGTGTCTTAATTGACATGCCTCAAGTTATAAAGAATTCCCTGCAGCGTTCGTGATCAAGTATTTCCGTAAGATTTCCAACAATCTTAAGGATATTTCTCACTTTATTCTTACGGAGAATACTACTTGTGAAATTCTGATGGACCTTAAAGTCAGACGCGTAGGTAATATCTTTCATTTGATATGTTTTTGCGTAACATTATGTCTAAAGTGTCAGATATCATTGAACCAGTCTTTAAATCCTTTAATTAAGAAAGTTTTAAAGTTTTTTTTTTGGGATGGGAATGGCAAGGGAGGAGAATGGTATTTTTCAATATCAATATGGAAGAGTCTTACGACATTTGTGATTGTTGTGGTGACGGTATATTAAATATCAATATGGAAGAGTCTTACGACATTTATGATTGTTGTGGTGACAGTATATTACTGCAGAAACTAAGTATTGCATTTTGGTGCAAGTATTTTGTGATCTAAAAATAATCTTTGCCTATCTCTTGGTAATTTGGGTAAATGTGAATGGTGACTGATTTTTCTTTATGTAACTGTGAGTTATTTATTTGAGATCAAACTTTTAATGAAAATTATTGAGTGTTGTTTTGTTTGTGGCAAACTAAGCCATCATGTCCATCAATATAATCGAAGATTCAGAGAAATGATAATCCCGCTAAGTAAATATAAACTTGATTAAGCGGATGATAAAATTGTTGTGGTCATTTCTAAAGTGAATCTTGCCTGCTAATGTGAGAGATTGGGTATTAGATTGTGGTGCTACTAAGCATATTTGTGATAACAAATTTAATTTTGTGTTCTACACCCAAATTGAAGAAGAATGATTTATTTGTGTTGGTGATTCAAGATCTATTCAAGTTCGTAGAATGAAAAAAATTCTTAAAATCATTTATGGAAAAATTATTAGCATTAGTAGGGGTGATCTATGTTTCTAATATTCAAGCCAATCTGATTCTTTTGGAATTATGAAAAAAATGGAGTGAAGGTTTTATTTGAGCATGATAAGATTGTGTCAATCAAAATAATATTTTTGTGAGCAATGAATATTATAACCATAGTTTATTTGTGCCTACTATTTTTTAATTAAATGACGAAAATATAGTATTGGTACTTACTTTTTTCATATTGCTTTCTTAAAATATTTGTTGATGATGACATAATGTGAGTAAATTTTACATACTTATTTGGGTGAAGTTATATTATTAGTTTGTTATTTATAAGATGAAATATCTTATGAGAAATTAGTAATACTTCTTATGAGTTATGAAAATATTATTACCTTATCTTAAAATTTTCAAAAATGTGGGGGTCGTGGTGTCTTACTAGAGTTATGTCGAAAGAACTTTTCAAAAAGAGATAATATTTTATTTGGTCTTGTTATTCAAAATGTTTAAAATAAAGTTTTAGAAAGAAGCTTTGATGATGACATCAATCCTAATTTTGGAAGGAAAAAAAATTATTTCAGAGGTACCATGAATTATGGTGTTAAATGGATTTTCCGTTTTGTTAGAGAGATACAATGATGATAACTGGATATTTGATTCAGATGAGACAAAATTCACTAGAAACTATGTGTTCACCTTTTGTGGGGGTGAAATTACATCTAAATCAACCAAGCAAAGCATAATTACTATATCGGTAATGATATTTGAATTGAGGCTTTGGAGTCGGCTTGTTATGAGGCTGGGTGGTTAAGATACTACTTAGCGAGTATGCCAATTGAAACAAATCAACATTGTTTGTGTCGACATATTGTTATAAGAGCAGCTGCTGTGAGATGTGATCATTTCTATAATTGTGTGAAGTTTGAGGTGAATTTGGCCGATTCACAAGACCAAAAGAAACATTGAGAGGAATGAGATTTTTGTTATTTGAGAAGATTAACAATGATAGTAACCCAACTTATGTGATTGGAGTCCCATGAATTAGGTTCATATGGGTAATAACACATCATTAGTTGATCAAAAGTGCACTATTAAATTGTATCTCTTCCTATGATGTGTGAATGTAGTGCAGTTCTGCAAGAAAAAGTGAGGCTGAGCTATAAACTCTTAATCTATTACTAAATCCTTTATAGGTGGTGTATTGCTCTGTAGAATACACTTGATGGGTGGACTTCTATGATGGGTGGACTTCTATGAGTGTGGAGTGGTGCCGCTCCTATGAAATTGTGACGGATTTCTAAAGCACTCATGAATACCAGGTCACGCGCATGGCATCTTAGCACAAAACCGCGAAAACGACGGAGATTGTGCGAGTATAATGTGATAGAATAAGACCCGGGGCTTACAAAAGGATTCTTGGTTCATACAAGTTCTAAACTTCACCAATTATTCTGTAAGTTAAATCTTATTTTATCTAGGTCTGGTTCATAGTCTACGCGACACCAGATTCGATGCATTGTATTCATATGTGAAAACCCGGCAAAACTTCTTATTTTATTTCTTTTATTATTTTTGAGCGATATGGGGGATTGTTAAAAAAATCATATTTTCTATTCAATATCTCAAAAATAAAAAGGAACGTTTCTAATGTTCCTATTGAGACTTTAATACAAGGACTTGATTCTATTTTATTAGCCTTAATGGCAGAATTCATGTTGAATGAATTTGACATTTTCAAATGGTATTATTATATTCAATTCGATAATTAATGGTCTTAATGGCCAAATATTGTCTTTATGGCTGTTCACTACATTGGACGTTGATATAGATCCTTCCTGTGGTCATGTTGTTGGATATAGAAATATCAAGAGAAACTATATATATATATATATATATATATATATATATATATATATATATATATATATATATATATATTCAATGTCTTCTCTTTTGTGTATAAGACAGAGATAGAGAATAATATAGGGCCAAACATACTTCCTCTCATATATTATGCGTGTTAGGTTTTCTTTTATTCATTTTATTCAATCTTTGTTAGATTATGACTCCTAGTTTTGTATTAGAAGAACTTGTTGAATCCTGGGGGATATACCCTACCGGGTGAAATATCCTCAAGAGCAGTGTCTTAATTGACATGCCTCAAGCTATGAAGAAATCCCTGCAGCGTTCGTGATCAAGTATTTCCGTAAGATTTCCAACATTGGTCTTTTAAAAACTACCCCAAACTTTTGTATTTTATAAAAAAGCCCCATTTATTTAAGACCCAACTAATTCTATCTACCATGTTCCTCCATTAAAGCCGCATTTATCATGTTTCCACAATTAAAACAATCTCTTTTATAAAGTGAACGAGTTAAGCTGTGCCCAAATAGTAGAAGAAGAACCCTAGGGAAAATTGCTCTGCCAACTATAGAAAACCGTAAGATAAAAATGGATCTTTGTATTGTAATTTGAATTGTAGTAGCTTGTAAGTGTGCTATTAACAAAATTATAATTAAAAAATCATGTTTTGCATAATTAGGGATTAGCAAGTATGTATGTTTCTGTATGGTTGAGTATTCTTGATAGTTTTTAGAACTTATGGGTATAAGTAATGTTTCATATTTTCCAAAACAAAAAGTGAAATATGATTTGAAAAATTGTGGCCAAACACATTTTCAAAATTTAAAAAACTTCACTTAAATCAAATTTTTCAATTTTTTTTTTTTTTTTTTTTTTTTTGAAATCTATGGCCAAACGCTAGCTTAGTAATGCTCCCAAATAATGAATCAGAGCACATGGAGCCATTTCATTATTTTTTTGGTCAAGAAAAAAAATGGCAGATTAATGTCAATTAATGAAAGAGCCCAATGGAAAAAAAAAAAGTATGTTGAGTAACAGTTAAAACTAGCTCGTTTACTAAGCAAGTCGAACAAATTTGAAATATTCCAATTTAATAGCTTAGGTTTTCTCAATATTTTCTTTAGCTCAAGTACTGGGGCTCGATTCAATCTGATCTATTCTTACGATTACATCTTATCCTATAGGTAAAATTGGCATCTTGCGAAACTCATGGCCCTTTGTTATTGCTCAATTCCTTAAGAAAGAAGATTCGTCATCCCTCAAAAGAGTATATGGGCGGCGGGATCTCATATAGCTTCTTTGACTATAGTTTTTCTTACGCAACTACAAATCAGATGGAGTCACTAATATTTTAATCTCTTCAATGAGATTTAGCAATAACTTGTATCTTATGCATACTCCTAGTACTTTGCTTACTCCTAACACAAGTTTTTCATATTTAGACAACCTCTTGTGTTTTTCTTATAGTATGCATGTGTTAATAAATTGGGAAAATAGCAATTTTGGTCCCTAATTAATAAAATTATTTTTCTATTATGAGTTTGGTTCTTATATTATTCACATGAGCACATTTGACCTTCAATTGACCAAAATGTGTGATTTTAGATAGCTCATGAAAACTAAGTACAAACATACAAACGACCATCTTAGGTTCTATCATTTCTCCATCAACCTAGCCATTCTCCCCCCTCAATGAGCACCAAGATTAGTAGTTTCTACGTCTAGTGATTGTGAAAGGAATTCTTGTGCGGTGTTCTTTTGACATGAGGTTGATGAAGAAATGATAAGAGTCCCAAATTTTACTAATACATATTTGGATGTTCGTTAGCTTTATTTTGTGATTAGACACTAAACTTGAACATTTTGTTTAATTTGAGGTCAGATGTGCTTAAGCAAATAATATTAGGACTGTTGACACCCAATTTTGTCCCTCATTTATTCCGATTTAATTCCTTGGGTTTCTAATTTTATTGATAATCTAAATACTTTTATTCATTACTATGTCATTACTATTCTTTGCTATTATTTGCAAGTACCGTTACTTTGTTATAATTAATATTTTAATATTACCCTCATATTACTACTTATTTATTACTTGTCAATCATAAAGTTAAGCTAGATAATATTTTCTACTAATAAATTAGTAACATTGAATTATATCCTTATTACTATTAGTTACTGGTTGTGTGATTATTACACATACGTTCCAAGTTATAATTTTTATAAAGGAGCATGAGAAATTGGAAAAGGGCCAACAATACAAGTGGCCCAATTTTCAGCCAATGCAGCCATTATATGGCCCAATTTTCGGCCAAGCTTAGTAGGCCCAATTTCAGCCAGCAGCCCAATTGCCCAACTAATACCCAGATGAGTCCATTACTCTGTGAAAACCTAATATTTTTTTGGAATTTTTACGCGTTATAGCTACTTCTAATATATAATTAGTGGTAATAATTACCTTTTATTTTAATTACTAATAATAACTAAATACTTTTCTAATTTAACTATTATAGCTACACAGTAATTTTTGAATTACCATTTCACAAATACACCTAAAAATTAGCACCCCAATCCCATATCCCCTTTTAATGGTAACAATATTAATCACTTAATATACATTACCATTCTCTCTCCTTTTCATAACTTCTTACCTTTTATGATCGTCTTCTTCCTCTCTTCACCCTTCTGCAAAAATTTCACTTCCATTCTCACCGACCAAGAAGATTCGTCGTATTCTTTCTTTTTTTTTTTTGTCAAAAAAAAAGGAAAAAGAAGCCTTAAAGTACTCACGTTCTATCTCATCTACTTTGTTTCGTGAAATTTTCGCTATTTGTGTTATTATTCTTCCACAAAATCAACTTGGTGGAAGTGATTGTTTTTGCTTCAAGCCATGGTGGTGGTTATGGCGGCGCACACGAGAGAAAGGGAGAGAGAAAGTTTTTTAGAGTTTTGAGAAGACGAAAAATATATGTATTTGTGTATGTTCTATGATATAACTACCAATTGTTGTGGTTGGTGGTGTATTTTTGTAAGTTTTTCTATATATTTGTGTATTTTGTTCAAATTAATTCCATCAGTTCATCTAGTTTTAAATACACGGGTGACGCAAATACATAGTAAGTTTCTATATATTTATGTATTTTGTTCAAATTAATCCCATCAAATACATAGGTGATGTAAATTGCTACTCACACAAATACATGAGATTTAATTTAAAATACATGGGGTTTGATTGGAAACTTCAAATACATTAGTTATGCTATCAAATACATGGGTAAATAAAAAACGAAATCAATATTGAAAACTTCAAATACATTACCACTAAATACATGGGTGATATAAATTGTTACTCACATAAATACATGATATTTAATATAAAATACATGGAGTTTGATTGGAAACGTCAAATACATTAGTTATGCTATCAAATACATGGATAAATAAAAAACGAAATCAATATTGAAAACTTCAAATACATTGGTTGTTGATTGATCGTGTTTGTTTTGTCAATGTATTTTCAGAGGTGTTGAATATTTAATTTGAAATTTGAATTTTTACGTTTGAGTGTTGAAGAATGCATGGAAGAAGAGAAACGTGTAAGGAAAGGGAATATTACAGGAGATTTTGCGAAAAATAAGGTCAAAAAATATCTTAATTTCTCATTTAATACCACCACCGTTACAGCCTAAAATAAAGGAGCACATCGTCCCTTTTTTTTACCGCATGCTCATGTATTTGCTGGCAACAAATACATACACAAATCAGCTGATTTTTAGCTACGAATGGTAATATTAAAAAGGGTAGCTACAAATGGTAGGAAGCTACAATAAGGTAGTCATTTGAGAAATTTTACCTATTTTTTTTCAATCCTAAGTCTAAACAAACAGCCACCCATCTTCTTTCCTCCCCATTTTGGAAAATATTTGACCTTCATTTCTCTATTGCAGAATAAGCTTCACCATTTTAATGCAAATCTTGTCTACTCTCTCTCATATTTCGAATCCTCTCACCCAAAAAACAAAAAATTTCGCCATTATGTTGACAAAATTGCTGCAACTCTGAGGAAAAGGACGATTTGGATAATCCTCTTTTCTGTCACATTTTGGATCGATCTGTAACGACCCATTTGGTCGTTTAGCACTTTTAGGCCTAATATTCCTAAAACACCCTTTTCGTGGTCTAATCTTGTTGTCTATAGTCTCGCGATAACGGGTGATTCGGTTATTTAATTGACGAGTTTTAGTCCTCATTTGACATTCGAGGACGAATGTTCTAAAGGAGGGGAGAATGTTAGATCCCGTATTTTTATACGTCGAGTTATTCGCGAAAGAATCAACGTGAGATAGAAACTTCGGATTTTAATTTCTAAACTAGAACTAATCGGTTACAAATTTTTCTTAGTACAAGAATGTTATTGGAGATTAGGAATTACTTAAGTGTGGTGTTAAGTAAAAATTGGTGAAAATAATGAGCCAACAAGAGCATCAACATCCAAGGTAAAAAGGATGACTCAAAGTCATCTAAAATAAGGTTAATGGAAGACATACAAATGGGCAATTAAATGTTGATTCATCCACTACACTTTCATTATATTGTGGACAACTAAAATACACTTCACATACCAAGGTGAGGTTCGGCCAAGGGCTGAAAATTTTGAGGAGAAAAAGTTGAAGCATACAATTGAATATTTGAGCATCCACTACTTTATGAAAGTATACATTGTTTTAGGAGGACATAACATGGTGGAGGGATCATTTCACATTAAATATTGCTCATCCATCTTGGCATGATTACAATAGACAAAGGGTGGTGCATGAATCATTCAACACACATAAGATTGTCTTGTAAACAATTGAAAAGAAAGAAGAAAGGAGAAACAAGAAGGTGAGGTTGGCCTAAAGTTGTAGAAAACAAATTAGGAAATTTAAAGTGTAAAGTTAATGGAATGAATCATGCCATAAGTGGAGCATGTGACCAACTTGTAGGCATCAAAGTTGAACCAAATAATGACCAAGAAATCAGCCATCACAATTCATTTCAACTACACAACACAAAGAAAGAAAACCTAAGCCTAGAGAGAGAGAGCCATTCGGCCAAGAGGGCTGATTTTTGAGCTCTTTGAGTCTTGATCCAAAAATTATTTTCCAAGGTGTTTCAACCCTTTAGAAGGTCCCTAAAACGTGAAGATAGTCTTTGGAGCAACAAGAACCATTTCCATCTCAAGTCACCAACTCTAGCCAAGTAGAGAAGTCAAGTTGTCAAGGTAAGATCTAACTTTCTTTTCATGTATTAAGGGTGATGTAGATGTGTGAATATAAGTTGTATGCATGAAATAAGGTGTGTTGATGTTGGAACATGATGGTAGTTATGGGGTTATATGTGTTGATGTTGAAGTATGGTTGTAACTTGACGAACATGAATCGCGTATGCATAAAATCATGAAAGTTGGTGTTGGAATGTTAGTTGGCCGTAGGGACTGTTTTTTGGTGGAATTAATGGACTGATTTTCTTTAATAAATATGGTTGTTACTATCATAGATCTCATGGTAAAAAGAATGAAAAGAATTGGAAGGTTAAAGGTGAAGTTATGTTAGTATGAAAATGGTTGAATCTATGATTTTATGTGAGTGATGTTGAAGCATGGTGTAGCCGTGTGTGGACTGTTTTGTGAAGAAGTTAGTGAACTGTTTTTACTTGATATTTTGATTGTTATTATCATGAATTTTATGATGGAAATGAAGGTGTTTAATGGTTGGAGTTGAAACTAAAGTCATTTGTGAGTTGTTATAAGGATTATAAAAATGACGATATAGCGTAGTTGCGTATGAATTGATGTTGTACTTGTCGTGTGGATAGCTGGTCATAACTTACTGAAATTATATGAAAAGAAGACATGAAATGATGTATAAAAATCGCATGTGGTTGGCTTAGTATGTTCGTAAACGTTTGCAAGAATTCCGAACATCGTTATGTTGTCGGTTAGAGATTGTTTTGGACATGTTGTGGTAGTGGACTGTTTTGGACTTGTGTTTTCATTAAGTTGGAAAGAATAATTATAAGTTAAGAGTATACATCATATTGTATGTTGGATGGGCTGTTATAAGTTGTTACATGCAAACGTTAAGGCTACAAACTAATAAAAGTAACTTGAGAATGTCGAAGCCGTATGTGAATCGTTATTACATGTTATGAATGTGGGTTTTTAGAATATTGTGTGGGCTGTCCGGATTGGTATTGAACACATAATTATTGATGTTGTATTGGTAGTATGTGGTTGGTTTAGATACAAGAGAAAACATCGCCTAAACATCTAGAAAGGAGTTACTAACGTTAGAATACGTTTGAATCTCCCTGTAGCTTAATCATAGTTGTTGGCGTCTTAATATAGGTTGAAGTATTATTGGGTAGCGTACACATATTGTGTGACGAATAAGCACTAAAGACCTTGTCCGATCGGAAGCACTTCAGAAGGAAAAAGCTTTGGCGTGAAAGTTCGTGACACCTGTTCGGCATTGAGGTAGGTTACGGTTTACTTTATGTCTAGACTCCGGTTAGCGAAACGTATGTAAATAGTAGTGATTGACGGGGAAAGCATGATAGGCCTTCGGGCATGGTGTGGAGGTAAATTCCATCTAGGTTGGTATTACCGGTATTATGTGGGCTTGTCGCCATTATTGTGATATTGTTATGTGGGCTTGTCGCCATTATTGTAATAGTTGTGTGGGCTCGTCGCCATTATTACGATATTGTTATGTGAGCTGTCATTGTATTGTGATTTCATGTATTTGATATAATTCTCTCTCTCTTGTTCTCCCACGGTCATATGGAAGAGGAAGGTTATTGCGAGAATTGAATATTGAATTGCAATTCCTAGTATGAATCTATGGAACCTATGATTGCGGTGATTATTGAGGTTGATTCCATGCGAGGCATGCATCCCATATTCTATGTGCTATGTGATGTAATTATCACCTAGTTGTATCTTTATCACATACTAGCTCCCTCACCTTATGAAAGGAAGGGTAATATTGATGATTGAGCCGTGGGCAATAATATGACTTGTACTTGTTTATTGCATATTGGTGATATAATTGAGACCGATATCATGCATGACATGCTTTCATATTACTCTTATGTTGTTATAATGGTGAGGAGAGTGATTGAGAGACTCGAGGTTTTTGCGGAGATTGAGAGTGACGAGAGACTCCGAGGTTTTTGCGGGAGATTGAGAGTGACGAGAGAGACTCCGAGGTTTCGAGAGAGAGTGACGAGAGACTCCGAGGTTTCTGCCGGGAGATTGTGAGTGTTTGTTGCCCGAGGTTTCTTGCCGGGAACGATGGAGTGTCCGATGCCCGAGGTCTTTGCCGGATCGTGAGAGTGTGCTCGTGATCCGAGGTTATATTCCGGAGCGAGTGGTACATGGACTTCGCGGGTCCCCCATGGGTCATGACTATGAGGCATTGCCATAGCATGTGTGTACGGGAGTGGAGTGTGAGAGGTGACTCTTTGCATTGCATAACATTTACATAGCACGACATTGCATTGCATAGCACTCCATTTGAATGGTCATTCATGTCATTGCATGGCACATTCTGCGATTGATTCTTGATTTGTGAATTATAGTTGTTGTTTGTGAGTATTTATTTTAAAGGCTGGATGGAATCGAGGTTTATAGAATTCTCCCTAGGCTTATAATCTGAGATATTGAGATCCCTGCGACTATCGTTAATGCAAGACTTTCTCATGTGCTAGATGTGTGACTGTGTTATTACTTATCTTTACTTGTTAGTTGCTTCTTGTTTATATGCGTGAACTAACCATTGTCGGCCTATGATACCTACGAGCCTAGTGTTGTGCTCATACTACTCTTGCTACACTCCTTCTGGAGTGTAGAGTTATTTTCAAGTGATGTTCGGAGTCTCACGACCGTTTCGAGGCATTCGTCAAAGACGTTTGGGTGAGTTGAGATATTGCAACCCGAGTCTCTCCTTAGATTTCGTTGTTCTCTATCCTTCAACGAAGTCGTATCCGATTTAGTCTGTTATCTATTCAAATTGTAAACTTCTTAGAAGCTCTTGTATGAGTCTAGACCAGATTTTGGGAATTTCTTATAATAATAGCATTTATTCCGCATGTTGTATCAAATTAAGGTAGTTATCTGAAGGGTTCGCCCACCAGGGAAGGTTAGTGTGGGTGCCCGCATGATCCATGATTTGGGTCGTGACAGATCCAAGTGGAGCCGTTTCGAATTCAAATTATTGTTTCATCTTAAAATCCCGCTCAAAGTCACAACCCTAGGATTTTTTTTTTCTTCGGCTATAAAATGCCCCTCTAAGTCAGAAAGAAAAAGGGGAGGAGCCATCAAGAATCTCTCCAAGACTTTTATCTTTCAGTTTCATTTTGCTTGTAATTTTCTCAACTATACTGCTTTTTTTTTCTCTCCTTGTTCGACAAACCTTACTCGAAAAGAGAAGTAGATCTGAAGCCTCGAGCTCCATATTCACTGCACCGTGGAAAGGTAAAATCTTCACCTTTTCTTTTCCCTCTTATTTTTACTTTTCCTTTTTGTATAAAGTCATGTAAAAATTATGAGTTTTAGGCGTTCTTGAAATCTGATGGTGTTACTTTAATGGCTGGAATCTAGTGGGATACTTGAGGTGAATGTGTAAGCATGTTGAAATTTTGTCCGTAGACCTCCTGTTAAGCTTTCTTTTCTTCTGTGAAGGTTAAAGATCATAGCTTAACCATTAGTTTGTGTATAACATGATATTATTAAATTTAGTTCAATATATGCTTTTCATCTTATACGTATGATCTTCACCTCATGGCTATTGGGTCTAAAAAAAAAGCATGTCTGAAGTTGTTCTAAATAATCCTATGTGTTTTAACTCTCCATTACTTTTGTTGTTAGATTCAAGACTAGTGACATCTAGTAATTAGAGAAAGAATATATTTCTTTAATGTTGACTTTATAAAGGTAGTTCTAATTTAATGTTAAGACATTTAAATTCACTGATGGTTTTTATTTATCAACCTTTATTACTATGTGCATCTCATTTAATGGAGTAGTACTTAACTTCATTTTTTTTTATTCCTTAAACTAAAATTATATTTTAAACAAAAAAAAAAACATATTTTGGTACTTGATGAAATACGTCTTGATAGGAAAACTCATATTAATTTCCAGATTTCTAAGTCATACATATATGTGCCAAAAGATGTTTTACACGAGATTATAAAATGAATCCCGATTACGCCCTTTTGTCGTTCTATTTGGGCGCATACGTTGATATATTGTGATGGTGAGCTTCTCCACTAATTGTGTGCATTTCTTTATTGTATATTCGTATATATATCTTTGTCAAATACTAACATTATGGCTCTTTAAAAGTAGTATGTGTTGAATGTTCAAATGCTTTAAGATTTGCTTTAACTCACATTTGTAGCTACCGTTATGTTAAAAGTATGCACGTGGTAAATGAAAATTTTCTAGTTCAGATTTGCCTTAAGTTTACAGTTTTCTCGTTGGTTAACAATTTAATTATTTTCCTAATCCTTATTTTCCTTTTTATCTTTCTTTACATGTACACTTCGGAGCAAATGGGGTTTTCATAAGGACTCCTTATCCGAATAGTCTCATTTGAGACTATATGGCATTCGGACTTTGCATGCGTCTTCCTACTCAAAGCTCATTCTTCGACACTCATCCGAATAGAAAACAAAGAGGGTGACTAGCCAAATGGCGAATCCCATTTAAATCATTTTACTCCTTCTATTTCATTTTTTATTTGTGCATTTAATCATCTCCTTTACTAGCACTTTATTTTGTTTGCTTATTGTGTTAGATAGTATTTTAGTTTGATAATTTAAAAGAGAAATCGCAATACTAGCTTTGTTTTTTGACTATTTAATGATTCATAGTCTATTATTTATTTTAAAAAGTAATTTATATATTTTGAGTTAAAAGAATCATGTTTTTAGGATTTAGAAATCGGTTCAGTCTTAACAAATAAAACTTCCCATAAAGTTGGCTAATTACATAGATTTTGTTTTTTCTTAGCCAACGATCGCTAAATAAATGGTTAAAAAATAGTAAAATGATTTGCTCAACCAAACATTTCAAATCTAGAATGATTTATGGTGTGATTCTAACTTTGAGCTCAAATGTTCTTAGAAACTTAAAGACTATTATTTTTTTTTTTTTTTTATTTTTAAAAAAAAAAAAGTATTCTTTTTTCAAAATCCCCTTATTCCCTACAAGACCTATTTAAATACTATTCTTATATATCTATAACTTTAGCAACATTTTCAAGTCATTTTCCCAAACATTTAAAATATTATTTTTACACTTAGCCTAATTAAATGTTAGTCCGGTCGGATTAACCATTATTAATGGAATTTAGAGGATGCCTAATACCTTCCCTCTAGATTAGTTGAACCCTTACCTAGAATCTTTTGGTTTCGTAGACTTTAAAATCAACTTTAGATAATAACTTTAATTAACCTTAGGTGCCCTAATTCACCATAAATAATTAGGTGGCGACTCTTAACTTTAATTAACCCCGGAATTATCCGGATGTTGTAAACTATTTTGACTTAGGTTAAAATAGGGTATGACAGCTTGGCGACTCTGCTGGGGATTACTTAGGTTCTAACCATAACGGACTTAGTTTAAATAGGCTTTGTGTGCTTGTTTTAATTACTCTATTTGTTACTGACTGTTTTTACATGCTATTAATTATTTGTTTGATATAAACCGCTTTATTCTTTGCTTTGATATAAATCGTCATTCCGTATCACTTTTCTCCACTTGCGGAAAATTCACACAAATTCACACACTACACGCGAGGTGTGTTTTGCGCACCCGCAAATTTCTTTCAAAAACTCAAATTTTAGGAGAGTTGGCATATGCGCGGGGTGTCCGAATACCGGTGACCGCGTAGCCTTCTCACTCGAGTAGTCCGCTCGGGAACCTTGCGTCTAGTAAACCAACTCTTAGTCAACCTAGGATAGAGCTAAACCAACACCCGTTATTAGGAGCATACATTTCATGACCTAGGAGGTTTAATACCCTTGGTGTATTAAATCCATTAGATGACTTTACCCAAACGTCCAAGTGGGTTCACGACCCCAAGTGACACAAATCATACTTTATGTGCATGTTTGAAGGGTAATTGTGCCTAAATATTGACTATTTGCTTTAATTAATTAAACTTTAGGAAGGGGGATTGACTAACATTCTTATGACAGGTATGGTTTGCATTGGAGTACAACAAATGACGGAGATCAAAGACATCACAAATGGAGCTGGAAGTTTAGACATAGGAAATTACATTTACTTTACTTGTACTAGGAAATACTTTATGTTGTATTCATTTAATATGTAATAAATATTACATTTTGTACTTTATTTTGGGAAATAGAATTTGTTTAATTAATCAAAGCAATGGAATGACGTATTATGGCACACTTTACCCTTCAAACAAACGTTAGGCCTACCTCTGGCACAAAGAGGTCACATGCATATTAGGACGCGTCATTTACATTTGTTTGACAACTTGTTTGATTTTATTTGATGAATTATTTGCTACATGACTTACTTGACTCTACGTGATCATGACTTTACCTAGATAGTTAATGAGACTAACATCATTTGCATTTTTACGTTTCCTTTTTCTTTTATGCCCAAAAGAGTTGATTCGTGTTGACACTCGAGCTGGCCGACTATCCTTACCGCACAAGGTCAAAAACATCATCGTTACCTCGACGTACTTGGGTCGTGCAAGGAAAAGAAATTATCATGACTGATCCAGCCGCATCCGTTTCAACTGGTTTAGAAAACATTGTGATCTCTAACGATCCTCCCGAGACGTCTGAACATAGAAATGCTATGCAACATGACGAACATATCGCCCGCCTGACTCAAGAGATTGAGGACCTACGTAGCGAACTAAATCGGGTTAGGGACACGACCAATTTATCCGTTACACTCCAAAGTCCACCTCCCACGAACCCGGAGAATCGTTGCACCAAATCCACCTCGTTTCCCATCGCTTGAATCTCCAGTCCCTGAACACTTTCCTCCACAAAATAATGCACCCACCAACAACAACTTTCCTCCACCAAATCCATCATCCATCTATACCCCTCTACAAAGTCAACCAATCACCCACATTACCTGTACTCCTCCACAAAATCAACCACCTACCTACAACACCTACGCTACTCCTAATCCACCACCCGTCAACCCACCAAATCAATCACAAGTTCACACTCCTTATATTCCGTTACCTACCAACACTAATCCACTACCTACAACTACTCCTCAAAATCCCACCAAACCAACTACCTACAAACACCGCTTACAACACACCACCACCGGTCCAAAACACTCCCACTTTGTCCAAACTTATCCAACCCAAAGATATACAAGGGCACATTTTGCCACTCCTAACACGCAAAGATGTTCCTCCGGTATATGCAGCGAAAACACAAGCCTATACCAACCCAGTAACAGCCAGGTTCCAGCCCAAAGTAGATCAATACGAGGAAATGGAGAAAGAAGCAAAAGCAAGGGCAGACGATATGTTGCTAAAAGAGATCCACAGCCTCAAAGAAGCAATGAGAAACCTTCAAGTTGCTAGGGGAACTAAGAGTGTAGAATACGAAGATCTGTGCGTTCAGCCTGATGTTGACTTACCGGTAGGCTACAAACCGCCGAAGTTTGATACTTTCAATGGAACTGGCGATCCCCATACGCACTTAAGGGCTTATTGCGACAAACTGGTTGGAGTAGGCAGAGATCAGAACATAAGGATGAAACTATTCATAAGAAGCTTATCTGGCGAAGCTCTTAATTGGTATACACAACAAGACGTCCGCAAGTGGCGTGGTTGGAGTGACATGGCCCAAGACTTTATGGACCGATTCAGTTTCAACACTGACATCACACCAGACAGAGTCTATATGACTAAGTTAACCAAGAAGTCAACTGAGTCGTTCCGTGAGTATGCACTACGTTGGCGGTCAGAAGCAGCCAGGGTTCAACCCCCGATGAATGACAGAGAAATGACTGCTACTTTCATTGAATGCCAGACTGGCATATTTTATGAGAAAATGATAGGTATGATGGGACAGAAATTTACAGAAGTTGTCCGAATGGGAGAAGCCTTAGAAGAAGGCATCAAATCAGGAAAAATTCAGGATCTTACGGCTTTGCAAGCTGTAAACAAAGCCATTCAATCTGGTTCTATCAGCGGGCTTAAAAAGAAAAAGGAAGATGCTGCTGCAATCATGAATGTCCAAGGACATAAGCCAAGCCGAGCCACCACATACTTCAACCATCCACAACCGCCTTTCTACCCTTACCATTACGTTGAACCTTACCAAACTCCACTATCTCCTTACCCTGTCTACAATACCCAAGCAAACTACTACCAACCCCGAGCACCTCCACATCAAAACCCACGTCCATACCAGCCTGTTCAAGCTCCCACTTACCAAAATCGACCACATACTACACCCAAAACTCGTCCAAACACTGACATCAAAAATACCCGCAACTACACTCGATTTGTAGAGCCCTTGGCTCAATTATTTGAAAGACTGAAAGCAGCAGGCGTGATACAACCGATTGAAGGGAAAGTTCCCGATCCTATTCCAAGATGGTTTGATGGTTCCAAACGTTGTGCATACCATTCTGGAGTCGCTGGACATGACACCGAGGATTGCTATGGCCTCAAAAACAAAGTTGAAGCCTTGATTAAGGAAGGAGTAATCCAACTTACTGGAGCTCGGCCCAATGTAGAAAACAACCCTTTACCTACTCATGAGAATGCCAACGTGAACATGGTAACTGTTGAAGAGGATAGGGATTCGAAAAGAGTCATTATGCCAATTGAAAAGGGCAAGTCATCAACTTTTGCTGCTCCCGCGGGAACAATCCAAAAACAAGCACCAGTGAAGATTGTTGCTACAACTACTCACAACACCGAGACACCGACCATTCAGGGTGCCGAACCAGGAGAGACTTTGAAGAATTGGACTTGTACTCCATCCTTGGTTCGCCGAGAGTCTTGGTAGATTGAACTGTAGTGAACTTTTGAGATAGCACAATTTTAAAATTGAGGCTTAAATTATGCCCTAAAACTTTTGTTGTTTCGCCTCATCTTTTGGAAGCTAAAATTGCACAATCTATGAATGCATTTCTGATTATCTCTAACTGTCTATTTATTATTTTCTACTTTATTTATCGAATCTGCCAACTCTATGATCGTGACATAAAATGAACCAAGTACACCTTGAGGGAATAACAAAGAAATTAGAAGACAAGATTCCATTTGGAAGAAAGCGAATAACCAATAGGTGATGACATAAGCCTGAAAGCTAGCTATCAGTCAAGAAAAATCAAAATACGACATTAGGTTAGACAACCTAGTTTGCAACCTTTCCTATAATACGCTGTACGAACTACGCTGACCTGATTCCCGTGGTGGGATACGTAGGCAGCCCACATAGGGTTCGGCTGCATTATAACAGAAAATCCAAAATCCTTATATAAGGAGAACTACAAATGGCTCGATTCCCTCGGCAGGATTCGTAGACTATCAACATACAGGTCAAACATATTTAGTTAGAAATCCAACAAACTTTACCATTTTATATAACAGAACTACGCTGACCTGATTCCCTTGGTGGGATACGTAGGCAATCCACATCGGGTTCGGTCCCTTTGTTAGAAATTTTAAACCATATTCTACATACCCTACGAACTACGTTTTGACCTGATTCCTTTGGCAGGATACGTAGGCAACCAATATAAGGTTCAGTCACACCACAACATAAGTTTAGTATACCCTTCTGAGACAAAAGAAAGCGGGGCACATTGTGGAAACGTATAGACAAAAATGGTTGGACATCGACGAGACTAAGACTACCAGACAGGAAATAGTATAGACAAATGACTTTTCAATTGTGTCACAATCTGAGGTTGGCAGAAATATTTTACAATTTACATACATATATTTACATATATGTCTTTCCTTACATACATTTACATATATATTTATATATATATATATAATGTATAGTTACATTTCCTTATACATATACTTACATACCTACCTTTCAAATAAAATACTTTCTTTCAATTGTTGCACTACTGTTCATCTACCGAGGCTTGAACGGAGATCACAAGATCCAAACGAACAAGACGAATGGAGCGCCAACAACGTCAAGCTTCGAGCCAACACGAATCAACCTCCCCCCCCCCCAAACTAAGAATTTTTCTTTGAGTGCAGGAATCAAAGGACCACGAGACCAACAGTCAAGTCTATCGATCACGGCTAAAAGCATCGCTTAGCCATTATGGCCTCGCCTTAAAGCCAAACGGCTTCATTCCAACTTTATCCTTAATTTTATAACAATAACTGTATGACTTTATTGACAAGTATACCTGTCTTTGTAGGTTGTCGAGACTGAAGGCAAATTAAATCAGGATTACGGTCGCTATTACATCAAGGATCATCAACATCAATGGCCAAACGGCTACACTATTATTTTCCCCTCTCTACTTCATCATTTACCAATTTTAATAACTTTATCCTGAACTTTACAGGAATCTACATTCTTATCGTTTATTTTACCAACTTTAACCACTTTACCCTGAACTTTGCAGGAATCAACATTAAGTCTCCGAAGACAACCGGGGGCATCATTCGGCTACACAGCCTCACATGCATAAGCCAGACGGCCACACTATGACTTTATTCTCTACTTTATCATTTACTTTACCAACTTTAACAACTTTACCCTAAGCTTTACAGGAATTATCATCGAGGCTCCGAAGACAACCGGAGACATCATCCACTTTACCACTTTACCCCGGACTTTACGAAAATCTTCATCAAGTCCCCGAAGACAACCGGAGACATCATCCACTTTACAACTTTACCCCGGACTTTACGGAAATCTTCATCAAGTCCCCGAAGACAACCGGAGGCATCATTCACTTTACGACTTTACCCCGGACTTTACGGGAATCTGCATCATTAAGCCTCCGAAGACAACCGGAGACGTCATCCACTTTACGACTTTACCCCGGACTTTACGGAATCTGCATCATTAAGCCTCCGAAGACAACCGGAGACGTCATCCACTTTACGACTTTACCCCGGACTTTACGGAATCTGCATCAAGTCTCCGAAGACAACCGGAGATATCATATGGCTATACAGCCTCATTTGCATAAGCCAAACGGCTGCACTTCTACTTTACTCTCTACTTTATTACTTTACTTTATCATCCACTTTACCTACGTTAACGACTTTACCTTAAATTCCGCAGACATCATTTATCATCGAGTCCCGGAAGACAGCCGAGACTTTATTATTATCACTGAAGCCGCCAAATACAACTAGAGATATTGTTACATCTTCAGTATAAACGTCACGCATTCATTCAAGTCCCTGAAGACAATTAGAGACAACATTTGGCCACATTGCCTTGTTATAAGCCGCACGCACGGCTCCACCCTCACTTTCACACTTATATTTTATCATTTTATATTCTTTATAAGTTTTACAGTTTCAACTTTAACCAGACTTTATTGCTAATTTTGACATGAATTTCAGGAAATACAATCTACAGAGACATAGCATAACGTGAAACTTTATCTTACGCAGTGAACTGGGACAAATTTGCTGAAGAGGAATATCAAACTCACAAGCAAGGGTCACGGATCTACTCTCGAACTCAACTCCGCCTGCGTCCACAAACACGTGATACGTAGGTTAATTTCTTTTTCATATCCATTGCTAAAACTCTACTCAAGCAACTCTTTTCACAATCTTGTAATTTTACTATATCCCGGTCTCACCATAATCCAACACTGGGGCAAAGCGTAGCGTCGGTATTAATCCACTTCTTTCGAACCACATGCAACTTGATTCTCATAAACCCGAGACATGTAGGCAACTCAAAACCGTGGTTCGGCCATAATTCTTTCCATACCATAATATTTTTCACCAATGCTCCTAAATCGTATTTTCTCGAGTTCTTCCAAGTTCATATATGATTGGTCGGGACAAAATTGGCTACTACGTCAACTTCTTCGCCCGAAAACTCTTGCATCGTCTCCGGTCGAAGAGGGGCAATTCTGTTGACACCCAATTTTGTCCCTCATTTATTCCGATTTAATTCCTTGGGTTTCTAATTTTATTGATAATCTAAATACTTTTATTCATTACTATGTCATTACTATTGCTGCTATTATTTGCAAGTACCGTTACTTTGTTATAATTAATATTTTAATATTACCCTCATATTACTACTTATTTATTACTTGTCAATCATAAAATTAAGCTAGATAATATTTCCTACTAATAAATTAGTAACATTGAATTATATCCTTATTCTTATTAGTTACTGGTTGTGTGATTATTACACATACGTTCCAAGTTATAATTTTTATAAAGAAGCATGAGAAATTGGAAAAGGGCCAACAATACAAATGGCCCAATTTTCGGCCAATGCAGCCATTATATGGCCCAATTTTCGGCCAAGCTTAGTAGGCCCAATTTCAGCCAGCAGCCCAATTGCCCAACTAATATCCAGATGAGCCCATTGCTCTGTAAAAACCTAATATTTTTTTTAATCCTAAGTCTAAGCAAACAGCCACCCATCTTCTTTCCTCCCCATTTGGAAAATATTTGACCTTCATTTCTCTATTGCAGAATAAGCTTCACCATTTTAATGCAAATTTTGTCTACTCTCTCTCATATTTCGAATTCTCTCACCCAAAAACAAAAATTTTCGCCATTATGTTGACCAAATTGCTGCAACTCTGAGGAAAAAGGACGATTTGGATAATCCTCTTTTCTGTCACATTTTGGATCGATCCAAGTGGAGCCATTTCGAATTCAAATTATTGTTTCATCTTAAAATCCCGCTCAAAGTCACAACCCTGGGATTTTTTTTTCTTCGGCTATAAAATGCCCCTCTAAGTCAGAAAGAAAAGAGAGGAGGTGCCATCAAGAATCTCTCCAAGACTTTTATCTTTCAGTTTCATTTTGCTTGTAATTTTCTCAACTATACTGCTATTTTTTTTTTCTCTCCTTGTTCGACAAACCTTACTCGAAAAGAGAAGTAGATCTGAAGCCTCGAGCTCCATATTCACTGCACCGTGGAAAGGTAAAACCTTCACCTTTTCTTTTCCCTCTTATTTTTACTTTTCCTTTTTGTATAAAGACATGTAAAAATTATGAGTTTTAGGCGTTCTTGAAATCTGATGGTGTTACTTTAATGGCTGGAATCTATTGGGATACTTGAGGTGAATGTGTAAGCATGTTGAAATTTTGTCCGTAGACCTCCTGTTAAGCTTTCTTTTCTTCTGTGAAGGTTAAAGATCATAGCTTAACCATTAGTTTGTGTATAACATGATATTATTAAATTTAGTTCAATATATGCTTTTCATCTTATACGTATGATCTTCACCTCATGGCTACTGGGTCTAAAAAAAAAAGCATGTCTGAAGTTGTGCTAAATAATCCTATGTGTTTTAACTCTCCATTACTTTTGTTATTAGATTCAAGACTAGTGACATCTAGTAATTAGAGAAAGAATATATTCCTTTAATGTTGACTTTATAAAGGTAGTTCTAATTTAATGTTAAGACATTTAAATTCACTGATGGTTTTTATTTATCAACCTTTATTACTACGCGCATCTCTTTTAATGGAGTAGTACTTAATTTCATTTTTTTTATTTCCTTAAACTAAACATATTTTGGTACTTGATGAAATATGTCTTGATAGGAAGACTCATATTAATTTCCGGATTTCTAAGTCATACATATATGTGCCAAAAGATGTTTTACCTGAGATTATAAAATGAATCCAGTTACGCCCTTTTGTCGTTCTATTTGGCTGCATACGTTGATATATTGTGATGGTGAGCTTCTCCACTAATTGTGTGCATTTCTTTATTGTATATTCGTATATATATGCTGTCAAATCCTAACATTATGGCTCTTTAAAAGTAGTATGTGTTGAATGTTCAAATGCTTTAAGATTTGCTTTAACTCACATTTGTAGCTACCGTTATGTTAAAAGTATGCACGTGATAAATGAAAATTTTCTAGTTCAGATGTGCCTTAAGTTTACAGTTTTCTCGTTGGTTAACAATTTAATTATTTTCCTAATCCTTATTTTCCTTTTTATCTTTCTTTACATGTACACTTCGGAGCGAAATGGGGTTTTCATAAGGACTCATTATCCGAATAGTCTCATTTGAGACTATATGGCATTCGGACTTTGCATGCGTCTTCCTACTCAAAGCTCATTCTTCGACACTCATCCGAATAGAAAACAAAGAGGGTGGCTAGCCAAACGGCGAATCACCGGAAACTTCGTCCTTCTATGGGAGCCAATACGGCCTTAATCATCTCCTTTACACCCCTTGATGTTTGTTTGCTTGTTGTGTGACTGATATTTTAGTTTGATAATTAGCTGCTACTAGCTTTGTTTTACGTGACTATTTAGATTCATTCCTTAGCTTTATGGAAAAAGTAATTTATTTTTAGAGAGCATGTTTTTTTAGGATTTAGGAAATCAGTTTAGTCTAACCAGGAATTCCCACCAAAGTTGGCTAATTACATAGATTTTGTCACTGGTTAACGATCGAAACGATGGTTAAAAAATAGTAAAATGATTTGCCAACCAAACAGTTCAACTCTAGAATGATTTATGGTGTGAGTCTAACTTTGAGCTCAAGTTTGTTCTTAGAAACTTAAAGAGGTTTTTTTTTTTTTTTTTTTTTAAAAAAAGTTCACACAATACTGTTTCAAAATCCCCTTACTCAATCCCTACAAGACCTATTTAAATACTATTCTTATATATCTATAACTTTAGCAACATTTTCGAGTCATTTTCCCAAACATTTAAAATATTATTTTTACACTTAGCCTAATTAATTGTTAGTCCGGTCGGTTAACCATTATTAATGGAATTTAGAGGATGCCTAATACCTTCCCTCTAGATTAGTTGAACCCGTACCTAGAATCTTTTGGTTTCGTAGACTTTAATAAAATCAACTTTAGATAATAACTTTAATTAACCTTAGGTGCCCTAATTCACCATAAATAATTAGGTGGCGACTCTTAACTTTAATTAACCCCAGAATTACCCGGATATTGTAAACTATTTTGACTTAGGTTAAAATAGGGTATAACAGCTTGGCGACTCTGCTGGGGACTACTTAGGTTCTAACCATAACAGACTCAGTTTAAATAGGCTTTGTGTGCTTGTTTTAATTACTCTATTTGCTATTGACTGTTTTTACATGCTATTAATTGTTTGTTTGATGTAAACTGTTACTGCTTTGATATAACTGTCATCCCGTATCACTTTTCTCCACTTCTGGAAACTCACACTATCACACGTACACGCGAGGTGTGTTTTGCGCACCCGCAAATTTCTTTCAAAAACTCAAATTTTAGGAGAGTTGGCATATGCGCGGGGTGTCCGAATACCGGTGACCGCGTAGCCTTCTCACTCGAGTAGTCCGCTCGGGAACCTTGCGTCTAGTAAACCAACTCTTAGTCAACCTAGGATAGAGCTAAACCAACACCAATTATTAGGAGCATACATTTCATGACCTAGGAGGTTTAATACCCTTGGTGTATTAAATCCATTAGATGACTTTACCCAAACGTCCGAGTGGGTTCACGACCCCAAGTGACACAAATCATATTTTATGTGCATGTTTGAAGGGTAATTGTGCCTAAATATTGACTATTTGCTTTAATTAATTAAACTTTAGGAGGGAGGGATTGACTAACATTTCTATGACAGGTATGGATTTGCATTGGAGTACAACAAATGCCGAAGACCAGTGACATCACAAATGGAGCTGTACATTTAGACGTAGGAAATAGTATTAGGAAATACTTTATGTTGTATTCATTTAATATGTAATAAATATTACATTTTGTACTTTATTTTGGGAAATAGAATTTGTTTAATTAATCAAAGCAATGGAATGACGTATTAAGGCGCACTTTACCCTTCAAATAAACGTTAGGCCTACCTCTTGCACAAAGAGGTCACATGCATATTAGGACGCGTCATTGTCTGTTATACTTGTTTGACAACTTGTTTGATTTTATTTGATGAATTATTTGCTACATGACTTACTTGACTCTACGTGATCATGACTCTACCTAGATAGTTAATGAGACTAACATCATTTGCATTTTATATTTTCTTTTTATGTTCACTCCCAAAGAGAGTTAATTCGTGTTGATACTCGAGCTGGACGACCATCCTTACCGCACAAGATCAAAAACGTCATCGTTACCTCGACGTACCTGGGCCATGCAAGGAAAGGAAATTATCATGACTGATCCAGCCGCATCCGTTTCAACTGGCTTAGAAAACATTGTGATCTCTAACGAACCTCCCGAGACTTCTGAACATAGAAATGCTATGCAACATGACGAACATATTGCCCGCTTGACTCAAGAAATTGAGGACCTACGTAGCGAACTAAATCGGGTTAGGGACCTGACCAATTTATCCGTTACACTCCAAAGCCCACCTCCTGAGCCCAGAACTGTTGCACCGAATCCACCTCGTTTCCCATCGCTTGAATCTCCAGTCCCTGAACACTTTCCTCCACAAAATAATGCACCCACCAACAACAACTTTCCACCACCAAATCCATCATCCATCTATACCCCTCTACAGAGTCAACCAATCACCCACATTACCTGTACTCCTGTCACGCCCCGAACCATGGCCTGGGCGTAACACGGCACTCGGGCCTTGCTTACATGTGTCCAAGCGAACCTCATGGCTTGCTTGTCAACATGAGCATCAAAACGATATATCTATATGATGCAATTTAAATGAATCATGAAAATATAATTTGCGGAATAAAGTCTTAAAATTATCTCATAGTATGGAAGTTCATGAAAACGTAATAGTCTGCAAACATGAAAGCATAACTGACTCTGTGAACTAATATCTGTCTATGAAACCTCTAAAACATGTCTGAATACTAACTACCAGGACATGGCCCTGGACTACCATAAACCGCATACTAATACGGACTCCATGTTGAACCCCGAGAGGAGTGGGGCTCACCAATAAGCTGATAACTGAGGTGATCCTACTGCGCAGGTGTATGCTCCTGAAAATCGGTATCTGCACCGTGAAGTGCAGGCCCCGGGCAAAAAGGACGTTAGTACATAGTGAATAGTACTAGTATATAAAACCTGCTGAAATGAAGAACATGGCACAGCATGGGTATAGGACATGAACTAAAACTGAATGTAACTTGAACATGATATGAAACGTGAGTAAAGTCAGAAAACAGTAAATCAATGGAAATACATGTATATAAAACTGCTTGTAACGTGGGGAATGCTATAGCGTAACCGACAACATGATCCGGTACTTGCGTCCTACCGTGAGAACACTCACACCTTGCCGTGGATATGAGATTTAAGTAATAATAAGCATGTAAGGATCCATACTGCATAATGAAGGTGTTGCCTCCTTACTGACAACCCTTATCCTACGGTGGCGACGTAGTTTCAGGCTATCTGAGCCTTCTCGGTTAACTAAGCAATCCCAAAAACATGAACATGATATAGTTGGCTAAGAAGCCCATGATTTTCGTGAAATAACTTGTAACATGATTTCATGAAATATCTTGTAATATGGTTTCATAAAATAACTTGTCGTAGTCTTGCAAACATGTTCTTGATTCATGAGTAATAACAATAGTTCATAATTATATATATAATTGACTTGAAAACATGCTTGTAACTTGCTACATAAAATCATAAAATTTCATATAAACATAATGAGAATACATGAGGAAGAATTCATGATTCATGGATTAAGCTAGGGTTCCTAATAACCGTAATGGAAGATTAGGAATACAATAATGAATATAGATACAAAATTCATGTACATAAATACATAACTATGGGCTACCAATATGTTGGGTTTAATGCCCTAGGGTTTGAACTTCATGGATATCAAGAAACGGAGCATGGGGAAGAACGTAGAGATTCCCACATGTGATGGAAGTTCTACATACCTTAATCGCTCCAAAACTTGAATTAAAGACTTGAGCTTTGAAGAGGATTTCCAAAAATCTTGAATTCTTGAACCTTGAGATGGGTTTTCTTGAAAACCCTAGTTTTAGGAATGATGATTTCTTGTTTAGATTACAAGGATATGTATTAGAATTAACTTGGAATGATTAGAGTAGGCTTACCTTGGCGTTCTTGAGGTTTGGGTCTTGTTCTCTATGGATTTAGGGTGATTTTTCGTGACTAGGGATGCTAGGGAAATAAACCCCAAGCTTAAATATAACTTAAAATGCGAAATCCAACTTTTGACCCGAAATCGACCTGTTTCGCGATGGGTGCGCGATGCGGGTGAATCGCGAAACATTCTGCAGGTAACTACTCAGAGTTGCACGATCGGCCCGCGAAGCGGAGCCATCGCACACGCTCTCACGCGCCCTCACGCGCCCCGAGAAGCGGTGGGTGTCGGTTTTGTGCAGTGTTCAGTAAAATGGACATAACTTCTTGTACATAGCTCCGTTTGGGCTCTATAATATACCGTTGGAAAGCTATTTCAAAGGGCTACAACTTTCATGTTTTAAGTTTCCTCAAGTTCCCAACGTATTTTCACGAAATTCGACTGGAAGGCAGACGTATCAAAAATTAGCCGATTCTATAGACTTTTAAACGCCTTACTATTAGCCATATTGAGACGATCATATCTCCTTGATCCGATCTCTCGATTGGCCTGGTCCTTATATCGTTAGAAAGCTATTTTTATGTACTACAACTTTCATTGAGGGTACTTTCCCAAATTCCCAACTAATCAAAGAGTTATCACGCCGAAGTAGGTCTATCAACCATTTTCGCAAAACGTTCAAACCTTCAATTTTTCCGCTAAAACTCTAATGGTATGAGTCTGACCTTAGTTCTAAGATACGGGGTGTTACAATATCTCCCCCTTGGGATCATTCGTCCTCGAATGATGGGTCATGGTTAAGAATATGGCTGGACATGGCTTGAATACATGAACGTGAAGGAAACATGACATGAAACATGGAAACTGAACTAACATGACATGGTTACGTGGAAACGTGAATACTGAGACATGAACATGGGCACTGGATACATGACATAAGCGTGGAACATGAGGCATAACATGACATGGGCTATGGAAAGTTACCTTGAGAGTTCTCTGCTTGCTCTTCAAACAAAAATGGGTACTTGGACTTCATATCCTCCTCGGCTTCCCATGTAGCTTCCTCAACTTTCTGACTCCTCCACAGGACTTTCACTGAGGCTACTTCCTTAGTTCTCAACTTGCGAACCTGACGGTCAAGAATTGCTACGGGGACCTCCTCATAGGTCAAACCATCCTTAATCGTTATAGTATCAACAGGAACAACCAACGATGGGTCCCCTACATACTTTTTCAACATGGACACATGAAACACGGGATGTACAACAGCCAAATCTTGTGGCAACTCAAGTTCATAGGCTACTAGACCGACCTTTCGCAGAATTCTGTAAGGTCCAATATATCTGGGACTGAACTTCCCTTTCTTGCCAAATCTCATAACACCTTTCATAGGTGAGACTTTTAGGAACACCCAATCATCGACTGAAAATTCTAAATCCCTTCGCCTCACATCTGTGTAAGACTTCTGGCAACTCGAGTCGTTTTCAAACGCTCCCTGTATTAACTTGACTTTCTCCATAGCCTGATAAACCAAATCTGGTCCTAATAACTCTGCTTCACCAACTTCGAACCAACCAATTGGTGATCTACACCTTCGCCCATACAGAGCTTCAAACGGTGCCATCCCAATGCTAGCATGATAACTGTTATTATACGAAAACTCGATGAGAGGCAAGTGATCATCCCAATTACCCTTAAAATATAGGACACATGCTCTCAACATGTCCTCAAGGGTCTGAATAGTGCGCTTCGAAAAGCCGTACGAGGTTCACCTCGGTACCCAATCCTTTTCGAAAGGATTTCCGCCGAGCACCACGATGAAAAATGCCGGAATCCGAGGTTCATTAACTTGGTACCCAATCCTTCTCCGAAAGGATTTAAGCCGTCAACGATCACCCAAACCGAGCACCACGATCCGAAATAAGTCCATATTGATCACCGGAATCCCATGCACCGACAATTTCATTAACATAATCGCCACATTCTTCTTCATATCGTTCCACCAGTAAATCTCCTGGTCTTTAGTGGAACTCGGCAAAAATGCGCCGAATTAGTTCGACATGATTCGTCAACGATCACCCAAATAGAGCCATCGTCTTATGTCTCTTTACTTGAACGAGGTAACGACTCGAATACAAAGTCCATATTGATCATTTCCTTGGTCATTCTCTTATCCGCATCAACGAATATCAATATGGAACGCCGAGCCAAGCCCCCGTGCCACATCGTAATCTTTCGTGTTCGAGCCATCTCCTCCGCCTTGCCGACAAGATATCGGACACTTAAAATATCAACATGCACTCCATACAAATAATGCCGCCACATTCTTCTTCATATCGTTCCACCGACGAGAATAAGCTCCCTTAAGATCATGACACATCTTAGTGGAACCCCGGCATCACAATAAACCACGAATACTCGGAATTCCTGAGCTTCGTATCCGACATGATTTAACGCTTCTTCCGAGCCCATCTACGAAACGTCGAACACACACAATCTACCTCGGTACCTCAAGGTACCATCATCTCCCCCGAAATCTTCGAAAGCCATCGAGAATCTTATGCTTGTGAATCCCTATACTTTCGTACCGCAACAAGTAGGGATCATTAAAGACAATGACAAAGTTTATGGCCTCCTTGACTTCAACGACTAAAGAGGAAAGAGCCCTATTTTGAATAACTTGTCATAACCACCATCCTCGAGTCCAAAAGTCGATCACATCTATTCGAGATTGGCCAAACGGTGAACTTCCTACGCATAACTCTTTATCCGCATCAACGTGGGCTAAACTTACCGGGTCATAAAACCCGTCTAAAAGGGCAGCCTCTCGTAATAGTTCGCCTACAACATTCGCTTTCCCCGATGAGGTAGAGAATATCCACATCGTAATCCTCGGAAAGACTTCGAGCCATCTCAAGAGTCTCGCCCTAAGATTAGATATAACCCTTAGACACCATTTTTCTTGCTTGAAAGATATAAACCTACCCTTAGGACTTTCACCCTTCCATGATCGGTGAAAATATCAACATGCAACTGAATACAAATAATGCCGCCATATTTCTAACTCAAGTGCAAAAACAACATGGTGATAGACTACGCCAACCAACACGTCTAGGTCATGAGTCGGATAATTCTTTTCGTGAACCAAATTTTCTAGCAACGAGATGCATAAGCTACAACCTTACCATACATAAACATTAAGACACATCCTAGACCAACTCGATATCCCGAAGCATCACAATAAAGCATACGAACCCTTTGGGCCACCCCTGTTGCCGGGATCTAGCCGGGTGCACGTCCCGCCCGAGTTTGGTTATGAGGAGAACCGATGAATTTATTGTAGAGTCCGAACCGGCGCCGTCCGAAGTCAATCTCGTTTTTAATTCCTCGGCCGCGCCACACCTATAGCAAATATTCGACCACCGAAATTTAACTTCCTTCTTCCACACTTAGCACAAATCGGAATAGTGCTCGAAATAGATGAAAACCTCTTTCTAACGAAACGTCGATAATAAATCTTCGAGCGGTGTCCCGCTAGACCCAAGAATTTCTTGTTTCGTTCCCCGCCGAATCCGAAGACTCGACCCTATTGTTGAACTCCTTGTCTTTCTCTTTACGCAAGGCTTCTCAATCCTTTAGCCTTGTCTCATTGCCCGAGAGTCAACTTGAACACCCCCACCCGAAATCACATGACAAAGAATCAAGTCCTCCAACAAACCTTTCTCTCTCGAGTCAAAATTCACACTTAGAGAATTTCTGCATATAACTTGCGGTCGTGAATTGAATCTTCCCGACCTCTTACCGGCATGAAGTGATCTAGGAATACACTGAAACTCATCATGAAAACGTAATCAGATAATTCCCAAGATTCATACCATGTGTTAGCAATGCTCGTATACGAGCTCCAAAAGTAGGCACTTCGAACTCATAATCCCGTTTTCATGAAACGTAGTCCCGAGGGTCTAAAACATTCGAGGAAATCCTTAGTCTTAGAAGACTCCCCATTATTTCCCGAACTTGACCCGATTCCCCGATGGCCCGAGCCGACTACCAACCGCGAGCATATTGATAGCATTCCTAACATCCCCATCCGAATCGCAGAGAGGTGTAACCGAGAGCGGTTGGGGCCGCTGCACCAATAAGTTGCTTCCGTAGTAGCCCCTTGGCTAGGGCCGATAGCCTTTCGGTGTATTTCCTTTTCGCAGCATTTTCTCGAAAATACGTACACGCACGAATTAGAAAGACATCCTAAAAATCGCTGCTCCGCACGATCTAGAATATGAAAGAAAGTGAGACAATCCCGAATGTCTTGGTGGTCAAATATGTACGGGCCCTCACACATATAAAGTGACCCCCACCGACACGGTTTCATAGACTAAAGACACTTGAACCTATAAAGCTTTGTCACGCCCCCGAACCATGGCTGGCGTAACACGACACTCGGGCCTTGCTTACATGTGTCCGAGCGAACCTCATGAATCAAAACGATATATCTATATGATGCAATTTAAATGAATCATGAAAATATAATTTGCGAATAAAGTCTTAAAATTATCTCATAGTATGGAAGTTCATGAAAACGTAATAGTCCGCAAACATGAAAGCATAAACTCGTGAACTAATATCTCGGAAACCTCTAAAACATGTATACTAACTACCGGGACATGGCCCGGACTACCATAAACCGCATACTAATACGCGTTGAACCCCGAGAGAGGACCAATAAGCCGATACTTGCATCCTACATCGCGTGTGTAGAACGGTATCACACCGTGAAGTGTGCCCCGGCAAAAGGACGTTAGTACATAGTAATAGTACTAGTATATAAAACCCGCCGAAACGAAGAACATGGCACAACATACGGGTATAGGATCCAAACTCGAACATGATATGAAACGTGAGTAAAGTCGAAACCTCAATGGAAAATACATGTATATAAAACCGAATGCTATAGCGTAACCGACAACATGATCCGGTACTTGCATCCTACCAGAGAACACTCACACCTTGCCGTGGGATATGAGATTTAAGTAATAATAAGCATGTAAGGATCCAAACCGCATAATGAAGATGTTGCCTCCGACAACCCTTATCCTACGGTGGCGACGTAGTTTCGGTTATCCGAGCCTTCCTGCTAACTAAGCAATCCCAAAAACATGAACATGATATAGTTGGCTAAGAAGCCCATGATTTTCGTGAAATAACTTGTAACATGGTTTCATGAAATATCTTGTAATATGGTTTCATAAAATAACTTGTCGTAGTCTTGCAAACATGTTCTTGATTCATGAGTAATAACAATAGTTCATAATTATATATATAATTGACTTGAAAACATGCTTGTAACTTGCTACATAAAATCATAAAATTTCATATAAACATAATGAGAATACATGAGGAAGAATTCATGATTCATGGATTAAGCTAGGGTTCCTAATAACCGTAATGGAAGATTAGGAATACAATAACGAATATAGATACAAAATTCATGTACATAAATACATAACTATGGGCTACCAATATGTTGGGTTTAATTCCCTAGGGTTTGAACTTCATGGATATCAAGAAACGGAGCATGGGGAAGAACGTAGAGATTCCCACATGTGGATGGAAGTTCTACATACCTTAATCGCTCCAAAACTTGAATTAAAGACTTGAGCTTTGAAGAGGATTTCCAAAAATCTTGAATTCTTGAACCTTGAGATGGGTTTTCTTGAAAATCCTAGTTTTAGGAATGATGATTTCATGTTTAGATTACAAGGATATGTATTAGAATTGACTTGGAATGATTAGAGTAGGCTTACCTTGGCGTTCTTGAGGTTTGGGTCTTGTTCTCTATGGATTTAGGGTGATTTTTCGTGACTAGGGATGCTAGGGAAATAAACCCCAAGCTTAAATATAACTTAAAACGCCAAATCCAACTTTTGACCCGAAATCGACCTGTTTCGCGATGGTTACGCGATGCGGGTGAATCGCGAAACATTCTGTAGGTAACTACTCAGAGTTACGCGATCGGACCGCGAAGCGGAGCCATCGTACGCGCTCTCACGCGCCCTCACGCGCCCCGAGAAGCGGTGGGTGTCGGTTTTGTGCAGTGTTCGGTAAAATGGACATAACGTCTTGTACACAGCTCCGTTTGGGCTCCATAATATACCGTTGGAAAGCTATTTCAAAGGGCTACAACTTTCATGTTTTAAGTTTCCTCAAGTTCCCAACGGATTTTCACGAAATTCGACTGGAAGGCAGACGTATCAAAAACTTAGCCGATTCTATAGACTTTTAAACGCCTTACTATTAGCCATATTGAGACGATCATATCTCCTTGCTCCGATCTCTGATTAGCCTGGTCCTTATATCGTTAGAAAGCTATTTTTATGTACTACAACTTTCATTGTGGGTACTTTCCCAAATTCCCAACTAATCAAAGCGTTATCACTGCCCGAAGTAGGTCTATCAACCATTTTCGCAAAACGTTCAAACCTTCAATTTTTCCGCTAAAACTCTAATGGTATGAGTCTGACCTTAGTTCTAAGATACGGGGTGTTACAACTCCTCCACAAAATCAACCACCTACCTACAACACCTACGCTACTCCTAATCCACCACCCGTCAACCCACCAAATCAATCACAAGTTCACACTCCTTATATTCCGTTACCTACCAACACTAATCCACTACCTACAACTACTCCTCAAAATCCACCAAACCAACTACCTACAAACACCGCTTACAACACACCACCACCAGTCCAAAACACTCCCACTGTCCAAACTTATCCAACCCAGCATATACAGGGGGCACATTTTGCTACTCCTAACACGCAGTATGTTCCTCCGGTATATGCAGCGGAAACACAAGCCTATACCAACCCAGTAACAGCCAGGTTCCAGCCCGAAGTAGATCAATACGAGGAAATGGAGAAAGAAGCAAAAGCAAGGGCAGACGATATGTTACTAAAAGAGGTCCACAGCCTCAAAGAAGCAATGAGAACCCTTCAAGTTGCTAGGGGAACTAAGAGTGTAGAATACGAAGATCTATGCGTTCAGCCTGATGTTGACTTACCGGTAGGCTACAAACCGCCGAAGTTTGGTACTTTCAATGGAACTGGCGATCCCCATACGCACTTAAGGGCTTATTGCGACAAACTGGTTGGAGTAGGCAGAGATCAGAACATAAGGATGAAACTATTCATAAGAAGCTTTATCCGGCGAAGCTCTTAATTGTATACACAACAAGACGTCCGCAAGTGGCGTGGTTGGAGTGACATGGCCCAAGACTTTATGGACCGATTCGTTTCAACACCGACATCACACCGTACAAGAGTCTATATGACTAAGTTAACCAAGAAGTCAACCGAGTCGTTCCGGCGAGTATGCACTACGTTGGCGGTCGAAGCGCCCGTGGTTCAACCCCGATTTAATGACAGAGAAATGATCGCTAATTTCATTGAATGCCAGCCGGCATATTTTATGAGAAAATGATAGGTATGATGGGACAAATTTACGTGTTGTCCGAATGGGAGAAGCCTTAAGAAGGCATCAAATCAGAAAATTCGTGATCTTACGGCTTTGCAAGCTGTAAACAAAGCCATTCAATCTGGTTCTATCAGCGGGCTTAAAAAGAAAAAGGAAGATGCTGCTGCAATCATGAATGTCCAAGGACATAAGCCAAGCCGAGCCACCACATACTTCAACCATCCACAACCGCCTTTCTACCCTTACCATTACGTTGAACCTTACCAAACTCCACTATCTCCTTACCCCGTCTACAATACCCAAGCAAACTACTACCAACCCCGAGCACCTCCACATCAAAACCCACGTCCATACCAGTTCAAGCTCCCACTTACCAAAATCGACCACATACTACACCCAAAACTCGTCCAAACACCGACATCAAAAATACCCGCAACTACACTCGA